>NC_140959.1:93644278-94099278 GCF_014529385.1 Adiantum capillus-veneris | reverse complement strand
GGATGATACCTGCTTGCTTCCAGGTTCCATGGTGTTTGACATGAACAACTTGTCAATACTCAAAATATCTAAAATTATCTATGAGCTTTTGAATGTTCCATTGCTCATCTGAAATTCCCAAAGCATTGCATTGTCTTTACCCTCAAAATAGATTCTGCTAATTCCAAGAACTTCCTTTTAAGGGTGGAAATAAAATCCTTGTTGTATGCATCACAGTTGACGTAGAATACAAAAACGCATGGTGCTTACATATTCAAGATATCGAATTAAAATTTGAAAGTCACGGTGTCCTTGAGAACAAGACCACATCATTAACATCCTGGATGATAATCTGCATAAACATGTTATCTCTTGAAGAGAGATGTGTGTTCCAATGAAAGTATGGAGATTCTATGGCATTCAAGATCTTGAATTCCCAGAGAAAAAGGGAATTTCTTTTTTTTTTAATGGAAAAAACACACATGAGGAAAGCAAACAGGTGAAGGTTCACAATAGCATTCTAAAATTAAAATGAAAAGGCTATGAAATGAAGGACCTTTTGACAAACTAAAAACAAAGGAAGACTTCAATGCTTCACATGAATAGGTAGGTTCAATCAGTAAAGGAAATAATAAAATCTTAAATGTATGCTTAATTCTCTAAGGCTTGTTTTAGAAAGCCAAAAAACCCTTCAACACACACTTTGCAACATGACTACCTGTACAATATATGAGGATAAAGAAAGGTTGGATGTTAGTTTAGATCAAAGGGGTACCTGTATGCCGGAGAAGCGTAACCCGCAACTATTTTTCTGTTGCAAAATACTTTGGCATCGACATGATTGATTGCTCAAATACCAAGTCCTACATATTAACATCAGGGAATCTACCATTTTTCATAACTCAGTTTCTCTTTTGAAGGATAATATCTAAATTGGAAAAAAAACAACTCTTGTTGAATTATCAAAAACAATGAGCCCCATTCTGATAAGCAATGATGTGGATTTTCCACACCTATGTGAATGAATTATGTTACAGAAGGTTTAATCTTGCATTGTCAAAAGATTCCTTACCATCCTTGACATAGGCAATGCACCCTTGGACACAATTTCCAAGCGTGATGCGTTCGTCGAGTGACCGAATAATGACCATCCAAGGATGAAAAGCTCCTGAAGGCTGAGCCTTGATGAGAGAAAACCATGCCATTGATAGGGCTCCAGATCGAAAAACGCATCAAAGAAACGCCTGGTGCTATTAAGATCAAAAGAGAGCAAGACATCCATACCAAAACAAAAGAACTCTCTTTGCTGTTGCTTGTCCTTTGGCCATAGATCGCTCCATACACCCGCCGAAAGATCATTTAGACTCGAACCTCTCTTGTTGCCAAGTCTGTCAACAATGGCATTGGCTAAAATAGGCGCAGCTGCAAGAGTCTTCGCCACCATGTAACCTGTTGAAGGGTGGACCATTCCAGCAGTGCCCCCTATACCGACTACACGCTGCGACAAATCTGGTAGTGGGCCGCCCATGGGTATCACACACCTCTCATCTTCTTCTATGCTTTTCACCTCGATGCCCAGATGTGCTAACCTCTTCACCATGCGCTTCTGAATCTCTGCAAAGGGGACCCCGGGCCTCGCAACCAAGGATGTCTCTTCGAGAAAGATCCGAGTGGATGAAAAAGGCATTGCATACATAAAGGTAGGCAGCTGCTCATTGCTTCTTCTTGTGACAGGGTCCTGCCGTAAATGAGAATCACGCCAATCCATAAAAACCATTTGATTCACATCGTAAGGATGGCAATCAACCTCAGCAACAATGCCATACGCGATCTGATAACCAGGATCATAAGGCTTGACATAATGAACAAGACTCCTAGAAAAACCAGTCGCATCAAGAACCATACCAGCTTTGATTGAAGTGCCATCGCTACATACAACACAAGAGTGACCTGCCTCATGAGAGACCCGCAAAGCCTTGGCCTCATAGAACAAAACACCATTAGAGATGCAGCATTCCATCATTTTGGCCTTGAGTTGGCGGCGGTTGACACGACCATAGGGTCGATCCAGAGACTTCTTTGTCTCATCATCAATGTATACCACCGCGCTCTGCCAAGTATGGTCGAGGCAATCTGAGAGATCCATGGCCTCGAACTCATCAACCCAGACCCCATAGTTGTTGGGAAATATGCTTTGAGGAGCGGGGTCAATGCAGCATACGGAAAGTCCAGAGGCAGAGGCATGCTTGGCAACAGAAAGACCAGCAGGGCCGGCACCCACAACAATGAGGTCGACAAGGGCATTCTTGCATGTATCAAACAGAGGGATATCGTACATGAGACTTTCCTGCTTTACCTCTGGGACGAGCTCGAGAAGAGCGGCAGCAGTGGAGGTAGCTTGCACCTTCTGTCTGCCAGAGGATCTTCTTGTGCAGACGCTCTGCTGCCGGAGACATGGAAGCCTGCAAAGGGTGGGGCTTGGGATTGAGCCTTCAATGTCTATGCTTGAAGATGAGGAGCAGAGGGCATTGTGGGAGGAGAGTCCAAGCATGCTGATGAACGCAATGCGATTACTGCGATGTGGGTAAATGGGTCGCTCCTTAAGAGTGGGGCAACTGTCGATGCCTTCCTATTGGGCAGCATCTTTCATCGCACGTAATCCACTCTAGTGGAGTGTAAAGGTCATGATTTTACGTAGCGTAGTAGTCAATGCTGGAGAAAAACTTTCTTCCTAAATTTGACGTTTCTATACTAAATTACACCAAACTTCTTCAAATCTTGTAGGTTTCTGGTAAATCTCAAAATTTGTACGTGGGATTACACTAATCTTAGGTTTTCTTCAAGCATTGGTAGTAGTAGCAACTGTGGTGTTGTTGTTTAGTAGTTGTAGTAAGAATCCTGCACAGATTGTAGAGAGAGTTTTTTTTGCATGGGAATTTTGGAAGAGTTCATGTCTTATGTAGTTTTGTCGCTTGCATGGATGACTCGTGTGAAATATGAAGATCAATCAGCATCACAATAAGTCCTTGCAACAACTATCCTCCTCCGACATGCCTGCACCCTCTGTGCTGCTTGCACCCTAGCCTTGAGCCTCCTTGCATGGCACCCTTCATGGGGCAGGGCATATGTCTCCCCCCCTCTGTGTTGCAATGGAAGCCTCCATAGGGTGTGAGTTGCATGCTCTCTCTAGCCCCCTCTAGAGGATGGCGCACACAAGTTCTCTTAGCATGTTTCATTCGTAACACAACAAAATGTGAGTTCTCTAGCTACTACCATCAAAATCCTATGACAAGCAATCTTTTGTAGCCCTATTGGGGGGGGGGGGAGAGAGAGAGAGAGAGAGAGAGAGAGCGAGAGAGAGAGAGAGAGAGAGAGAGAATCATAAGAAATAGATTTTTTTGAAAAGAGTGCCAATAGGTACATAGCTTGTTCGATAGCACAACATGGCAAAATCGATGTTTTTTCCTACTTTTCATTGAGTGTTTACAAGAGTCCTTGGTCTTAGCTAGGGGGACACACACTCTTTCTCATAATCTTGCTTAGAGTTTAAGAGAGGCATTGAGCTTGGGGGCCACATGCCACTTTACCGCAGTGAATATGCATTTTTTGCTCTTAAATAGCCTTGGAAGACGCCCACCCCATTATCATGCAATAGCCCAATCCATAAAGTGCTTGATAGTGTCCTTAAGGTTGAGGGTTCAAGAACCACTACTCTATCCTTATTAATGCCATGTTAGAAGTTTGTTGCTAGTAGATGTTTTGGCTATGATGGATACACTAAGCTACCATTTATGGTTAGTAGAGTTAAACATGGAGATTTAAGAGAGAGGGCAAGATTGACACCAAATGAAAAGAGAGCCAAGAGAGGAAAAGAAACTACATGCTTTGGATGACATAAACCTCCCAGGTAAGTGGGTTCACCTCTCTATGGTTCTATCCACTTCCATGACCTAGTAGGTTACTATTGGACCTTATACACATGCCCAAATAAAGTATCTACCTGATAGTTCTACCCTAGGCTTCATATCCTATGACCATATAGTGTTTTGAACAAGGTGATAGACATATTGAGCTTATTATTCTAGCACCTCACTATAATCCGAATGTGGATAAACTCTAACCATTGGATGGATGTCTCCCCTCAAGGAGAACTTCTACTTTGGGCTTCATCGAAAATACATACATGCCCAATACCCTACTAAGGTCAAAAGAGGGTATAACTAATCTAGAGTTTTTGGCTTATTTATGGTAGGCCTTCAGTGGAGTAAAACTCCAATGGCTATGAGGTGAATATAAAGGACAGACTTTGCACCCATTTCTTGATTGTAGCTATAGGACATTGAAGAACATGCATGATGCCTATGTCAATATGCATGGTGGATGCCTTCTTACAAACCTTCACGACACTAGTATGGAAGAGTCTTCTTCAAGGTCCTTTAGATAGTGTGAAAGAAATATGGCATACATATCTTGAGAATCCACATTGGAGAAGGTCTTCCCCGTGAATATTGTGTTTAGCCAGTGTCTAGTCTCCCTACAAAAATGGTTTATAAGTAGACTTGATCATATAAACCTGAAGGCGATAATAATGTTGTCATGGAAAATCAAATTTAATGTACACATCAAACTTCTAAAGCACAAGGCTTGTGTGTTTAAGAACACACATATCAATCTGATAATCTTAGTGCTTCCATTAACATTCACAATGAAGCCAAGGCTTGTTGAGATGGTGATCATAGTCAAGAGTCTGACCTTGCTGTGTGGTAGCCTTGTTTGAAGACTCAAGGGGACTAACTGCTTTGTGTGAAAGGCCCCTTATACACAAACTTAATGAAAATACATAAAAACAACCAAGGATGTAATTGACTTTAAGAAACTTTGGTTATGTTGAAGAGGCAGCCATATGATGTGGTGTGCCAGAAATTGTGTTGAATATGGGCTCCAAAGCTATCTGCTCATGAGATTTGTTCCCTATAGATGGTGCAAAGCCTACAACCTTGATGCCATAAGTTGGATGGGGCCAAGGTGTACAACATGTCAAAAGATGCCACTTCAATTATCTATGCTTTGAATTATTGTTGCAAATAGTAATGCACTTGTTGTGTGTAGTAACACCTAAGTAGTAGCTAGGGAATGATCGGCCTTTAATTTAGAAGTTACTAAACTTGCTGTTGATTTGGTGTCATCTTCTCCTAATGAGATGCAGCAATTGTTGCCTCACATACTTCTTTAGGCTTCTATGGCAAAGCTAAAAACTTGTGTGTAACATGATAGGAAAATTCCTTAACGTCAAAAATTTCCCCACAAGATTTCCCACCAAGATGACCACAAATATGGAACCAAGACTCCTAACACGATTGCTTCCAAGAAGAAAATGTAATTTTTAATTAAACCTATATCTAGATTAGCACTAACAAAAGGTTGGAAAGTAGATTGGGTTTTGTTCATTAGAATGGCAAAACATGAAAGGGAAATATAAATGAAGAGCTTATTAGCTAATAGAGGGTAGAACCATAACCTAAAATGCAATGATTAGTGAAGTCCTAACTATGAAACATATGCTTTGATACCATGTTAGAAGTTTAGGATTAATAGATAATTAGGATAGGGTTACATTATGGATGAATGGTCACAACAACTGGTATGGACTATCTTTGGAAGGTAAATATACCCGGTTTTTTATGAATCCACGGCATGCATCTTACATGGTGATTTGAACATGAGCAGCCCGCATAAGGGCATTGAATTTCTCAGGAAACCTTGTTTTACTGATGTGGATGGTCTTAGTGTGATGAATGATCGGTAAGAAGTCATAGCGAGTGGTATGGATTGTTTTTAGAAGGTAAGTATGCTTGGTTTTTGGTGAATCTAGAACAAGATCGCCTAGTATGATTCGCCAATACATGACCTTACCATGGATATGGAGTACATGTGGTGCTCATTCATGTTTTTGTAAATGTGGTATGCTAGTGTGTATAGGCAGAAATGAACTGTGTCAAATGTTCTCACACTTACATTACATAGTAGACCTTAGAAGCTTTGAGATTTTTCCATGATACTGAGATGGCATGAGCATGTAAGACTTCTCCTTGCATTGACTAGTTTTACACCAATAAATAGTTACTGGACGAAACAATGTCATGAGTATGGTTCGGCTAACATAGCATAAGATGGGACATCATATAAGGTGTTGTAATGAAATTTAGACCAGGTATGGAAGGGTCAAACTATAAAATCTTTTTAGAGAGTACTGCTTTTCGCTTTCAGCAGATATGTTTTCTTTTATTGAGGGATGTACATGGATAACAATTGGTAGGCCCATTTACCTACAATGTTGTCCAAGCATTAACCGAGCGGTTGTTTGTCTTTAATGTGGATGCATGTATGTAAAGGTCTATCTTGTCTTTTCGATGATTGAGGAAGTGTTGCTGATGACTTGGACTTTCTGAAAAAATCTCCTACTTCTTGTATCTATTGGGAGGAAGTTTACTACTATAACTCCTTCTCACTTTGGGATGTATTATTGTTTTGATACTCAAACGATAATACATCTACTGGTATTGACTGGTTCTTTTTAGGTCCACGTGCTTTTAGTAGTAATGTAACCTATATATATATATATATATATATATATATATATATATATATATAGAGAGAGAGAGAGAGAGAGAGAGAGATAAAGATAGAGATAGATTGAGGGATTAAGGAAAAAGCTCTCTCCGAAAGCTCGCTCCAAAAACTGATTTTGGAGCAAAGCGAGTTTTTTTTAAAAAAAATTGCTCGATTGAGCAAAATTCTAGAAAAAGCTCCCTCCAAAATCTCTCTCCATTCGCATCCCTGCCTTTCGATTGGGCAGCTCGTGGTGATCCCATTTGTTGTCTTGTCCTAGGCGTCGGATATCCTCTAGGCTTGTACTTCTGGTTTGCTATAAACATAAGCATATTTTCATCCATTGTGAATTAGTTTCTAGCAGTTTGAGCATGTATGAAGGTTCGGTAGCTTCATCGGCACTGGCCCAAAATGGACTATCCTCAGTAGCATATGCTACTCCCTTGGGTTCTCTCACATGGGTTTCTTCTAGCTCCTCATAGTAAACGGTGGCTAATTTGTGAGTGGCTCGATCAAATGTGCGTAAGGAACAATGGCCCTATTGTCATGAGGCAAAGTGGTTGCTGGCCCAACATAGGTTGCGGTTTGTCTCCTCCTTGTACTGCATTATCGGGTCCAATTTGGTACCTCGGAGGTGGTGGCAATTGTTGCACCGTTGGAGGTCCATATTTCCTTTCCCTCACATAACTCTGGATATAAAAGCACTGATTTGTATCATGATTGGTGTATTTCTGCTCAATAGCACAACTAGTTTTGGAGCAAAACGAGATTTTTTAAAAAAATTGCTCAGTAGCAAAATTCTAGAAAAACTCCCTCCAAAAGCTCTCTCCATTCCCATCCCCGCCTTTCGATTGGGCAGCTGGTGGTAATCCCATTTGTTGTCCTGTCCTAGGTGCCGGATATCCTCTAGGCTTGTACTTGTGGTTTTCTATAAACATAAGCGTATTTTCATCCATTGTGAATTAGTTTCTAGCAGTTTGAGCCACATATGAAGGTTCGGTAGCTTCGTCGGCACTGGCCCAAAATGAACTATGCTCAGTAGCATAAGCTACTCCCTTGGGTTCTCTCACATGGGTTTTTGCTAGTTCCTCATAGTAAATGGTGGCTGATTTGTGAGTGGATCAATCAACTGTGTGTAACGAACAATGGTCCTATTGTCATGAGGCAAAGGTGCCTGTTGGCGCAACACACATTGTAGTTTGTCTCCTCCTTGTACTGCATTATTGGGTCCAATTTGGTACCTTGAAGGTGGTGGGAATTGTTGCACCATTGGAGGTCCATATGGCCTTTCCCTCACATAATCTGGATATAAAAGCACTCATTTGTATCATGATTGGTGTATTTCTTCTCAATAGCACACCACTTCAACACTCTTGGAGGGTTGACTTCTTGTGGCTGCTGCGATCTCAGATTGGGATTTTCTTGTCCATTTGATTCATTCTACAAATCACTTCTTCGACCACGATCCATGATTTATGTGATTGAAGTAGGAGCACTATGTTTTGTAGTTAACTCACTGACTGTAGAAGAGGCACTGTTGGTGTTGGTGTCGACATCCTTCATTACCTCTCTGTATGTCTTACATTTATCGACTAGATACAATGCTTCCTTAGTGACTTGTTCAAATGTTGTGCAGGCTTTCACGTGTAAGTCCTTTTTGAGAGTTTTGTTTCTCAAGCCCTCTATAAAGAGAATTGATAAACGATTGTCTTGCGGGAACTCTCGCACTGGACAACTTTCAATGTATTGCCTGAAGCAAAGTGAAGCTTCCTTCACCTTTTCATTCTCCTTCTGCTCAAAAGCATAGATTTGGAAAATCGTATTGTGCTTGATCCCTTTCTTAGAGAATTCCTCGATAAACTCTTGCAGGAGTTGATCAATGTTCAGGAAATCTCAGCTGTCAAATCCTTCATATTGCGTATGGAAATTCACAACTTGTTCCGCTCTTGAGACTTGATTAGAAACATGTGTGTATGGATCCCCCAATCCGCTATACTTCTTTGGCACACACTTGAGAAGGTCGCATTCTTTGAGTTTCGACTACCATGCTCATAATCCTAGGATATCCTAGAATTACGTCTCTCGTCTCATACCCACTGTGATCAGTGTCTGGAGGGGATTCGGTTAGTTACTCTCTCCTTTGGTCTTGCATCTCTACCCTCAAATCTAGTATCCGGCACCCTTGGGCTGAAAATCGTGTTAGAAATATCACTAAATTGATGTATAGACATATGACCTTGGAATTAAAAACTCCCATTGGTCTTGGATCAAAGAGATGTGGTCAACTGAAAGAATCTTCCACTTGTGTTCTTAGAGGACTCGGTCTCATAGTTTCTGCCCTTGTTGTTTTAGAGACAATAGGTCTAAGCCTGCTAGGGGTGACATAGTACTGATGAAGTGGACCCCCAAAGTATGTATATCCCTTAAATCTCTTTGCAGCTAACTGCTAGATATCTCAATACTTGTCTAACATGATTATCTGCATATCTCTGTCTACTTCATAAGTGAACACATACAATCAGTTTTGCTATGTTAACTCCCTCACATTGAATTTATCACACCTGTACTAGAGCATTTTATCTTCGTACTTGTATAAATCCACATGCATATTGTCTATGTAGATGCGAGTAGCCACATTCACTCGCCTAAGCTTGGCATTAGGAATTTACAGCTTTGGCGGCTTCTCCTCAGGCTCAACGTCAAACTTTTCCTTTGTGCCTGTTAATCCCACTTGTCCACAATAAGGGGACTATGCACAACCATATACATGTTTCCTTCTTCATCAAGGTATTGATAGCCACTATAATCTATGGGCACTATGATCTTAAGCTCACTAGGTCTCTCTTCTATTTTTAATGCAATAATGATCCATACCATCTTTGTTGATTTTGGCACCCTGCTCATTTTCAAACTCGTACTGTAGGTGCAAAAGTTTCATGGCTAGTGCTGAATGTGATGGTCCCATCCCCATTTTGGTTTCCTCCTTGAAACTCATACTTTTGGATCCCTCGGCCATATAGGTATAAGATCTCTCTGAAGAAGTATGAAAAAGACTTTCCTCCAAAATCGGATTTAAGGTCGATAAAGGCCCTTGATTCACTCTTCCCTTTGTAGAAATATGACTTGACTCGTCTCTAGCATTAGGATTTCTATTCTGATAAAACTTGCATGATCGCAAATTCATCAAGAAAATTGCATTTGCAAAACCGTAACCTGTTACCTTTTATGGTGCATTTCAACCTTCCAATCAATAGCAAATCAAGCTGCAACTCTGATTTCCACAGCTTGTACAAAAATCACTCGGTGGCTATAACTTTACAAATTACAGCCGCTCGGCTAGTGAAAATCTACTCAAATCAGAATTTTGTCGCGCTTCTAATACAAAGTCCTATTTTGCTTGTAATTTTCACAAATCAAATCCAAATTGAATTTTGAAAAGACCACTATGCTCCTAGGGACTAGTGCTAGCTTTGGTACCAGTTTTAGCTCACTCTGTGGTGTTAGGGAGTCATGGATTGCGACCCATGTACCCCAGTGTCAGAATGCACTGAAACTTGGCACAAATTTCCTCCATAGCCTCTGGATCCCTATAAGTGGTTTGATTCCCTTTAGATCACCCAAAAGTCAATCTATAGGTATGTTTGGTGTTTTTCAGTCTTGAATGACTCTTGCCCTATTTTGACCCACTTCTTGAAGTTTTTTGGTACCCTTGCTTTTGGATAAGTTGTTTGTATTGGTCTCTGCTACAAGGCTATATAGTCTCTGTAA
Source organism: Adiantum capillus-veneris (assembly GCF_014529385.1). Lineage (NCBI taxonomy): Eukaryota > Viridiplantae > Streptophyta > Polypodiopsida > Polypodiales > Pteridaceae > Adiantum > Adiantum capillus-veneris. The sequence goes on along the minus strand of NC_140959.1, from coordinate 94,088,922 downwards.
GACATATTTAGGAATTTTGGGAATTATTCAAGTTTCATTTTTTATAATGTTGCTCAAAAATTAATTATTTTGTGTACTTTCAACTATCATCTATTTGTGGGCATACTCAATCAAATTCCTTTTTTTTTATAGACAGCGCCTACATTTTGACATACCTTAGCTATTTGTATGGGATTCTTACTTAATAATATTCTCTAGATGATGTGATGTACTCTGCTCTACTCATAACATAGTGAGGACTTTAGAGTGCTTGGATGTCACTTTGATGCTTGTTAATGAGTTAGATTTAGGGCATTTGGAGGTCTTTTTGGAAGGAGTTTGATCCTTGCTACCTATTGAAAACCCATACGACTGAGAAGTTGTTAAACTAATGGCCTTTTTTTGTGGGAAAAAACATATATTTGATTGTAACTAGACGTGAAAAATGAATTTATACATGGAAACCAAGCAATGTAGCATAGAGATTTTAGGTATGACAAGCGCTTTCTAAAGTACCAAGAATCTAGCATGGCATTTACAAAAAGGTGTGTAGGCTCGAACTTAAGTTCGAGCCTCCATACTTGGCTCGAATGGAGCCTATACTAGGTACAAAAGTGGTAGAGAGTAAAGCTCTACTTGATAGAAGAATGTGTGGAGGCTCGAACTTAAGTTCGAGCCTCTACCCTTGCTAGATACAAAGAGGGAAATATGAAAGAGAGAGAGAGAGAGAGAGAGAGAGAGAGAGAGAGAGATTGATAATAGAGGTAAATTTCTTGCTAGCATTGTGCCTTGAAAATGCTTTTACACTATTTGCGTGCAAAAGCTTGTCTTAGATGGGAAAGTTTCTCATGTAACCAAGAGAGATAGTGTGATTTAAGAGAGGGCTTAAAGTGTGGCAATCAATATGTGTCTCCCGTCTAGCTACGTGTTTGCCTTATATGAGCTTCTTCAATCAGCTCTAGTATGCTATTAGTGATGAGAAAGGAAACAAGCCTATGCATAAGGTTGCACCTTTGTGAGCGCTCTTAGCACCACATGTTTGATAGCTCAACACAACACCTATCAACTTTACTAGCTTCGTCACCAAATTTAAGAACAAACTACATTGTCACCTTTGACTAGCAGGCAGATGAGCACTAATATGATAACTGATGCAAGTAGGTAGGTAGAGAGAGAGAGAGAGAGAGAGAGAGAGAGAGAGAGAGAGAGAGAGAGAGAGAGAGAGAGAGAGAGAGAGAGTCCAATCCCATTGTGTCAAGCCTTGCAAGGATGCATGTGATGCTGGATCAATTCAGAGCTTAGGTGAGAGAGAAGAAGAAGAAGAAGAATGTTTTAGTGTCGCAGGAAATTATCCCAAGGGAGAGAGATCAGAGAGAGCAGATTGAGCCATTTGATAAGTGGAATACTATAGTAGTGACCTTGCCTCCTAGCGGTGATCTATTGTGCAACAAAAACCTGCACAAAATGGAAGAGCAAGCAGTGTCATAGACAAAGAGGAAGAGCTCGCATATTGCAGTAGGCACCCTCACCCTCCATGAACAGGAAGATCGAGTAGCATTGCATGCAGCACAAAAGGCTTTGATAGCTCAATACGACATGCTTTTGTGAAGCGCTAGCTCAGCACAGCATGATCTATGCAAGCCGATTGTTGGGGTTCCAAAACCATTGTCGAAGATTGTTCTGGGATCTTTTCAGCTGCACATGACTGATGATCAGTGAGCTCAAAACGAGAGAGCAGGAAAGCGGAGATAGCAAGAAAAAAGAGCTCTTATTGTGCAAGATTGTGGCGTCACACATGACAAACAGGTCGGCTTGCATGCGAATCCTCATCCTCCAAGAGTACGAATAGCTTGCCTGCAAGCGGAGATTTTTTGTGTAGTAGTGCATTCCCAATCGACATGGCCACCTGCATCGTTGAAGGTCAGTGATTTCGTAGCTTGCGGGATAGCAGTGACGGCATGCCCCGCTCCTCGCCGTCATATTTGACGTCCAACAATTTTGAAATTCAAACTAAAGTGAAGTGGAACTCGCAATAAAGTGAACCCTAAAGCCTTGCAAGTTCGCCTCTCAATCATAGAAGTAAAGTGAACCCTACCTTTGAGGCAAGCCTTGGATCGGTCTCAAGTTCGAGTAACGAGCCTTGCAAGCATGCTAAAAGAGATCCAACTGGAAGCAAGCCTTGGATCGACCTTCAGTTTGAATGAGCATTCTTGCAACCTGAAGTTCAAATGAGCAAATCTTGCAACATGCTAAAAGGGGTCGAGCCCTAAAGCCACCCTTGGATCGGCCTCAAGTTCGAATGAACACGCCTTGCAAGCATGCTAAAAGGGATCAATCTCAAGTTTGAATGAGCAAGCCTCAAAAGCATGCTTTGGCATTTGGACTTTGAGAGTATCATGTGGCCTTCGGTGGAATTTGGGAGCATGCTCCAACCTTGGAAGCATGCTTTGGTATTTGGAGTTGGGGAGTATCCTATGGCCTTTCGCAAAATCTAGGAGCATTCTTTGGACTTTGGACTCTCCACTTTAGAGTGCTTATAAGATAGCCCCCAAAGGCTCAACATTTTCTTGTCACAGCAATTTGGTTCTAGAAAACACGAGGATTAAAATTTTTTCCATCAATAAATTGTTGCATGTCTACAGTGTGTAGACTGTGTATTGTAGCACTTCTTGTTTTGTCTTTGTCATCAGTAGAACAAGGATAGCCACATCGTTGAATACCATGTACATTTGACAAGGCTCAACCTAGAGTTTGGGCTTTGAGTTGTGTTTTTCCACAATAGCTACTACCAGAGAATTACGCTTGAGGATGAAGGTTCAAGAGTATTCATTTCTAAACAAGTTTGTAGTTTTGAGTTTCAAAATCTTATCATCGTAAGTGATTTTACTAGTCCATGCAAACCACTAAAAACCTCCTCTTAAGAAATAGAGAACAACAAGAATTGTCCCGTTTTTGTGCATTTTTTCCAAAATTCCTAAATATGTCTTCTGTCCAAAAATTTAGCAAGGGGACATGGATCGCGATCCATGTTCCATCAGATCTGAACCCAAACTTGGCCTAGTGATTACATGCAGTCTATGGAGTCTACCCCACTACATATTTTTAGATTTGGAAAACGTTTTGTTTGCCAAAAGACAATTGCTGTGTCTCCCTTGTGTTTTTTGACTTGCAACTGGTATTTTGGTGATTTGGTCAACGTTTTGTTGTTTTTTGCTATGGTGCCCTTTATAAAAGTTATCCCAAATGTTGTTATCTTGTCACTACTCCAATCTCAGCTATAGATGTCTCAAGGGGTCATGGATCACGATCCATGTTCCATCACATCTGAACATGAAATATAGTCACCTGTATGCCTGCACCCTGTAGATGTTAGATTTCCACTTATTTTAAAATTTCAATTCCAAAAAAAAAGTCCCAAATTTTGGTCTATTTCCAAGGTTTTGTACCTTTTGCCCAATTTCTTGATTTGGATGAGTTTTATGTGTCAATTTTCCACCAAAGTGTATATCTAGTGACCTTGAACCTCATAGGACCTTTGGTATCAATTTCTATCCAAAATGCCTTAGGGGGTAATGGATCGCGATCCATGGTCCTGTACTATTTGGCTTGAAACTTTCCAAATCAGCTCTCCTTGGCTTGGTTTATCCATTTTTACACTTAATTTTGGGTTTGTATCATCTTTTGAGTTCTATCTATCCAATTTTCAAACTTTTAGAGTTTATTGTCTAGGCTACCAAAATATGGGTTTGACAGTTTTTCCCCTAGTCCGTTTTTCTCAATTTGATGGTTGTAGATGTTACCTAGCCTACCCCTAAGTACTAAAATGAATCCTCTAAATGAAAACCAACAAATGGTGCAAAACTGAAAGAAAAGGATAATAGAACAATACTTTCAAAGCATCAAAAAATATGCGGAATGAAATGCCTTCGTATCTCACTCACAACTCCCAATACCTCTCAAGAATAGACCTACCGAGTCCCCAACTTCCAGCCTCTACCAAGCACTAAACCCCGTGTCTACCTACCTGATTCCTAAAGTGTAAATGGAATGGAAATCAAAATAAAAGGTTTTCAAAGTAAAAAACTACGACTAGGTCACTCACCATTAAGGTCTCTACTTCTAAATTTCACAAAAGTTATATTATTCATTTGAATTTTTCAATCATCGCTCATTATTTAAGATATTCGATTTCAAATTATGAACCATAGGCTAAGGAAACCTAGAATTTAAAATTTACGCTACAAAATTTTGACATGTTTAGCTATACAAAATACTGATTAACTTATTGCAAGACTTATTTATTGGTTGTAGAATTTTCTCTTACTACTGTAATGTTTAACTTGAGAATGTAAAGTAATTTATCATCAAGGAAATAAATAAAATAATTATAAAATCAAAAGATACACATGGATGACACATGAAGGCACATGGACTCACTTGGACTCACATAGGAGGGGACAAAGTGAGACACATAGTCACATGGAAAGGAGAGGTTAGTTTTGACTAATCTTAATGAGGGGGCTGTGTGGCCTTATCTCTTGATGATGATGACAAAGTGGTCAAGCTGATGAGTACCACAAAGGGACCAAAAACGCAGATATAAATTTTAGGAAATTTATTTTTTTTAAAAAAAATCTTGGAAAAAGTTGGACGTTTTTCTTTTTTGCTATAAGTAGAGCATCCATACTCACACTTTAGACATAGAGATTGCCTCTATAACGCTCACAAAGTGCTGTCACTTCTCTTAGAGAGAAGGCATCCACAAACCACTAAGAGAGCAAAAACTCTAGTGGATTAGTAAGGTACGTTATTAATTAAGATTCAATTAACTTTAGAAAGGATGTGTGTACGTTCTCTCGTACTCTAATCTCTTTAATGGATTAGTAAGATTCAATAAGCTTTAGGAAGGATGTGTGTGTGTTATCTCGTACTCTAATCTCTCTAGTGGATTAGTAAAGTTTAATTAGTTTTAGAAAGCATGTGTGTGTGTGTGTGTGTGTTCTCTTTTACTCTAATATATCTAATGGAATAGTAAGATTCAATTAGCTTTTGAAAAGATATGTGTGTGTTCTCTCTTAGTCTAATCTCTCTAATTATACCTACTCTCTCTACTTAGTACATCTTGAGATTAGAATTAGACTAGAAATGTCATGCATAAAAGTAAGGTATTTCTAAACTTTCGATTTTGTACTTTACACACTTAATTTTTGATTAATTAAGATTATGAAACATTTTGATATATAGAAATTAGGTGTAGTGTAGTAACACTAAGTGCGAATCCGAATTGACTAGGGTTCAAATTACAGACTCTCTTTGAAAAATTTTAGTAAAGTAATATTCAAGAAAAATAACAAGGTTACTTATATGTAAAAACGACCTTATATTTCAAGGAAATTACTAGAGAAATTAACCAATTTAAAGTTCTAAGTGTATAATCTAAGTGTAGTACAAAAAAATGGCTTCAAAGCATGCTCAAACCCAAGGCACTAATGATCATGAAGCCGGTACAAGTAACGGGAGAACTCTTGCAGAACATGCTATGTCTCCACCAATCGGACCAATTGAAGCTATGGTATAGGTTAGTATTGAAATTTCAAGCTATGCATCATTGCATATGTGAGACCATAAAAATATATATTAATCACCTTAGGAAAGGAAAAGACGGACCGAAACCAAGGGGCTTAACCCCAAGAAACTCAGCAGATGTATCAGAAGTAGGAAATAATGTTTGGTTAATTTGTTTTCCATAGGAAAGAATGTATGTCCAATACTTTTGGTATGGTTTCCCTCAAGACTCTCTACTTATTAACACTGGCATTAGGTGGCAGTTGCCGAGGCATGAGATGACGTCTAAGGTGGCGCAGTTGATGCTGCGGTGGGAGTACACCCAGGATGGCCCATCTGGATACTGCAGTTATGTTTTGCCATGGTGTGAGGATGACGCCCAGTTTGGCACCGTTGTTGCTGTGACGAGAGTACGCCCAGGTTGGCACAACGAGTACTTGTTGTTAAGTGGTATGGGATGCTCAGGATGACAAGAGTTTTTATGAAGAATGTATATACCGATTGGACCTAATGGCGCAAGTAAAGATTCTTAAGTGAACCTAATCCAAAAGTTGTTGGTTTAAAAATGGACTACTTCTTGCTTGATTACTATTTTTAATACTATTTGAAGGGCTATTTTAACAAACGAGGATCATAAATAAGGAAAAGGAACATGTATGTTTAAACAACATGGTAATAATTAGGTAACAAAAGAAGGGTGAGTGCGGCGTGGAAAGTGGGATAATGATTACCTCATGGTATCATTCTATGGACGGGTGGACCCGATGAGTCGGGTAGCTTTTCAACGGTAGAAGGTTTTTTTTTAAATAGTCATAAATCTTAAAAGAGACAAACCTTGGCGGCTGTGCTTCTGTAACATGGGGAAAAAGGTGCACAGGTTTGTTACTCTAAGGTTTATGCCTTTAGATATAGTTGATTATAGATAGTGTTTAGATGGGGTTATGGTGGTCACGCTTCGCCATAGCGAGATAGGACCAATCCTTCACTAACTAATGGTTCATGCCCGTGGCTACGTAGTAGCTAAGGCAATGTCCATTGGTTTTTCTTTCTCAAGATTTGAGACCTATCAAAGTTACTCTACTCCTCTCAAAAGGGAGAAGGGACTTCACATTGGTATCAAATCTTAGGTTAAAGCTTGGGAAGATTTTTAGATTGATGTTTGGATGTTGAAGGATGTGAATGTTTGAGATAATAGAAAAACCTAGGAAAATTGTTTTGAGTGTCACATATGGTATTGAGGATTGAACTTTTTTGATACGAGAAAATGTTCATTCAGCCTACCAGGAATTCCAGGTGTTCACCATCATGTTAGAAAATGTATGCCAATCACTAAAATATCAGTTTCAAGAATTGGTGATGAAGATTAGGGTTCAGCCCATTAAGATTCCAAAATGCTAAGGTTCCAAAATTAAATAAAATCTTCAATGGTCAAGCCTTAGGGTAAATTGGATGCTTGTGGGAAGACTCAAAATGAACATCCTAGATAGGGATGTGGGAAGACTCAAAAGTCTTCCCACATCCCTATCTAGGAGGGGGCAAGCCATATTAGTAGGGGATGAGAGAGAAACACACACACACACTCTTCCAAGCTCCCTTTACACAAAGGGCATAGTGGATACATGTCAGCTTCCTAGCCCAATTGCCCCCAAGGTGCATTCAAATCCTATTGGATGGCCATAGAGGTGGACCAATGAGAATTAGGCTAGAGTAAATTTAGTTTAATTCATTTAAAAACACTTGATAAAAGAACCAATAGAAATTAAGCTCTCTAGAAGACTATTGGATAGTCTCCCAAGGGGTCCAGTGAACATTGAGCAGCCCAATGGCTTGCCTGATTCCTATTAGCCAGAAGACTAAGAGGTCCAATGAGAGTTTAATTGCATTATTTAAATATCTAAAGCTCTCACAAAAGGGGAAAGGGGGACACATGTCACAAGGCTATCACTTATGCTTCTTAATTGTCATTGGCTAAGCTTTGCAGGGGCCAATAGGATGCCAGCATGAGCAAATAGCAAGAGGGGTCGACCAAGAGAGAGAGAGGGGGCTGATTTTTGCAAGGAATTATCACACACACACACACTCACAAAAGCTCATGTGTGAAGTAAACAAGACTATCTCCTTCTCAAGATTTAATGGAAAGCTCATCATCTACTCCAAGCTTGTGAGAAGGGAGGCCTACACCAACAACTCTTGGCTTTGTGATGCCAAGAGGCAAGATCCAATGCATGCTCATCTCCTCTACCATGCTAATTACTAAGCTATGCTAAGCTATTAAGAGTGATCATGTGAGGAGACATACTTCTTTCTCATAAGAATACTCCTTCTTCCTCTTGATCTACTCTTATACCCCACTAGCTCTCACCATCTTCGAATGTGTGTGAGGTCTTGGATCTGAGACCATGAGGGAATTTATGTTGTCTTTTCAAGTGTAACCTTGGTTCTTGAAGCTTCAATATTCATTGCACTTTAAGTTATTGAAGGAACACAAAGTATTGATTGATGGGGGAAACCTATAATACAAAGCCTTTTGGAGGGGGGACTGGCTCCATGTAAATCTGGTCCTCAATTGTTGTCAATAGCTTAATTTCTCTCTCTTTTTGAAATATTGTTCATGCCTATCTAACTAGGTGCTATACTTTTGTTGCTCTCTCTCTCTCTCTCTCTCTCTCTCTCTCTCTCTCTCTCTCTCTCTCTCTCTCCCTCTCCCCCTCCAAGCACTCTTGCTATGCTCATTAGGAATCTAGTCTTAATGAAATGCTTACTATGTCTATGTTATTTTCCACTGCACACAAGTTACCAGACCATTAATTATTACATTGGTATCAGAGCATTTGGTTTCTCTTTTCTTGCTCAAGAAGAGAGGTCCTCAAGCTAACTATAAATGGTTGGTATATTAAGTGCAATTGAATAAGTAGAATAGGGATTTTTTAGCCTTGCAGTGCGCCTGCTTCATGCAGATAACGGGGCATCACCATCGAGAGTTATGGTCTTAATAGTGGAGTCCTACGGGGCTTGCCTACGGCTTTTAACCACTATTGAGCTATTAGAAGCTTGATAGGAGCCGGTACTATTTTGGTGGTGAAAGACCTTCTCTTCTATTCCTTGCAATTAATGATATTCGAGCCATGGGTACAGGAGCTTGAGTGCTTTTCTAAAGGGTTTAAGAGAAGTAGCAACTAGGGCTTGAAGTGCCAAAGTACACTTAAAAATTTTACACCTAAAAGTTGTTAGAATGGCTGACAATAGTAAAGAGAGTGAAATTAATGTTGATAGCTTTGATTTTGCTAATGAACATGCTACTAATGATGCCCCTAGGCTTGTTAATTACCTTGTTACTATGCTTCAACAAGCCATGGGCAATCCATCCCTCCAAAGTGAAGTGCAACAGTAGCTACGCGCTCATGGGATTCTCCAAACTCCCCACCAAGAAGAGAGATTACCTAGGAAGCCTCCTTGTGAGACTTCCGAAAGAGGCCTCTCTTCGACAAGGGAAGAAAAAGAGGATCCCTATGAAGGGCTCAAAAATCTACTACTTGACGATGCATCTCCTTCCCAAAGGAGAACTCAAGTTTCAATGGTAGAGCCCCCACTGAGAGAACAAGAAAGAAGTGAGTCTCCTGCCACCTTGGTGGAGATGGCTTCACGAAGACGACGGGCAAAACGCTCTTCAACGCCCCCTAAACAGAGAAGACCATCCCACACTTCTCTACACCATAATTCAAAGAGGGACGAGAGAAAACAAGAGAAGAAGAAGGCGAGAAAGAGGTCATCCTCTTCTTCATCTTCTTTATCCTCTTCCTCTTATGAAGAAAGTGATGCTGGGAGGAACAAGGGAAGAAAAAGGCGAGAAACAGGTCACCCTCTTCTCCATCCTCCTCAAATTCTTCCTCTTCTGAAGAAAGTGATGGTGCAGTTCTTGAACCGCCTAAAAGAAGAAGCCATAGGAAATCGTATGCCACATGGAAGAGGTCATCCAAGCTCAAAAGGTTCAAAGAGGGAGGAAAGAACATCTCTTTCCTTACCTACGATGGCACCTTTGGTGCTATAGACAAAGTTTTGGCCTTCATCCAACAATTTGATGCGGCGTTTGGAGATGAGGGTTTCACGGACTCCTCTAAGCTACGCCATGTAGCTATGCGTTTTCAAAAGTTTTCCAGGCAATGGTGGTCTAGCCTACGGGCAAACGGTGAAGCTCCACGAACATGGAAACCTTTAAGAGCTTCCATCATGAAGCAGTTTTTGGCTACTGATGCCAAAGACAAAGTACTCACCGAATGGCAAAGTTTGAAGCTCTCTCCCTACAAATCTATTCACAAATATGTAGATAAGTTTTGGGACTTACATCTCAAAGCCACTGTCTTCAAAAAGATGGATTTTTGGAGAGGCAAAACAACAATTTTGTGCGGGTTTAGTTGAAGATATGGCGGAGTATGTCAACTCCCAAAGGCCACACACCATATCTGCGGTCATACACCATACTAGGGTGGCTTCACAAATCAATTTCCAACAAGGGGCTAAGAGAAATCTTAAGCCCACAAAGAACAAGGACCATAATAACAAGCCCAAGGGGAAGGACAATGTCCAAAAGTCTCCTAAAGGCAACGCCAACAACAACAAAGCTAAGGAAAAGGGAGTTTATAAAAGAAAAAATAAACTCTCTCCTGAATATCTTGAGCGTTATCGTAAAGATAATCGTTGTTTCAAGTGCGTGGAGCAAGGGCATGCCTATTGTGCTTCTCCCCACAAGAATACATGAAATGAGCCTTCTAGAGCTAACTTGGTCGAAATCCAAGGAGAGGTTGCTCATCACAAAGGATCTCCTCTATGCCATGCTTAGGGAAAGGTAAGAGAACATGATGCTTTCATTGTCTTTGACCGGTTCTACTCACAATTTCATTCCATAGAGTTGGCCACCAAGCTAGACATCCAAGCCTATGAGATGGGAGATTTCTTACCCACCGATGGTGCTTTCAAGGGGCAAGAGGCCTCATTCACTCCCTTAATTGGGAAATTCAGGCTCCATGTCCAAAGCTATGTGGACAAGGAGGATTTCTTTATCTCTCCTCTCAAGCACAAGGATGTAATCCAAGGGGCACCATGGTTTGATCGCATGGCTGCCAATGTTAAATTCCCTAAAAGGCAAATCTACTTTAGTTTCAGGGAAAAAGATATGTACATAGATGCTAAGTAGTTGGGTAACACCATACCCATTGTACATACACAAGCTTTCAATAAGTCAATAAAGAGCTCTATTTTCGTGTACTTGATTTTTGTTAAATATTCTCAAAATGAACCTAATGCTTTAGAAAAAGAAAATATAAACAATCACAAGGAACTAGAGTTATCCAATTTTCTCAAGGGATTTTAAGATGTTTTTATTGACGACATCCCTTGTGAACTACCTCCTAAACGAGGCAATGATGACCATGCAATTGAGCTTTTTCCAGGAAGTTCACTGCCTAATAAACCTCCTTATAGAGTTTTCCAAGCTCAACAAGAGGAGATTATGCGGCAAGTGCATGAGTTAGTTGAGAAGGGCATGGTTAGGCCTAGCTCATCTCCATTTTGTTCACCCGTGTTATTAGTGCAAAACAAAGTTGGCACATATCGTGGTTCCCCATCTTGACTCACCCTCGGTCTTGGAGACCATTTGGGGAGGTCCCCCAAAATCTTTGTCTTTGTTAGCACCTTGGGTGGCTCTATTGGTGCTCCCTCTCCCTCATGGTCCCCTATTGGAACATTGATGATGGAACCTTGTTAGCAGCTTGGGTGGCTCTATTGGTGCTCCCTCTCCCTCATGGTCTCCTATTGGAACATTGACGATGGAACCTTGTTGGAAAACTTGGCATAAGTAGGATGATTGGATGGTAGTGTTAAAATAGATGGGGATGGGTCCTTCTATTCGGGGCCCAAAAGCTTTCAAGATTGAGTTTTATTGGGGAATCAACACATTGTGATCTTTTCACAGTAAGATATTCCCTTCTCCCTCACTTTGATCAAATCTTTTGTCTACTTGTGGATTGTGGTGATGATGATGAGCAACCTAGCTTACCCTGACCCCTATCATCATTTACCTCATCATATCATCATCCTCTTCTTCACTTTTCTTTTCTTCTTCATCATCCATCTTCCCTTTTCTTTGTCACCCTTAGTGGTGTTGTTGCCCTTATCCTCTTCACGCCATCTTTTCTGACCCTAAGCCTAGAGATTGGCTATGACAACATGCACAAATTTGTCTAGCACAACTATAACATGCTCTTAAAAGAATGCATATGTATCCTTGCATGACTCCTCCAGCTCATTGATCCCCTGCATGCTTATTGTGGTAGCTCAAACCTTGCCCTTTATTAACACTGGTGCAATATGAAGTTACTTGGTCTTGGGGAGGGCTTGGTTGTTATCCTAAAGACTTTGTACTTACACATCCAAATCCAAATTTTCCTTCTCTCGCTCCTCAATTTGTGTCATGGTGGTGGCTAGTTGTGGACAAGTAGCTTGTTGGCTTCTTCTGCTTGAGCTGGTTGTTTCTTATAGTCCTTATCAAAGAGTTGGCTCTAGTGTTGGAGTGTGATGGCCATCACCTTCAAGATATGTGAGATTGTATTTAGTCCAATCATGGTTGACCATCACTATTGTTCTAGGCATTGCTAGAGTGCTCAACATGAGTAATAGGCCTTAAAATAGGCAATTTAGGGAGTTGCACCTTTACTTGGGAGAATTCCAGTTCCACTGAAAGGGCTTCAACATTTAGCTCACGAAAAAGTGCCACTATAAGGGGTTTAACATTTAGCTCCTAGAAAAGTGCAAGTAGTTTTCACCAAAATGGAACTACGGGGATAGAATGCTCTACTTTTTCTTGGGTATAGTCATTGTTTCATTTGGCCATATCCTTCACCTATGGCTGCTAGGAGAGTATTTTCTCTTTCAGCTTCCTAGATGCATCATCTAAGTACCACATGTTCCCCTAATCTATATGGTGTAAAATTAATGAGGAAGAACTTTAGGGATTGTAGCACCATATATTTTTCCTTTGCCAATGGAAATTCTTTGGGGACTTGAATGTTTTCAAGAAATGAAAAATGTTGTCCCATGGAGTGTTTCTTGAAAATCTCAATAATTTGGTGTCTAGGAATTGATCCGTACATGACACTATTTGCTGCATGGGGCCTTGGACCGAGAAATCAGGTCCAAAATGTTATCTTATGCCTAATCTAGAAGTTGAATTCTTGGAGCAAGATAATCCATTTGAGTAACCACCTCTTGATCTAGAATTTTTTTAAAAGAGAAGGGCTTGATGGTCTTCAAAGAAGAGGAATTCATTGCCTAGCAAGGAGTGGCAAAACTTATCCACCAAGTACACCATGCCTACTGCTTCTAGTTTGGTGGTGGTGGATCCTTTTTCCACATCTAAAAATCACCTTCTAGTGTAGTAAATTGGGTAATATATGTCCCCATTAGGATGAGCTATAATTTCTCCTAGGTTTATGCTCAAAGCATCCACATGCACATGAAAAATAGTGTCCCATTTGGGTAGTTGAAGGACATATCTGTGATAGACTAGGTCTTTGAGGGCCTTGAAGGCCTCTTGGCATGCATCTTTCCATTGAAACAATACCTTTTTCTTAGTGAATTCATAAAGAGCATTTTTTTTTTTTTGCAAATCTCAGCATGAATTTGTGATTAAAATTGACATAAGCCAAAAAATGGCTAACCTCACTAGCTATTTCTATTCTCTCAACTTTCATAATGGCTTTAATCCTATTCTCAGCCATTTCCATACCTTCATTGGAGACTACATGTACCAACAAGAGTTGTTTGAACACTACAAACACACATTTGTAAGGGTTTAGAGTAAATCACTTTTCTTAGCATTTGATCAACACCAGTTCTAGGTACTCCAACTGCTTGGTCATGGCTAAATAAATAGTGAAGTTTTCTACAATGATTTCCATGAACTATTGTGGTTAATCTTTGAAAATTTGCATCATTGCTGTTTGAAAAGTGGTCGGTGCATTGCAAACTTCAAATGACATGACAAAGTACATGAATGCTCCCCATCTATTATGAAAGCTGGCTTTTGCATATCCTCTAGGGCCAAAGAAATTCTACTAAACCCATTATACCTATCTTGAAACTATACATCTCATGCCGTGCTACCTATTCCTACATCATATCTATGAATGGAAAAGAAAAGGGGTCAAATAATTTCAAACAAATTATGATTAGGGTCGTATTTAATATTGAACTTCTAAGGTGCTAGGATAATGCAATCCAATTTATAGATATGGTCCCATATAAAATTTGGGTCAAAAATATATGATACTATAGCCAAAGCTTATGTCAATCGGTAGGGCAAAAAAATCTATGTTGGAATATTGATTGTTGGATGTGCGCGTATCATGATCCATTGGTAACCGCATATAAAAGTGAGGTTTGTACCACACATAGCCTATAGCCTAAGCATTACAATCTTAATACTAGATTCAATTTCAGCTAATTTAGGTTTAAAACAAGGAAGACACAAGTTACCAAGCTCAAAACATGCATACATAAATCAAATATTGGAACTCACATTTGAGGGGATAAAACAACAACTCACTTGGAATTTTGGTATAACACTTGAGTGTGAATGTTTTGCAATCCATCATAACCCACCAAATGACATGAAATTTTACTATCTCATAGATCTGTTCTAGGCTAAGTGTCTGGTGAAGTTTCATTGAAAAATAATCACAAAGAGTTTTTCATAGGCCAAAATTTGGGGAACTCAAACCAATTAGGTAGATTGGCTGGTTTTTTGAAAATCTTGTCAAATTCACTTAGAGAGTGGTCAGATCACAGTTCAAAAAAGTGGAAACACATGGATCTCAATCCATGGGCTCCTACATATTGGCATATTATGATTCATAGATTGAATGTAGATGTCAAGAGGAGTCTAACCATACAAGTAGGCCAAATACCATGCAACTATCTAAGTGATTATTACAATTTGAGGGCCACAATGGTGATCATCAGACTTCTTTAGCATTGAGGGCCATAGATCCCTACAAAGGATTAAAATAGGATCCAATTAGAGTGTTGTATTGTAGACTCAAGGATCATGGTAGGTGCAAATTAAGCAAATTGATACACATGACTACTAGGAATTATACAATCACCCAACAAAGTTTTAGCTGCCATAATCTTGTCCAAAGATAATCTATATAGATAGTGATGATAGATTTTACCATACAAGGCCAAACGTGTCCAATCCTATAGAAGAACCAATTATGGCTAGTGTCATAGAAAAACCACATTAGAGAAGGTACAGAGGCATAGATGGAGCAAAGTAAAATATTGTATTATGCTCTCTAAGGAATACAACGACCATAAGATCAAGCTAGAAGCTATACAATCACCAAAATCAAGAGACTAACACCAAGGGTAGATGAAGGGAAAATTGGGTATGGGCTCTTGCTTGATTTCAATCCAAGATGTATAGATTTCAATCCAAGATGAAGGGAAAACTGGGTATAGGATCTTGCTTGATTTCAATCCAAGATGTACAGCTTTTGTATCAAATGCACGATTTACCATTGGAATGTGTATGGTTATGAAGGAAGATGGTATCAGTGTTGGGATTGAAGAGGGGGAGACCGGTTGCCTAAAACTATTCAATACATGCTCACAAACATCACCATCAACCTGTCCACCTCTTTTCCCAATTTTCCAAGCATACACACACACACCTAGAATATCACACACACACACACACACACACACACACACACACACACACACACACACACACAGAGAACATGGAATTTACATAGACAAGATTGTAAGAGTGTGTAAGAGAATTGTAAGAGATAGGGACTTGATTAGAGAGTACATATCAAATGAAGCATAGCATAAGAGTGTAGAGAAGATAATCTGCAAGAGAAAGGCCTACACCTAGCCCCAAACTCCATGGCACCTCTCTTGTGGAGTTGGTATTTAATATATTATTTGTGAGTTTAAGGTGCCAAAATTTGAGGGCCCTCTTTTACAACCACTTCACTTTTGTAAATGAGTGAAGCTCATTAGTTCTAGCATGACCCATAAGAGGAGTTCCCACTACAATTATTTATAGAGCCATAGTGGCTTATTGAAATGAAAATCTAAGATACTGTGCGAGCATAAAATGGCTGAGAGCTATTGCCTGCACCTCTTTGTCAACTCCTCGCATCCCACTCTACAAAATTGTCATCATCAACTCATTTAGAAAAATACATAGACAGCACATAATTAACCATTACGCCAGCTATCCCAATTGCAGCTAACCACTACAACAGGAGGGTGCCTAGTCTCGTAACATCCCTCCCACCAGGGATAGCAACTGTCCTCAGTTGCTCAATAGAGAAATCAGTTGGACCATCACATGGAAACTGTGTAGAAGGTCTGGGAAGTTGCAATTTTTTTCAGGCATCCATTTGGCATCCTCTCTAGGGGTGGCCCTTGAAAGTCAAAAGGTAGTGGTTATAAACCATACGAGTGCGTGTAGTGGTGGTCTCGTGATCAACTATTTTTTCAAGGAGGAGTTGCTCCTCTTGGTCTACAAGTGAAGGTGGGTCTTCATAAATGTGGTGTGTAGGTAGGGGTCCTCAAAATGGTCTTGAAAGATTAATGTGAAATGCATTGTGAATGTGCCAATGTGCAGGTAGGTGTAAACAAAAATAAACATCATAAATGATAGCTAAAGTCTTAAAAGGTCCATGAAAACAATAACAAAGACATTGGTATCAACACTTTTGATCCTTCGTTTTTCTATGTGAAGTAAAACATAATCACCTTCTTTGAATTGGTGTGCCTTGCAGTGCTTGTTAGCATGCGTTGTGTAAAGTTCTTGTGAGTGTTTAAAGGCACTATGCACACTTGCATAAATATCATGAAAGTCAGTAGTGAAATCATCAACGGCAAGCACAACATTAGAAAGATGTGAAGCAAGAGTAGGAAGAGAGTGACCATATACCACTTCAAATGGATATTTACCCATGGCAGTGTGAGTGGTGTTGTTATATGAAAATTGTAGAATATGCATGTAATCATCCCATTTCTTAGGTTGAGAAGAGAACATAAGCCTTTAACAAATCGATGATAGTGTGATTGGTGACTTTGGTTTGACCAGTAGATTCAGGATGAAATGCAGAAGTGAAGTAAAGTGTAGTGCCAATATTTTCAAACACAGTAGTCCAAAAAGCACTACAAAATTTTGAATCTCGATAAGAAATAATGACTTTAGGCAAACCATGATGTGGGAAAACAGTTTTAAGAAACAAAATGCAGCTTGATGTGCTGTGAGTGTTTTCTTACAAGGAATGAAATACACTTGTTTAGAAAAACAGTCAATAACATTCCAAATCATGTCATGCTTGTGCATTGTGAGTGGGATACCAGTAACAAAATCCATTGATATGTGTTCCCAAGGTTTTTCAGGAATGGGTAGAGGGTGTAAAAGTCCCAATTTCTTACCTGTTGTTGCTTTGATCTTTTGTCAAATCAAGCAAGTTGAAACATATTGTTTAACATCAATTCTCATTGTAGGCCAATAGAAATCACGAAATAAATTTTGAAAAGCTATAGCAAATCCTCTATGTTTCCAGCATGGGGTGGTTTGTGCAATTCTTCGATAATTAATGTACAAAAAGGTCTAGTCACACACAATTTTTGTTTGAAATAAAGGAAGTTTTCTTGAATAGTGTATTCAAGAAACGTGTGCACAAAATTGTCAAGCATATGCAACCATGTCGTTTTGAAGTCATCATCATGTGCATAAGTGTCAGGCATAGTGTCGAATGAAGTTCTTGTAATGGTTGATAGATTATTAAGTGAGGGTCCTCCACTCAAAGTATCGACTACCACATTTTCTTTACCAGGCTGGTATTGAATGTTGGATTGGAAACTTGGATAAAAGCGGCCCACTTAATATATCTATCATCTATTAAGGGTTGAGGAAGTAAATATTTAATACTTTGTTGATCAATTTTATTGATCAAGTCAGTACCCATTACATAGTGTTTCTAGATTTTCAATGCATGTACCACAATAGTCAATTCTTTATCATAAGTATTGAACTTTGTTTCAGAAGGTTTAAATTTACGACTTTCAAAAGCAAGTGGATAGTTATCTTGCATAAGGACTGGATCGAAACCTTTTCCACTAGCATTAGTGACTACGACAAAGAATGGTCTTTCAAAATCAAGCAATTGCTATACAGATGCATTAGTCAGAGCATGTTTAAGTGCATTAAAGGAGCTTTCTTGTAAATCAGTCCATTCATAAGGTGCGTTTTTCTTCAACAAGAGGGTCAAATAATGTGACTTGTAAACAATGTTATAAACAAATTTCCTGTAATAGCTACAAAGACCGATGAAAGACCGTAGCTTATGCAAGTTTTTGGGTCTAGGCCATGACTGAATGGCTTCAATTTTCTTGGGCTCTACATGTATTCCTTTACCCGATACGATGTGTCCCAAATATTCAATTTTAGATTGGAAAAATGAACTCTTTCAGGATTCAAGTACAAGTGATTTTGTGCAAGCAGATTAAATACACGTGTTAAGTACTCTTTATGCTCTTCTTCAGATTTACTAAATACCAGAATGTCATAAAAAAATACAATCACAAAATCTCAATGGTTAATGAAAATTCTATTTATCATTTGTGTGAATGTGGCTGATACATTTGTCAAACCAAATGGCATGACAATAAATTCATAGTGTCCAGTTTGTGTTCTAAAAGCAGTTTTGTAGACATCATGTTCAAACATTTTGACTTGGTGATACCCTGATTTAAGGTTAATTTTGCTAAAGATGTTTGCCCCTTTCAATTTGTCTAACAGATCATCCACTCTAGGAATAGAAAACCTATCCTTGATGGTGATCTTGTTTAAAGCCCTGTAGTCGATACACATACGAAAGGTTCCATTTTTCTTCTTGACAAGAAGTACTGGAGCTTTGTATGGTGAACTACTAGGCTAGATTAGGCCTTGTCCAAGTAAATCAATGATTTGAGTTTGTATCTCCCTGTGTGCGGTTGAATTAATACGATAAGGTGCTCTACAAGGAGGTTCACTACCCAATATGATATCTATTTTGTGATCTTCTGGGCGTGATGGTGGAATTCGAGGTGGCAGATCATGCGTGAAACAATCTTTAAATTGTGAAAGAAATTCATCACGTGTAGAGTTGCGTGACGTTTCAGTTTCAGCAGAAATTTGATTTACCAACACTAGATATGTTTCCCCTATTTTTGAATTTCTCTTTTGGCTTGAGTGTGAGAGAGGAGTGTAAATTTATTATGTGCTAGTGTTGCTTGAATGGGGAAATTTTTATTATTATGAGTGAGAGACATAGTACGCGTTTTATGATTAATCAACAGATCAAATTCATGACAAAATGGCATTCCCAAAATCATATCAAGACCATGCAATGGTGCTACCAGAAATGTTTGTGTTTGTGCAAACTCACCAATGCAAACTTCAACAGTGAATTGGGTTTTACAATTAAAATGTTGATTATTAAAAACAATTTTGACTTTGTGAGGTGATGAGATTTTAGAGAGAGATAGTTGATGTGCCAAGCATGTAGAAATGAAATCATGGCTACTACCATCATCTAATAGAATGGTGACACGTTCACCTTTAACAGTGCCTTGCACTTTAAACAAAGTGCGAGGAGATATAAGAGTACCCGAGGATGGGTTGTCATTGTTATCATAATCATGATCATATCCCTCATTGTAATTAGCTTCCAGTTCATTGTCGTTGGGATTAGCATCTTCAATGAGGTTAAGAGTAGCACCATTGGGGCGGTTGTTGTTGTTGGTATACTTGCAATGCCCACCTCTCTCAGTTTTGCCACCACAATATATGCTCCATAGTTTGTAAGGCCCCCATATGAGGAGAAGCCAATGGTGCACATATATTTGGTGGATTCCAGCTTTGCACGCTGATGAGATCTCTATTTGTGATCATGGATGGTACGGAGCAAATTCAGGGGCAACTTTGGGGGCCTGTGGGCTTCCGTCCCCGAGACTTTATTTTCCCTTCATCGAAATATTTCTTTTTGCCGGAATATCTTGGCCGGACGACGACCGGAAGACAATCGGAAAATGGCCGTCTGGTGGCTGGTGGTCTGTGGTCTTTGGTCGGTGGCTGGATCTCCTTGGCCGGCGGCCAATTTGAAGGAGGACTTGTCTACCCAAAAGCGGCTACACATGGACGGAGAGTCCTACTTGGACTTGGCTATTTAAGGGTGGCTGCACATGGGCGTTTTGAGGCTCCCTTACATCTATACAAGGAGGCCTTCTCATGAGTAATTCGGTAGAATGGTGTGCACACTTGACGCACACAACACATTCTTGTGTAAGGATTGTTAGTCCCTTGTATTCGTACTTGCTCTAGTTGCCTAAATCGCCATCTAAGCTCTACCTTAAGAGCGCATGGGCGGATGATGCCATCACTTTGTAATAGTGTGCTAATCTAAAGTTTTTGATTTGCCACTAATCTACTTTGCATCGTATCTCTTTCTACTCTCCTTGCTACTAGATCCTTATTGTATTCCGCATTTCTTACAGTTGTTGAAGGGTTTTTGGCTTGGATTTTTGTTGACTCCATTGAAGTGGCCATTGAATTGACCATTTCCCTTAGCAAGACCATTTGGGCACTTATCTGCATAGTGACCATACTCAAAGCATTTAAAACACTTCACATTTTTGTTAGCATTAGAGTTTGGAGTAGGACGTTGGTTGAAAAATTTTGGTTGCCTCGTTGTTGCGTATTGTTGTTGTTGTTGCTTTGAGGTTGAGCAGTTGTAGGAGAATTGTCAAATCTATGTCTCTTGAAAAAGGTACAGCTTTTATGTTTGTTTCTGTCAAAGTTAGTAGAGAAAGAGGGCCTCTTGTTATGGTTAGTGTTTGCAGGTTGATCAGTGTGAGAGGGTTGTCCACCTTTGTTCTTCTCTGCATTGAGAGCCAAATTAATAGCTTTTGACAGAGAGTCTGGTTCGAACATATCTACCTTAGCGCTAATTTGTAGTGCCAAGCCTGATATGTACTTGCGCTTCAATTTCTTGTGACTAACATGTTCAATAGCTTGCTATTGAATTAAACAATTCCAAAAATGATCAGTGTAACCCTATCCATCTTCATTTCGACCCTGTCGAACTAAATCCCATTGATGTTATGCTTTAGCTTTGTATTGTATGGGCAAAAATTGAGGTAAAAACACTTTTTTAAATGCATGCCAAATACGTGGTCTTTTCCCGTGCTGTTTGGTGGCGTTCCACCACAGTGCAACGCTACTAGTGAGATGATTTGATGCACATTTTACCATTTCATGTTGGGGGAAGTCTTCATCATGAAAATAGTCATCTAGCTGACTAACCCATGCTAGAACCATGCTAGCATCTTTAGTGCCATCAAAATCCTTGAAAGTGAAGGCTTTTCTACTAATTTTGTTTTGCTTGGGTGCCAGTGTAGATTCTGTGCATGTAGAATGCAATAGTTTATTTTCAAGTTTTTGCCTTTGCATGCGTTCATACGTGAGAGTTTGTTGCAGATTTGAAAGTTGTTTAACAATCATGGGTGCCTGAGGAAGGTGTACCATGATTGCGTGCTTTTTATATTTTTCTCTTTTTTTGGTGTTTTTAAATAAAAATGCTTAAAAGGGCTATATGGTGATATTTATAGATACAACATGCGGATTAAGTAAAAGAGAGTAAAATAAATAGCAAAAATGAAATGTACTTAGCTGAGAATTTGCATTGGTGTCAAGTCCAAATGGCGATGTGCTAGGAATTTGCTGGAAAAGTGAGCGGTCAGACGGTTTTGTCTACGAGTCGACCGAGTTTTGCGGCACCACCCAATCTCCCATATCCCAAAAATAATGGCAATACAATCAGGAATTTAAATTATTGTTCACCGTAAAATCCAATAGGATTTTTTTTAACTTTCGAATTCCCTTTCGTCGTAGATGAGAGTCGCTAATGGTGCTTGCCCTGTGATGGTTTTTTTTAATTAATCACCGCCTGCTCCAATCTTTTGATATGAGTCTTGGAAGACGGTGGAATAAAAGCGACTAGAAATTGGTTGTAGGTTGTGGTGAGTAGGTGATATCGAGTGCTGCTGGAGACTAATCAAAGAATAATATATATATATATCCTCGTCTTCTGCTGGTTTCTTTGAATGTTCGGTGTCCAACCAGTGGGGGGTATGACCACCCTCTTTGAGGTTATAAGAAGGTTAAAGTGATAGTGGAATTGAGGCTGCAGTGGGCGGCCGGCCAACTATTCCTTTTTTTTAAGCCTCACCCTTTTAACTCACCTTTTAACCCAAAGGTAGGAAGCATGCAGCGAGCAGAGCAGCCAGAGAATGGGCCGAGCAGAGTTTGAGGAGGTGGCGCTTGATGGGAGCCATTTCGGTTCGCGTGCAAGGAGGAAAAATGACTCACACAACCAAGGTGCCCATTTTTATAGCAATCTCAAGTGATTTTGAGGTGGTCAACAAAGAAGCTCTTCGGTGGCAAGTGTTGGTTCCCATGCACACTCGGAAGGTGGCAGATTTTCAAGATTTCAGATGGTGTGTAAGCGGTTCCTCTCACAGTCGTAGAGAGCCAGTTTTTGCTTAGATCTTCGGTTCATTCCCTTGCTTCTTTTTGACTTGATTTATTCTTCCATTGTTCCTTCTTTGAAACCCTCAAAATTTTGTCGTAGCTTACGAAGTTGATGACGTTGAAAACAAAATCCGACCTCGATCACCAATTCTTTTTGAAACCAAGACTCTTCCGAGTCTTCGATCTCTTCTGTTGTCTTCGACTCTTGCTCTCTCCCTCACCTTCACAATCAACTAGAATTAGCCATCAATTAGAATTTAAATTGAGCATAACGATTCTCGTTGTCGTGAAGCAGAGTAATTTGTCGATTTAGCCATTGATCACCGATTAGCTTCAGTTTGCAAATTTGATATTGCCAATTGAAAATTCCTCTTCAGGATTGGAATTTGACTGCCGATTTTCTCAAACCCAAGGTTTTGATACCACTGTTGGGATTGAAGAGGGGGAGACCGGTTGCCTAAAACTATTCAACACATGCTTACAAACATCACCATCAACACATGCTTACAAACATCACTATCAACCTGTCCACCTCTTTTCCCAATTTCCAAGCATACACACACACACACACACCTAGACTATGACACACACACATAGAGAACATGGAATTGACATAGACAAGGTTGTAAGAGTGTGTAAGAGAGTTGTAAGAGATAGGGACTTGATTAGAGATTACACATCAAAATAAGCATAGCATAAGAGTGTAGAGAAGATAATCTGCAAGAGAAAGGCCTAAACCTAGCCCCAAACTCCACGGCACCTCTCTTATGGAGTTGGTTTTTAATATATTATTTGTGAGTTTAAGGTGCCAAAATTTGAGGCCCTCTTTTACAACCACTTCACTTTTGTAAATGAGTGAAGCTCATTAGTTCTTACATGATCCATAAGGGGAGTTCCCACTACAATTATTTATACAGCCATAGTGGCTTATTGAAATGACAATCTAAGATACTGTGCAAGCATAGAATGGCCGAGACCTATTGTCTGCACCTCTTCGTCAACTCCCCGCATTCCACTCTACACAATCATCATCATCAACTCAGTTAGAAAAATAAATGGACAACACATAATTAACCATTACGCTAGCTATCCTAATTGCATCTAAACACTACAACAGGAGGATGCCTAGTCTCGTAACAATCAGAGCATTTGGTTTCTCTTTTCTTGCTCAAGAAGAGAGTTCCTCAAGCTTGCTACGAATGGTTGGTGTTATTAATTGCAATAGAGTAAGTAGAATAGGGATTTTTCATCCTTGAAGAATGCCTGCTTTATGCAATTAATAGGGATATCCTTGAGAGCTTTGGTCTTAATAATGGAGTTCTACGGGACTTGCTTTATGCTTAACCATTATTGATCCATTAGAAGCTTGACAAGAACCGGTGATGTCTTGGCTCTGTGAAACCCTCTCTTCTATTTATTGCAATCAATAATATTTGAGCCACGAGTATAGATGCTTGAGTGCTTATCTTTGAAGGTAAAGAGGAGTAACAACTAGGGCTTGAAGTGCCAAAGTACAAGTAAGTATTTACACCTTAAATTTCCAGTATGACTGACAAGGGTAAAGAGATTGAAATGAATGTTGATAGCTTTGATTTGCTGATGATAGAGCAACTAATGATGACTCTATGATTGTAAACTATCTTGTTTCTAGGCTTCAACAAGCCTTGGGCAATGCAACCCTCCAAGGTGAAGTGCTACAGCAATTGCACACCCATGGTATTCTCCAAAATCCCCACCAAGAAGAGAGAGTACCTAGGAAAGCTCCTGGTGAGACTTCCAAAAGAGGACTCTCTCCGATAAGGGAAGAAGAGGAGGATCCATACGAAGGGCTCATAAACTTACTACTAGATGGGACATCTCCCTCTCAAAGGAGAGCCCAAGTTTCAATGGTAGAGCCCCCACCAAAAGAACGAGAAAGAAGTGAGTCTCCTGCCACCTTGGCAGAGATGGCTCCATAAAGACGGCAAACAAAACGCTCTCCAACACCCCCTAAACGGAGAAGACCATCGCATATTTCTCCGCACCCTAATTCAAAGAGGGAAGAGAGGAAACAAGGGAAGAAGAAGGCAAGAAAGAGGTCAGCCTCGTCTCCATCTTCCTCATTCTCTTCCTCTTCTCTGAAGAAAGTGATGGTGCAGCTCCCAAACCGCCCAAGAGAAGAGGCCATAGGAAATCCTATGACACCTGGAAAAGGTCATCCAAGCTCAAAAAGTTCAAACAGGGAGGAAAGGGCACCTGTTTCCTTACCTACGATGGCACCTTTGGTGCTATGGACAAAGTCTTGGCCTTTATCCAACAACTCAATGTGGCATTTGGAGATGAGGGCTTCACGAAGTCCTCTAAGCTACACCATGTAGCTATGCACTTCCAAAAGTCCGCTAGGCAATGGTGGTCTAGCCTACAAGCAAACAATGAAGCTCCACGAACATGGAAAGCTTTAAGAGCTTCCATCATGAAGCAGTTTTTGGCTAGCGATGTCAAAGACAAAGTACTCACCAAATGGCGAAGCTTATTTTCATTGGCAAAAATTAGAGTCTTTTTAGAACTAAAGAGGTCGGGGACATTGGTTTATAGTATGAACTATTGTCGCAACTGCCTCCGTGCATGAGGACTTTGGTAATTCTTGATGCTAGAGCAAAGTCAACCACTGTCCTATTCTTCCGCTCCACAATTCCATTCTCTAAGAGCAATCCGGTATTTGCAAGCTCGTGCTTGATGTCATGATCCAAAGAATTCACTGGAAAATTTTTTACTATCAACATTTTCATGGTAGCAATTATTGCCGCATGTTTGAGGGCGGTCAAACAGGCACTCAACCAGGTCACTCATATAGGTTGAGTTGTGGACACTACCTATTGTACTATGTGTGGAGCCATCTTTTGGATATTTTGGTAGTTTTCTCGGCTGTTTCTGAGACTTGGACTGGAAGAGCCCTTTCTGAGACTGTGGCTAGTCGTTTTGTGTCTGCTGTAGCCTTTCGAGGTTCGATAGCGTGAGGTTTTCTTTGATCTAAGACATTCTTGAATGTTGAAATACCTTCTGTGGTGATACAAGTAGTTAGATCTCTCCACTTACAGTACCCTCGCCATAGGATATGTGTTTGGACATTTTTTTGTGCTTTGGACGCCGAGTTGGCGGTCACACAATAGTGGTTTTGAGCAGTTTATGCCCAATGGTTATTCTCAGCAGTTTATGCGCTTACTTTTGGTATGTTGGCTTTGAGAGTTTGCTCCCCGTATAGAGGAGACTCTATTGGACTTTTTTGCGAGTCCATTTTATGCGTTCTTGGCACTTCTAGTTGTTCTTACATAGTGATTTTACTACTTTTGGTTTGAGTTTTTGCTCCTATTTTAGGAAAAACTCTGCCAAAATTATCCCAGGCAATTTGCCATAAGGTTGTTGGCTACATTATCTTGAGTCACAACTATGAGTAGTGCTTTTGAAAGAGAAGGGTACTACATCAAAAAGTTTTGATTGCACAAAATTTTCTATTTGGCGACAGCGTATGCAATATGTTTTGATCAACAAAGGCTTTGACGGGAATGGGATCATGCTAGCTAGGGTGGATAAAAGATAAAAATTGTGCACACAAGTGAGTGTGTGTTGCCTAGATTATCACTCAAGCGAATTAGGTTCCAAGATCAATCTACTTGGACTCATAAACACGGTCTTGAGTATTTGCTAAGACATCACAAGCTCACCATAAACAAGCGAGATGTAATGCAAAATAGAGTTGTGTTTATTCATTCATGAAATGAGCTTTAAGTAGCTCTATAGCTTGACTCCATTACATGTGGGATGATTCTCCCTCTTCCCTTCTTCACTAGACTTTAGGACAAAACCCACACTTTACAATCCTCCCCTTGGGATTTGGATCAAGACAAAATATTGAAGATGCAATATCCACTAAGGATGATAAGTTGGTATCCACACAGGATTAAAAAATCCACATAGGACGGTAAATCCACACAAGAAAATAAAAGTCCACACACGCTACAATCTTCAAAGTATGTCGTCGTAAAAGACAAGGTTATTCTCGTCTTTGTCTTCTTCTTTATCCTCTACCATGTGAGATGATCCTATAATAGGTCTCTTCTCTTTGTATCTTCTAATGTTGCTGCTACTACTGCTGCTTTCTCCACTACTACTGCCTCCGTTTGAATAGCCTCGAGAAGGAGGGTGACCCTTCTTACCGTAATTGTTGCAAGGTTTGTTTGTGTAGCAACCTCTTGCTATGTGCTCCATTCTTCCACATTCATAACACTTTCTCCCAGTTGATGATGTCGATGACAAATATCTTCCCCTTTAGGATGTCGTGACAAAAACCCCTCCTGATGATGTTAATGAATCTTCTTGTTTTCTTTCTTCTGCTTGGATTGAGTTGATGACATCTTGGAAGGTGGAGCCGATTCTTTTTCTTCAAGAATGGTGACTAAGTGGTCATAAGAGGGTGGAAGTGCACTTAGAAGAACAACCACTTTTTCATGTTTTGATACTTTGACCTGGATGTAAGTGAGCTGCATGACAATACTTTTAAGCCTATTTACTAGGCTAGCAATGTCCTCCCCTTCAATCATAGTGATCTTGTAAAGTTGTTTTTGGAAACTAACTTTACTTCTTTTGGCTCTGACTTCAAAATTGCTTTCTAGGACATGCCAAGCTTCATATGC
This sequence comes from Adiantum capillus-veneris, assembly GCF_014529385.1. Lineage (NCBI taxonomy): Eukaryota > Viridiplantae > Streptophyta > Polypodiopsida > Polypodiales > Pteridaceae > Adiantum > Adiantum capillus-veneris. The sequence continues at coordinate 94,062,078 of NC_140959.1, read as the reverse complement.
ATACTTATACTTGTCTATGAAATGTACTACTTGTGTGATTCTCTGGGTGGAGTCTCCTTTGATGTTATGGTTGCCCCCGTAGATGTGGACATCCAGCTCTCCCGAGCTCAGTGGCTCTCCCGGGGAGGTCACCTAATAAAAATGTAACCTATCACGTGAGTTCAACAGAAGGGTATTTAAAGTTCTTGAAACTTACATAAATATATATACAAATAGGAATTAGTATTTCAAATTTGAAAAAAACTTACAAATTTTAAAAGAAAAGGGTATATTATATTCCTTAAAAAATTCACAGATAAGGGGTTTTACAAACATGTCTTGAACGCACGTGATATGGTAGTTTTACACATAGTGAACCCCCCGACGTGGCTCTGTCCACTAATGCACCTCTGATAGAATCAAGATCTAATGTCTGCTATGAAGCATGCTCATCTGGTTGTTGAGTCCCTGCTCTAAAGAAATCAGTAATCTCCCTTCGTGAATGTCTCCCACTACTTGGTCTCCTCAAGGGACTTTCCTTGTGTCTGCGCAGCTCTAGAAAAAAACCCCTAGATATCTTTCTTAGAGAGAGAGAGAGAGAGAGAGAGAGAGAGAGAGAGAGAGAGAGAGAGAGAGAGAGAGAGAGAGAGAGAGAGAGAGAGAGAGAGAGATGAAATGTTATATTAACGTCTTCAAAAGGCCAAAGTGACCTATGAGACCAAAAAGTTAAAATGTGGTGTATCTGATACAAAGTATGAGTAGCAAAATAACAAAATAAAAAAAATAAGAATACTATGGAATCCTAGGCTGCTATATGTGTAAGAAATTGGTTGGAATAGCTAAATCACAAGAAATCCAACATCGATCGTTGGGCAGATCTCATCAATCTCCTCCATAGTTAGTAGTCTAACCGGGTGTCTTGCATGTGAGACCAAGGTGATCCGAATCCTCTAATGAAGCCTCCGTTGATGATGTGTGATCCTCCACAGTCGTGGGCATGAGAGAGAGAGAGAGAGAGAGAGAGAGAGAGAGAGAGATTCTTACACTCTAAGAAGTAGTCTTGCTTGATAAGAGTTTCTATAGGACCTAACAGGACTTACGCAAATTGAGCTAGTCTTGCTTTAGTGGGTGTTTCTCAGTATATATCCAATTTTTTTCAAACTAATATACATATCCTATCACCCCTACTACCACCTCTATCTATCTACTTAAGCCAAGATAGTGTAGGAAGGGCCTTAGCTCTAAAGGAGATCTATTGTTGTGTAGGCAACTACTAGAAGGTTCAACTTGCACCTTTATATTTCATCAGGATAGTGCATATGCTCTCAAAATGAAGGAGTATTGTAAATGATCTATGCTTTAGGCACTATGTCCCATGCTCCATGATATGTTGGAATTAGGGTTGCAAGAAAACACACACGGCTTGGAGAAGACAAAGGAAGCTCAAGCACATAACAGAGAGTGTATTACTTAGTGTGAAATGGAAAGATAGATAGCCCTAGAATGATGGGTGTATATACAATGCACGGGGGAAAAAACCTCCTAGCAAGGGAAAAAATGCCTCTGCAATCCTAAGTGTGTTCACACACATCACTACCACATGTATATGGTAACAAATCCCCCCTGGGAATGATGCAGTGAATGAGAGCTGGCACATAGAGTAAAGGGAAGTGCCATGCCCTGAGGACATGATCAGTTCATAAAGGGAATATGCCCAAAGCTTTGTGGAAAGCTTCGAACTTCTCACGAGACAATGCCTTTGTAAAAAGATCTACAAGGTTGTCCTATGTTGGCACATAAGACAAGTTGATCTCTCCTGCTGAGAGCCTCTCCCTGACATAGTGGTAATGCACCTCAATGTGCTTAGCATGAAAAATTAGGTTCTTTGCAAATGCCAATGCGCTTTGACTGTCAGTGTGGATAGTGTTGGCACTGTGGGTCGCCGCGACGGACGTCCATAGCATAGCTCTCACGCATCAACATAAAATATCAATACAAGGGAAGCGACCAGGATGAGGCATGGAAACTCACTAGGGTCTCATTCCTAATGAAGTGAACTCGATGAGAAGCAATTCCTAACTCTGCAAGCAAATCATAAGCACTAAAGCCAAGTAATCTGCCTATGTCCTTCTACACAGCTCTACATTCATCACGCCTGTTTACCATGCAAATCATGTCGGATTCATACGAAACTTAAAGGGAAGCTACAGGGGACTATCAGGAGCATATCCTATCACTGTCAGAGCATTCAGGAGAGGTACAAAGATCACGATCGTTCATCCCAAAGTCAACAAAAACAGCGAACAGGTGATCCTAAACGATCGTTTTTGGGTCTCTAAAACCTCTCCTAAGGTCAAAACAACATAATATACACGTTTAAACACTCAAAACAACGATTTAAGGTCAAAATCATAGTTAAAAAACTACACCGAATCTTGAATGATTGTTGGGGTTCTTCAACACAAACAGAACTAAAGTGTTGACAACATGTCACACACACTAAAGACAGAGTAAAACAAAGGCAAATACATTCAACTCATCAACATTTCATTATTCACCAACTTCCGACACAGTAGATTGCAGAACAAGCATGAAGCATAGAGCAAGAGACTACATAGTTGATTCATCTTGGTCCACAGATAATTTCCATTTCAACCCAAAAATTACATTCTCGCGTGAACCAACATGACCTTTAAATAGGAACTTCTGACAGCTATAATTGTTACATCTGATTGACCAAAATCCGACTTATCAAATTCCAACTGACTTAGAGTTGATTGATTAAACATAAGTACAAGTACTGATCTGGTGTAGGTTCAACACCTGGCACAGCCCGGTGGTGGATTTCCTTGAAATCCGACTTGGATTCACAATCTCTTGATCTACATATTCTCCACCACCAACATTACTCTTTACACTGGTTCAACTTCATTCTGAGCCTCCACATCTGGCTCAGCCATACCTTGCTCTTCAACTACTGACTCACGTGCCACTATGCCAACAGGTACAATTTCCACTGCTTCAAGCACTTCAACCTGCTGTTCAACCTGTTGATTCATCTCTGCATCATCCTTCAATTCTTGACCTTTCTCAATCTGTTCCTCCGACTGAACATCAGCCATATCCCCTTGCAATTCTTTCATCTTTAAATCCTGAGCTAATTTGAACCACATGTCTCTGTCCTTTTTGACATCCTCTAACTCCTGCAGTAATTCACCCTCATGCTCACTTACAAATCCCTGCTTCATTGTCTCATATGGATGCTTTATTGCTACAGCAATTCTTTTCTTCATAAACTTCCACACTTCCTAAACTGCTTGCAACAGGTGTTCTTTCAAGATAGAAATTTCTCCCTCTGACATAAGCACTGCATTGACATCCACATCCTCACCTTTTACTTGTTTCTCCAATTCCTGCAAAGCAATCAATCTCTGATGTAACATTTGAACCTGAACCTGCAACTCAGCATTAGTCTTTGACAAATGCTCCATTTCCTCATTCAATCTGGCATCTAACTTCATTGTCCAATCTCTGAACATTCCAAAGACATTTTTATTTTTGAAACTTCTGCATGATGCTTTTTCACCATATCCTCTAACTCCTTCTGATGTACTTCCTGAATCTGTGCCAACTGCAAAGTCATAGCTTCCAACTCCATGTCCTTCTGCTTTACTTGCACTTTACCTACTGTTGAATCTGCAACCTGTTTCAGTTACTCCTCCATTTGTACCTGCTGACCCAGCACAAATTCTTGCACCAATTTAAGCATCCTTATATCACTGCCAGCATCTTCACATCTGCCTTCATTTTTAAAAGATGTACTTGGAGTAGCAAATTCAAAATCTAAAGCTTTAGCAACACCCTGCTCACCAGCACTCACCTTTCTCTTCTTGGACAAAGTGAATGTTTTGTCCAACCTTACTGGTGTTTGAACATCTGCAGGGACTTTTTGTGAGAAAACAGATAACTCACCAAAGTCTTGGAAGAAATCTGGGCTATCCACAGCTACTCTAGCCTCCTCCTCTGTGTAACCAGCCTCCACCAAATCTTGAAACTGCTTTCTCTTTGCTGGTTCTCCATCAAAAAGCTTGTCCAATTCATCAACCTGCTCTTTACTTTTGTTCTTCTGAAGTTTCGACTCAGCAGCAGTAACAGAGATATTTGGCACCACTGTTTCTTCTGCTTTCACCATCCCAACATACTTGAATAATGCAGCTAGGAATGGAGCCAATCTACTGTTGCACTGACGCTTCCTCCTATCTGGAGTAAACACTTCTGCATGAATTTTTTCATGGACCCAATGTGCCCAACTGAAACAACCTCCCTGCTCAGCAAATGCCAATGGAGCATAATTCTCTTTTGACATATAGTCAAATTTAGCCAGAAAACACACTCTCTCAAGATACCACTTTAACTGTTCCCTCCGGCCATACTCCACATTTTTGAGCATGTAATACAACCTTGCTCCTTCTCTAGAACCAAACTCCTTCTTTAAACAATAATCTAAACACTTAGGTGGAATAGCTACTGTTGTAAATGGTAACTTGAAAACTGCAGCAATCACCTGTGGGCACAACACAATCTTATAAGATATTTCTCCTCTGGTCTTCCTCAGCAACTCTGCCTTTGACTTTGCATAAAAATTTCCTTTCCATTCTTTCCATGGCAACATTGCATACTCATAAAGCCCCAACTGTCTGAGCCACTTCTCATTCTTCTCTATATCAGCTTCCATCTCAATCTTGAGATCTGTGTATGGATCCATCAAACTCTGCAGCATTTTATTTGCCGACAAAGGTGGCGGTTCTTCCTCTGAGAACTCTTCTTCTTCCTCATCGCTTACATCCACCCTCAGGTTAATTCCCTTTCTCCTCAGCCTTGTTGCTACAGGCTCTGCCGACTCAGTTTCATCCTCGAGTCTCATGGCTGCTGCTACAGGCTTTGCTTTAGGGGCCATAGTGCTTGATGAAGGAGTAGATGAAGAAGGCGATTGCAAGAAGTAATCAGCAGCTAAGTACTTGCACGGCGAAGAGACTAACATTTCATGCAAATGACGCTGCATGCATCCGCTGAATGACCTCTTTGACAGTTCCCACGCCCCAATAATTACCTTTAGTGGCGAATAATCTCCCCGCAAACCCAAATACTGTTGATCATTAAACCGTTTACTTCCAGGTTTAAAAATTCGATCCAATAAATGCCGATGGACCGAATTCCGATCAACCAACATCCGATGAACCACACTATATGACTGCATACTGGATTATGTTTATGTGAATTGAATCTCCACTCATCAGAACCTTGCCAAGCACTCCTCCTGCCTTCCTTCATGACTTGTTCTCTGTTGAAACCCTTATCAACATCACTTCTAATACCATAGTCACCTGATAGCAATGTTTGCTGACTCTGAAAATCTGTTAATTCAACTGCCTCACACAAAGAAGCTTCTACCACTTTTGGTGTCAACCAGTCAAGGTGAGGTGGTTTACCTTGAAATTTCTTTAACCTGAATCCATTAACTGGTTTGTCCACTCTGGTTCCAAACACATCAGCAACTATAAATGTGCCTTGGCCTAAATCTTCAACAATCTGATAAGGACCCTTATACCTCAAAGTCAATTTCCCTGGGAATGGACCAAGCCTAGAATTATACAGCATCACACAATTTGAACTTGACATTCATAGCTACCCAGGCTTGTCTTCTCCTCTGGATAATCTCAGTGATGTAAGAACTCACCAGCCTGTCCTCTTCTAGCTGCATCAAATACTTACTTCTATGCTTTACTGACAATGCAGGAGACATTTTCTTAGCAGAAATTCTCAAGCTAGGTACCACAAATTCCATAGGTACTACAGCTTCCAACCCATAGACCAACCTGAACGGTGTCATTCCTGTGGTGACTTTGAAAGCAGTTCTGAATGACCACAGAGCTGAATCCAACTTCAGGTCCCAATCCTTATGATCATCTTGCACAATCTTTTTTATAATTTTAACCAGAATTTTGTTGCTACTCTCTGCCTGTCCATTGGCCTGGGGATGATATGGGGTAGACTTCTTGTGTAATATCATATGAGTTTTAGTCAGCTCATGTATGACCTCATTCAAAAAATGTGTCTCCCTATCACTCACCAACTCAACTGGACACCCAAATCTTGTCATAATGTTATGATACAAAAAAATTTCCACACTGGCTGCTTTGTTATCCTTCAGTGCCACAACTTCCACCCACTTAGTACAATAATCTGTAGCAACCAAAATGTACCTGTTCCCCCTAGAGCTAGTGGGCTTCACTGGTCCTACAAAGTCCATACCTCATTTTTGAAAAGGTTCCAGGGGTAGAATAGAATGATCTGACATCATGTCCCTATTGTCTGGTTGACCAAGCTTCTGACACACCACACATCTTTTGGCATACTCATGTGCATCTTTTAACAAAGTAGGCCACCATAAAACTACCTGCAAAATTTTCTTTCCTGTAATGTCTCCTGAAAAATGTCCACCAGCTTGTCCATAATGAGCTTCTTGTAGAACGGCTGACTGTTCAAATTCTGGAACACACCTTCTTATCACTTGATCAATACCCTTCTTGTATAATGCTCCTGCAATCACAAAAAATGGTCTACTTTTCAATGCAAATTTCTTCCTTTGATCAGGTGAAAACCCTCTTGGCATAACCCCATCAGTTAGGTACACCAACATCTGATCATCCCAAGAATCTGGAACTTCCTGCTGAACTGAAAATAAACATGTATCAGGTAACTGATCATCCACACCTGTTGGAGATTCCCCTATTTCCAGTCTGCTCAAATAATCTACCACAGCATGGTCTTTCCCAGGAGTATGAATAATCACAAACTCAAATTCCTGCAAAAGCAACATCCACCTTGCTAATCTCCTTGTAAGCATAGGCTTCTTAACCAAGTACAACAAAGCTTGGTGATCAACATGAAACATCACCTTGTTACTGAGTAAGTAATGCCTGAACTTATTCAATGAATAAACCATGCCCAAAGCTTCTCTCTCAGTGACAGTGTAATTCTTTTCTGCTGGTGTCAACATCCTACTTGCATAATACAATGGTCTATACCATCCCTTGACCTTTTCCTGCATCAACACAGCTCCAATTGCAATATCCGATGCATCAACAAAAACATGAAAAGGCAATGTCCAATCAGGAGGCTGCAGTATTGGTGCTACTGATAGCATTTTCTTTAACATTTGAAAGGCTGTCTCCTATGGTTCATCCCATTTAAAGGCAACATCTTTCTTTGTAAGATGAGTCAAAGGTGCACATATATTAGCCAAATATCTAATATACCTTGAGTGCCACTTCACCTGGCCCACAAACCTGCTGAGCTCTGTCACATTCTGAGGTGATTTGGCTTCCTGAATTGCTTCAATCTTTTTGGCATCAATGGCCATCCCATCAGTAGATACTACATGTCCCAATAAAATACCACTCCTGACTGCAAGTACACTTTTATATGGATTCAAGGCCATGTGAAACAGTCTGCATCTTTCCAAACATAACTTCAAGTGAACCAAATGCTGATCCTTCTTTCCAAATACTGAAAAGTCATCTACAAAAACGCTCATAAAATCCTGAAGATAAGGTTCAAATGTCTTATGAGCCACAAAGTTGAAGGAAGGTGGACCATTCTTCAAACCAAAACTCATCACTGTATACGCAAATGCTCCCCACTCAGTGATGAAGGCTGTCTTGTGTTGGTCTTCTAGAGCTACCTTAATCTGATTGTAACCTAAAAAACCATCAAGAAAGCTATACATCTCATGTCCAGCTACTGCATCCAACACAGCATTACAAAATGGCATAGGGAATGGATCAGTAATAGTTGCAGCATTTAACTTCCTGTAATCCACACACACCCTCAACTTCCCATTCTTCTTTGGCACAACAATAATTGGTGGCAACCATGACACTTCATTAACTGGCTTGATGAATCCAACTGCCAATAACTTATCTATTTCCTGCTTTACTTGCTTTGCAAAATTGGGGTTCATTCTGTATCTCTGTTGTATGATTGGTTTAGCATCCTCTCTGAGATTAATGTGATGTTGATGTAGTTCATGATCAATGCCCTTTACCTGTGAATAATCCCAAGAAAATACATCTTTATACTCCTGCAATAGCTGAATCAAACCTTTCAAAAATTCCCCTTCAGCATGGATGCTAATTCTGACCATCCTGGGATCTTCTTCAGTTTCCAAATTAAACTCTCTAACTTCATCCTCTTTTACTCTGCTGGAGGTACCAAACCTTTTATCATAGATTTTTTCTGCCATTACCCTTGCTTCCTTCTCCTCTTGATCAATCTGTTCTTTCTGAGGCACCTCGGAATTCCGATCCATCATCTGCAACACTTCTGATCGAGCAATCTCCTGGCCTGGAACTATTTCTACTTCTTCCTCACTTTGATCTTCAACCTTTTGTATTATCCCTTCTACATCAACCTCAAAGAGAGTCACAATAGTGGGATTAGCTCTCAAAAATTCCACCTCTTCATCATCTTCCACTGCATCTGCCAAGTTTATGGTCTGAGCACATAATGGTTTAGTCTCTGGAGGGATTTGTTTTCTTCCCTGCATTGATATGGTTACTGACTGCTTCCCCTTTTTCATCATGACCACATTTTCTTCCCAATCCTGCTTAACTCTAGCTTGTCTAAACCAGGGTCTTCCCAACAGCATCTTGTAGGAAGAATCTAAATCCTTCATTCTAAGTACCACAAAGTTCACAAAGAAAACCATACCTGCAATTTCAATTTCTTGCTGCTTGAGAATGCCTAAAGGCTGGACTCTCCTCTGGTCTGCCATCTTCACTTGAAATGGTGCTGGAGCTAATGTTCCTCCTAACTTCAATCTTCTATAAACCTCCTCAGGAAGTATATTCACCCCTGATCCTCCATCCAAAAGCACCTCTTGAAATAGAATGCCTTGAAACATTACTGCCACCACAGGTACTACAAAATCCTCATCTGCTGGATCAATCTGCTGCAGCATTACTTCAGGATTTTGGTTTGCCAACACTTGGTCTTGCTGACCCTGAAGCTTCTTCAACAATTTCTCTTTAAAGGCTGGAACTATACATAATAATTGATCTAATGACAATTGAAAGGGAGAGTTCACCAGCACCTCAAACCAATCTTTACCTTCTTTTGTTGGCATCAAACCTGGCTTGTCAAGCTTATGATGCTTCTTGGATACCTCCAACTCTTCATTCTTCTCTTCTGCATACTGAACATGCTCTCTCTGCACTTTTTCATGAACCTTATCCCTCACATATTTCTGCTCTCTCCAATTAATTGGTCCCTTAGCTTTTGCTCTTGTGACTGCCAATGCTTCAGCTTCTTCCACCTAACCACATTGGTAACAATCACAATTCCATCCTTCTTCATGTTCCTTATTCTCAGCCTAATGTAATATGACTGGCTCTGGTTCCTGCTGCTCCTAAATGTCCACCAAAATAACATTGGCCTGAGTTGGTTGATTATGTTGTGGTTGCTGCTGCACTCCCTGTTGGTCTGCCTGACCAGGCCTCACAATGGGCATCCCTCTTTCTCCCCTGTGTCTAACCCATAATTCACAATTAAGACCAACCCAATGGTCTGGTGATCCACAATAGACACAAGGAATCACTCTATCTCCTCTTATCTGATTATTGTTTTACTCCCTCCAAGGAGGTCTGGGAGGTCTTGGTGGTCTATTAAATGGTTGTCTTTATCTAAATGGAGCTACCTGATTTGTTGCAACTTCAACTCTACCTCTTCATGTATTTGGATGCTCCCTATTCCTGGGGTTAAACCAACACCTAGAGATGGCATGTCCTTCTTTGTCACATATTTCACAATACAACTTAGCTTTGGGTGCCAACACTGAATAACCAATGCTCTTTAATTTACTCACCAATTCCCCTTCTTGTGTTGCTTTATCCTTTTTGGACTTCTTCTTTGTGCTTTTCTTCTTCTTCTTTGACTTTTCTTCAACATCACTTGACTCAGTGTCATCATCTGAATCAGCATCTTCATCAGTTTCATGGGCATCAGTGGAGTCTGACTGATCATCAGAATCCTCATCCTCTTTGGACCTGCTCTTCATTTTGGGTCTGCCAAGTCTTTTCTCGACTCTGACTGCTGCATCAACTAGTGCAGCAAAACCTGTACCTATATCCACACTTGCCACAACATTCTTTAAATCTTTCCTCAAACCTGTCAAAAAAAATCCTGCCAACATCTCATCGGTGGGTCTCTCATTGCCTTGAAGTCTCTCAACCAAAACTCTGAACTTTTGAGCAAAATCTTCAACCACCATATCCCTTTGTCTGATCACCCCGAGTTTCTTCAAAATGTCTGTAGGAGTCTTCTCCTTTCTGAATCTCTGTAAAAAAGCTGCTTTCAAAGCATTATAGGTAGCAAAATGAGCTATACCATATTGGCTAAACCAACTCATGGCTTTGCCTTCTAATGTAGCTGCAAATTGCTCCATCTTTGTTTGGTCATTATGCAAGGCCTGATAACCACTAGCCTGCCACTTTGTTTCAAACTGGGCAGCATGACAGTCTGCATCTTCTTTCAACTTTCCTCTAAATTTGGCTGCTTTCACTGTAGGGTTTGGATGGGCCATGGGAGGATTTATGGGTGGTCTCCTAGGTCTTTGCCTGGTAGCCCCCTGTAGTGGGTCAAACTGAAGCCTTCTTCTTGTCCCTGCAGGTCTTCCTGTCAAGGCAAGTGCTCCAACAAATTGCCTCACGTGCCTCCCATATGCTCTCACAGAACCCTCAGCCCCTTCATTCAATAACTCCTGTTCACTGTCACCGAAATCCTCCTCTCCATCAGAGGCATCATCATAATGAAAAGGATCAATATCAAGGTTTCCTGCTCGCGCCCATGCCCTCATATAATAAACTCTACCTACTCTCCTCTCTTGTTGTGACATACATGATTCTCCACAGATTCACAACAGCAGGATCGCCAAAGTGTTGGGGTTCTTCAACACAAACAGAACTAAAGTGTTGACAACATGTCACACACACTAAAGATAGAGCAAGACAAAGGCAAATACATTCAACTCATCAGCATTTCATTATTCACCAACTTCCGACACAACAGATTGCAGAACAAGCATGAATCATAGAGCAAGAGACTACACAGTTGATTCATCTTGGTCCACAGATAATTTCCATTTTAACCCAAAAATTACATTCTCGCATGAACCAACATGACCTTTAAATAGGAACTTCTGACAGTTATAACTGTTACATCCGATTGACCAAAATCCGACTTATCAAATGCCGACTCACTAAGATCCGACTGACTTAGAGTTGACTGATTAAACATAAGTACAAGTATTGATCTGGTGTAGGTTCAACCATGATTACACTTGAATGCAAGAGCAAAGTAAGAGGAACACAATGCAATAAACGAATCTGAATTTGGATTATTGTAGCCACAGTAGCGAAGATTACAAGTTGGAGCAAGAAGAAGCTCTCAAACGTACGATGTCTTCTCAGTTTCTCATAAAAAAGATAATGTTCAAACTTACAAAACTAACTTTTATAGTTTAGGTCTTTACAAATGGCTTGTCCGGCCAAAAGCTCCTAAACTTCTAACTGGCTCTCTAATATACAATTGCTCCCAGAAAAATAATCATAAATTCTTTTACAAGTTCTTGGCTTAGAGATGCTCTCTTACAAAAGAATTTTACAAGGGTTTCCCACAAAAATGTGACTCCTTCTCTGGAAACCATTGCTTCGTTGCTTCGTCCGCCAAACAGTCATGTCCAACACCCAAATCAACCATAAGGCATCTGAGCCATACACACTCACCCGTAGCTATGAAGATTGCCTTGTACTCAGTCTCACAACTAGGAGTGTCCATAATAGGTTGCTTCTTGTTCAACCAAGATATACATGAACTTCCAAGCATGAAACAAAAGCTACTTGTGGACACTCGCGTCAACCAGCCCAATATGAGTATGAAAAAGCATGTAAATCTGGTGGCAATGATCCCCCCTTGGAGTAAAACAAGCCAAGATGTAAAGTGCCACTAAAGTAGCAAAAAATCCTCTTAACAGCCTACCAATTCTTAGACCCTAGGCTATGCAAAAATTTGCTTACCTGTGAGACTGCAAATTGAATATCCGGCCTCGTTTCATACATAAATGAGGCATCCAACAATGATTTGGTAAAGAGTGGCATTTGCAGGATCACCGACATCATGAAGACTCAATTTTAAACCTATTTCTATGGGAGTGGCAATAGATTTACAATTTTCAACTCCAAACTTAGATAGAAATGTCTCTATGTAACTTTTTTAACACAAGGCAATACCACCATCACACTGCTTAAACTATATACCCAAGTAATGATGCAACAACCCCAAATCTTTCATCTTGAAAGTAGCATTCAAATCAGCCTTAAATTCAAAAATATGTCTCTCATTTGGTCTAGTGATCAACAAATCATCCACATAAAGAACCACAATGAGAAGTACATCACCCTCATGCTTTACATACAATGTGCTTTCTGTTGGGGTTATGAAAGCCTCGTTTGACCAAATGAGTGTCAGTTTTCTCATACCAAGCATGAGGAGATTTCTTCAACCCATACAAAAAATTCTTACATCTACACACTTTATCTTGTTGTCCTTTCTTGACAAAACCGCGAGGTTGCGTTACATAAACTTCCTCAAATATGTCACCATTCAAGAAAGCAATAAAGTTTTTTGACTGATGTACATTCCAACCAAAACGATCTGCCAATGCACATAGAAAATGCACAGTAGTCATACGGCAAGTGGGATCAAAAGTCTCTTCATAATCTATGCCTTCTTGTTGTGCATAACCTTTTGCAAAAGGTCAAGCCTTATAGCGATCAATCTCACCATCCGGCTTGCATTTCAACTTGTAAACCCACTTCGTGCCAATGGCCTTTTTGCTAGGAGGCAAATCACATAAAGTCCACGTGTCATTTTCTAGAAGTGCATCATATTTTGGCTGCATGGTAGCCATCCAAGTTTTTGAATTTTGTGCTTCCTCAAAAGATAGAGGTTTCTCAACATCATGTAAGCTAGACATAGCCAAAGGATAACAATCTCATGCATAAGATGCATGGGGGGCGAGAACCTGAATGAGTATGACTAGACAAAGGTGTATCCAATTTACTGTCACGCAAAGTATACACCAACCATTTTAGCATACCTCTAGCCTGCTCATTCTCAGCCCTTTCCTCATCAAGTATATCATGTATATATGCATCAGTAATAGACTAATTTGTAAATTTTCATAAACCCCATAGGCTGTACATTTGCCTCATTGGAATTTATGTTTGAACTTCCACCACTAAAAAGAGGCAACAAATTGTCATAAATGTCATGTGAGCTTACATTATTGTCTCTAGTACATGGCAACAAGGGTTGAGAAAAATCTTCCACAAACGCAGCATCTTGTGAGACCAAGATACACTTTTTTTGCGGATGATACAACCTGTAACCTTTGCGTTTAGCACTATAACCAACAAAAATACATTTGACAGCCTTATCATCCAATTTCCTGTGCTGCGTCTGTGGCACCAAAGCATATGCCAAATATCCAAAAACACGCATGTGCTCAATAGAAGGCTTTCTATCGTGCCATGTTTCATATGGAGTCATAGACTACAAAGCTTTTGTAGGACACCTATTAAGTACAAAAGTGGCACACATGATGGCCTCAAGTCAAAATGAATGCAAAAAAGCTTGACTGTTTACCATACATTGTGCCATTTTCGTAAGTAACCTGTTTTTCCTCTCAACAACACCATTTTGCTGAGGCATTTAAGGCATTGTACGTTGGTGTTATATCCCACGACTAGCCAGAAATGCATTTAATTCATGATACATATACTCCCCCCCTTGATCAGAACAGAGGGTGCCCATAGTACATTTCAAGACATTTTTAGCCATAGCCAAAAATTGTTTGAAGCACATAAATACTTCAAACTTTGCTTTAAGCGGATATACCCATGCATGAATGGATTAATCATCTATAAAAGTCACGAAGTAAAGGTAATTCCCCAAGGACGAAGTTTGCATGGGCCCACAAACATTACTATGCACAAGAAGTTTGCATGGGCCCACAAAGTTTGCATGGGCCCACAAACATTACTATGCACAAGCTGCAACATGCATGTGGACCTAACTGAACCATCCTTTGGAAACTTAGGATGCTGCATCTTACCCAAAATACATCCTTCACAGACATGTTTGATAGGTGCTTCAAGAGGCAGCAAAGAAGAAACCACATCAGTTTTCTGCAAACGTAGCAAATTGGCAAAATTTAGATGACCAAAACATGCATGCCAAAGTTTTGCATCTGAAATAGCCTTTGAATCCACAATTGCATTTGAAATACTCTACCCACACTTGTTATACAAAGTGAGCTTATACATCCCACAACATAAATTGCCAGATGCAACAATTTCATCACCAAAACTAAGATCATATATTGTACATCTGTCATCCACAAATTTGACTACAGGACCAAGTCTAGCAAGAGCAGATACAAACAGAAGATTCTTCTTGATCCCAGGTACATAAAATGAATCAACAAGTGTGAAAGAACTACCTTTTGCAGTAGCAAACACAATATTTCCAACTCCTTGAACGGGATAAGAGGCATTGTTGGCACAAGTAACTGAATTTCCATGAGGGACAGACTCAAGAGAGGTGAATAATCACGATGTGAGGTAATGTGATTTGTAGCACCACTGTCAAAATACCACACATGTGAATCTGTAGCAATTGACATGCATGCATCATGGACAATAGGATTATGAGTGCACTATGCACTAAAAGCCCATTCTGCATCAACATCAGCATCACAGTCTCCTTTCACATAAGACTCAACAATAGCTGCATTTGTAGTGGAACCAACCTCTTTGGCCTTCAACTTAGGACACTGCTTGATCAAGTGGTCATTAGCTTTACAATAATGGCAACGCATCTTCTTTTTTCCCTTGTCACTAGAATTTCCAAACAAATTGCTGCCAGCAAAAGCATTAGGAACAGATAATTTTCCACTTGTAGAAGAACCATGAGAATTGGTTGCATTACTGCTACCACCTTTTCTTTGAGCAATAATAAAGGCATGTTCAATTGCACGCTGTCTAGTCCTTTTTTTTTTTTTTGGAAAGCGACTCTTGCAACAACAATATGCATAATGCATCAAACTTGACAACTTTAGGATTTATTTGGGTCATAAGTCTCCAAGTACTAGAAAAAGTCTGGTAAGAATCTGGCAAGGCATCAAGGAAAGTTTGCACAAGGAAACTGTTTGAAATGACCTCACCTGCAAAAATAAGTTTCTCATTGATATCCTTGACACCCGCAAGGAAAGTGTCCATATCATCTTCCTCATGCATAATCTTTGACTCTAGCTCTTTACACATCAATGCAATTTTTGACTCATTGCGACTTGCATAAAGACCAGCCAGAATATCCCAAGCCTATTTTACAGATTTCATTGAATGAATGTGAGGAGTAATGATGCGCTTCACAAAGAATGCAATCAATGCATGAGCGTGCGCATCTTTTACATCCCAACGATCTTGTTCTATTGTAGGAAAAATAACTCTAACAGCAGCAATCCTTGAAGCAAGACCTACAACATCCTCAACATTACCTACATCCTCAGAGCCAGGACATACATCAATGCCTTGCACAATATTCCAGACACCTTTTGACACAAGAACATGTTGCATCATGTAAGCCCACATAGGGTAGTTGTCCCCATCCAATCTGTCCTCAGCAGTAGCAAACATCTTGAACACATATGTGTTGTTGTCAGCCAGGGTGAATTCCTGCATCTGATGTGAAAAGTGCCCGAAAAGAGGAGAAACAAAGTGGGAACAACACGTGCTATATAGCACAAATTTTAGAATACTATAAGGGACCTGTTATGTTGAAAACAACATTGACAAAAAATTTGTACAAAATGACAAAATAGCCTATGCAGTAGTGCCTGTAGTGAGTCTTAATCACAAATACGAGTAGAATAAGGTCTTTGAGCTGTCCAAAAATATTTGCGACCTGCGAACAAAAGCTCACAAAAATAGAAGAAAGCGAGCAGGCCTGTGCTGGAGCTGCTGGTGAAGCTTGGGAGGATGCAACCTGCTCTAATACCGATTGTTGGAATTAGGGTTGCAAGAAAACACACATAGCTTGGAGAAGACAAAGGAATCTCAAGGTGCAAAACAAAGAGTGTATGTATTACTTAGTGTGCAATGGAAAGATAGATAGCCCTAGAATGATGCGAGGGAAAAAATGCCTCGACGGTCCTAAGTGTGTTCACACACATCACTAACACATGTATATGGTAACACTCTAATATCTCAAGCCAAGGAGAAACAAGAAAATGCTAACAAAAAAGTGAACCATCTCTAAAATTTGGAAGTTATGCACTTAGCCAAACTTCCAAGCCTATCAAGTACCACGTGGTGCTTGAATTTGTTACGGAAGAAAGGTTTGGTATATGCATATGTGAAGATCTATTGGGGAGAGAGTTGACCAAGTTACCTAATGGATCACCAAGGTGGGATGCATTACTTAAAACTAACCAAAAGTATCACTACGTGGGTGAGTACAAAGCCTACTATAAATTTGTATAAAAAAAGGATCAACACTGGTAAGAGTTAGAAAGACACCAAGGTCTAATCAACCATAAAGATATCACAACTTACAATAAAATTGTGAACATACCTCTAAGTGCATCTAGCTCTTCTGCTCTTGTAAGTAATATCATCAAGTAGGATTTTTGGCACATTCTAGTAGCATTCATAGGATCAACATTGAATGCACCTCAAATATTGTAGTTGAATGGAATTCCTTATCATCAAATTTTCTAATGCTAACAAAAGCACTTGAGTATGTTCTAACATCCCATGCCCATTAACACTTCTCAACACCATTACTTGGCACGGTCATGAACAATCCTTAAATGCAAATTTGCAATGCATTCTAGAGGATGCATGCATAGATTTCTTTCTTGACGAACCTTAGGAAGGGGAAAACTTGAAACATGAACCTAGGGAAACATAGATAAATAATTTAGCCGAGGAGGTGAAAATTTTATTTCACCTAGAGTACCCTCTAGGAAAGAGGGAGTCACATCTACTACCGCCCAACAACAATTTTCTAGAGAAAAGGAAGGAAGGGAACAATCCTAACAAGCTATTAATTACAACAAACTCTCATCAAACCAAGTAGCAATAGCTCCAAACTCTCACTAACAGTGATGGAGCAAGCTATTAATTACAACAAACAAACTCTCATCAAACCAAGTAGCAATAGCTCCAAGGCTCTCACTAACAGTGATGGAGCAAAAGACGTCGTGCGGACACTCACACACCCAGACAACTCAACACACCACACGGAATTTGCTTAAATTCAAACCCACACACACCACCACTCAAGAGCTCAATAAAAACACTACCCACAAGCTCGATTCAAACTCCAAACGCTTCGACCTACAAGCCCTTGCCTGCCCGCAGACACTACAAGGTGAGTCGAGTTGATCAACACTTGAAATCACACTTGATGGTGACCAAAATATACAAGAAAACCATCACAAAGTCAAAAACTCCAGCCACAAAAGTCCACTCTCAAACCATAGCAAAGCCTTCACCAAACTCCACTCTGTTGGACTCTTTGGAGTAGCACCGACCCTAATGGCACCGATAAAGGGTCACATAGTCTTGCAGAAAGACGCACCTTCTTCCCTCAATTCCTTGCACACACACATCCAACCTCAGAACTTCCATAGGCTCTCCCAAGTGCAAAATTGAAGAGATAAATCTCTCATTCACTCCTCCACACACTCAAAAACAGGACGCGAACGCTACGGGACTGTACTAGACCACCTGTAGGAACCTGCGCGCGTATGTCACACGTGTCAATGCAAGGAACTTGCCAATACACTGCGTGCGAGCCACAAATGGCTCCAAGCACACAACAAGCCTAAACTAGCAAGCTCAAAGATGGCGTTGGTGTGTCACTCACCGCTCTACAGTTCCTATCGTGGAGGATTCCTCGCCGCGAAGAAGAGGGAGACGCCGCTACGCCGCGCTCAACCGCCTCGCTGCCATCGTGTCGCCACAATGCTCAATCGCACTCTCTCTCTCTCTCTCATGCATACACACACACACACACAAGGAGATGATGAAGAAGAAGATGGAGATGGAGATGGAGCAAGAGTACTCTTCAATTGCACAAATGAGAGAATGAGTGAATTTTAGGCTTAGTTGACTTTTATATGAGCTCACCCCATTCACACTTGGGCGCCCATGCTTAGCCAACTAATCCCTTGAATGTTCCAGTTAGAGTGCGCCTCTCATCGGCGATCACTCTTACCCTTTTTCTATTGGAACGACAAGCCCGGTACCTGACTCTACCAAGTAAATAATACAACATCCGTCGTAGGTGATAGGGTGTCTGTGAGCTGTGAGGGTTAACATGCTCCCCTTCCTAATGTAGATTCCATCCTCGGAAGCTATTGAGTTGCAGCGCGATCGTCGAGGTTGAAGAGCATTTGATATGAATTTCCTTAGCCTTCTTCAGTCAGTACAAAATCAAACAACATTGGCACAGTAATTGCATTCTCATATACAATGAAAAAGCATATGCAGTTTTAGGTAGACAAATTGATTGGTAACAGAATTTTAAACCATTTGTCAGCAATAAACATTAAATTTCAACATAATCAAATGCATAAACAGATGTAAAGGTAAAAATTAAAACAAGTTTGGGGTCGCTAATTTAACGGTCAAAAGGCACTAGAGATCGACTATTAATACCATGGGTAAGCTTCTTAATTTTCTCTGGTCAATTAAGTTGTTTAATCGCAAGAGCCAAGTATTTCATGTTCGAGGGCTGACTAGAGGCTATACCTAGAAGACCTTGTAGTTAAGCTACAATAAAAGGAATTTCTCATGAAATCATCGTCTAACTGATTACCTTTTCTTTGACCCCTCAAATTCTTCTCACAGTGATTCAATTTTGATGTGTGTGCTTATTTTGTATGCCTTGGGTTTTTTGCTTTTCAAGGAAAAGTGCCCATACTAGGAACCTCTAGGGCTCTAGTACCATAGGCGATACATGTGAGTGAAGTATCAAATCAAGCTGAGATTTCTCTTCCAGCTTAAGATTTTACATTGTGACACTTTGATTTGTTTTTGTTTGTTCGTTTTCAACATTTTAATTTTGTAACTTTTGGGGGGTCATATAACACTGTTACACCTCCCTAGGCTCATCACACTAGTAAACTCCCTTTATAATACTTAAGCTAAATGTCAATAGGGACTAAGCCCACTAGAAAGCCCTAGTACATTTCACACAATGCTGCCTAAATCGGATTAAGAATCTAAGTAAGCATTGATAATTAGGAAGGCATTCCCCATGGTATTAAGAGAAGATCTCTAACACCTAGCTTGGTCAAACTAGCTTAGTCGGATTGCTTGATTTTTAAACCTAGACAAGTGATTATGACAAAAAATTACATTGAATTTAATGTTTGGTACTAAACAAAGCCACTAAATATTATGCTACCAATCACAATCAAAGCAGACAAACATAGATGCAAAAAAGATAAGGGGCAATGTTAATGGACAAGAAACACCTGTTTGTGTTAATGGTCGCGCTTGATTTGAAGAGTGAGTCGAGATAAAGATTGCATGAAGGTCCAAATCCTAACAACAGCAACACGCTCCTGTACACACTAGAAAACACAAAGAATATCTCTAGGGGGCACATTAGTGGGAAAAAGGAACTTTGCTAATCACTCAACTCTAAAACAGAAACACTCCTATCGTACTAAGTCTACCTACCCTCCATCACTTGAGTGATGAGGATCAAAGGTGTTTTATGGAATAGGTTTTTGTTTCAGTGTATCGAATGCGAATGTGTAGGTCTGAGTCAATGTTTTGACTTTTATTGTGCATACTCGTTTGCTAATTGATATTGCTCTTTATTATTTTTGTTTTTGTGAGTATAAGGATTTATATATACATTCCCTAAGATTGGGAGATTGAGAGGTCAGGGAGAAAGGTTGAGAGGGGAGTAAGTGAATGATGGATGTCAGCAAACACTCCCCCCTTCCTTGGGCAGATCATACCGTTTGAAATGTGCTTGTCACCCTTTGAAACCAATTTTTCCAATTGGTAATAGGTGAGGATTTTTGCCAATAGTTTTCTATTAGCTTAGGTGCCTCATTGAGTTGCAAGGGTGGTAAGGTACTCTCCCAAGATCGAACTTGAAGTGGTTCATCAGGTGATTTTTGAACACTGGGAGGTGTGGATTCCTTTGTAGCTTTATGGAGGTCCACTATTGTAGGTGGAGGATGTGGAGAAGCTTTTACCTATATGGATGCATTACATGAGGAGCTAGAAGCTTCATGGGACTCCCTCCTTCCTGAGCTAGGTGGAGCAAATCGTTCTTTCTTTGGTACCCAAACTAGCTGTGGAGCGGGTGTGTAGCATTCTGTGATTTTTTTCTTTCCACGATTGTTGATTTGTTTTGGAGCTACTGGATTGAGTTCACATGGGTCAGGTGATAGGTAAGAACACAATCTACATTTTGACACCCACATTTGATCATTTCCTTGATAGTAGCCTTGGGCTTCCAATAGTCGTTTAAGAATCCACCGCCACATTTTCTTACATTTCTTGGAGCGAGTGGAACGTTTCTTACAAAGCTTCTAGTTTTTAGCACTAGCTATGGTCGCTAAAGAAGCTTTAGGGACCCACTTGTATGTTTTCTTCGTTATATTAGGATGAGTCTTGTCAGAAGCTATATGCATTGCTTGTAGCATATTTAAGGGTACGGGCATTTCATCCCCCTCAGGTGTTACCCAGGTCGTTCCCCTATTTCCCCAAGTGTCTATGGTTGCTGCTAGGTGGACCCAATCCACATTGTCCGGCTCAGTCATCCCAGGTAGTACATCCATATAAGGAGAATCTTCCCCAACATCAGTGTTCGCTTTACACGTGTAACAATACTGCAATGGGGCCGAGTGAACTGTGGTGTCAGATCTATGATCAATTATAAAACTGTTTCCTAGAGGATGTGCTCGACCAGTTACAAGATCCACTCGAATGACAAAATCTTGGAACTGCAAGTAGACATGGTTTTTAGACCAGTCATGCACCATTTTTGCTTCCCTCATGAAAGGACGTCCTAAGATCCTCTCCGATGCCATAGTGTGTTTGGAGAAATCCATAACAATGAAGGTAATCCTTATTTTATGTCCAAAGATCTTGATCTTGAGATCTTCTAGCATCCCAATAGGTTTAACAATAGACCCATTCGCCATCTTCACTACTATGGTTGTGGTCGCAAGGTGAGGTCTTCCCATAGTTTCCCAACAATTTTTAGTCACAATGCTAATCCCAACGCCACCATCAAGGATTCCCTTCACAGTTAATCCCTTAGTAGTGATTGGTATGGTCGCATTGGATTCATCACCCTCAAAGTATTGTCCCAACTTGTTAACAGGTATTTCTATAACAAGGTTCTCATCTAGGTTGGGTTGTGGATCTAAGTGTTCCTCCTCTATTGGCATCTCCCCAGCTCCATCCATCTATGCAAATTGTGGTAGCCCAAACTTTAGTTCTCCATTGAGGAAGGCTCGAAGAGCTGAGACTAGCTCAGGGTCTTTATATAGTTTGGACATGATGGTGGTTCTAACTTCTGAAGACATGAAATCCATCAATTTGGCAATGTTTAACGACACCTTTTGGCCTTGAGTCCCTTGACATGGGGAAGATGGGATCTCCATTTCTTCGATAGGATCAAGTAGTCCCTCTGTAAAAATTATTTCCATCAAGAAGTGAGTACGCCCACTTTCCCATGACTTTAAGTCACTTTCTTCTTGGATGATACTAGGTATGGCTAAGGGTCTATGGACTTGGTGAGGTTGTTGTTGCGTAGGGAACACGGTGTCTGTAATCCGGATCTGCCTAGGTGTTGGTTCTAGATCCCTTTGGGTATCTTCTACCAAACTCCTTAATTGCTTGACTCGTTCAATCTCCTCTGTAGGGTTTGGATAAGTTCATATCTTCTTCTTGGATCCCTGCCATTGTGGCTCATAAAGATCTTCCTTGTTGGTTTCTATCTTAGTGGTTGTTTTGGTCTCCACGGTTTCTCCTGAATCAGAATCCTCTTCAGCGTCATTCATATATACGGGGTCGTCACCAGTCCCTATGTTGGTCTTTGAATTGGGGTCTGACTTCGCTGCTTTTTGCGATCTCTTCCTTCATGTTTTCTTCTTTTTCTGAGATTGGGCAATTGATGTCGTGTCTCTTTTCTCAAGAATATAATTTTATTTTTGGAGCATCGATCGTGTGAGTACGTTTACTCGTACCACATGTGTACTTTGTGATGGCTCCTCGGTAACTTCAATCAAGTTTAATGGCGTGATCTTCGGTGCATTTGGATTATTTGGACATTGGGCAATCAAATGATCTATGCCACATCGATTACACATGAGTATTGACATTGTAGATGTGCTCGTTTGATTGGTTTGCATTAGTGTGGCGTTCTTTTATAACCTAATAGGACACTCGGCTACACGATGTGGACCTCCACACTCATAGCATTGAAGAGGTGGTCTCTTAGAAGTGTAATTGATATTTTGGCCTCTTGTCGCAAGAGCAGCTACTTGATATACAGGTTTGATTTGTCCCCAATAGTCCTCCATGTAGTATTGTGGACTTTCTTAAAGCACATTCATCCCATAGGCAATATTAGGATCTATATCTTCCTCACAGCCTTCCAAACAAGCAGTAGATGACTCACAACCCACTTGATTCATAGAAGTGATTCTGGGATGTGGTGGTTGCGGTCCTAGCACTGGAGGTGGTAAGGGTATTGTTTGAACAACATTTTGGGCCCTAGGGACCATGTGTTGTGTTGTTTGTTCAAGAGGTGGGGCCGGAATCAATGGAGGCACTCGAGGTGTGTCTGTCCATGCTAAGGTTGGTCTATTGGACATTGCGTGCTTAAATACTATGCAATCCTTAGCTTGATGACCATACATCCCACAGGCATTGCAATTCCCATTGAATTTCACTCTAAAATTAGGGCATTCACTGGTACTATGCGGTCCATAGCATATTGAGCACCATTGCTGCTCCCTTCTTGGATACATATGATTGTTTTGCGGAGCACGATTGTCTCTAAGACTCTCTTGAATAGCCTTGGTGAGATCTGATAAAGTCATCTCAGATATCTTTGGCTCTTTAGCAATAGGATTTAGGGTCATTGGCTGATGCCCTGATGCTTGCAAGCTAATAGATTTAGGCTCAACAGACACTCTTTCTCCTTGAATCATTGAATTATCCTCCAATTGGATCGCATTGGTGGTGACTGCTTCCCAAGTGGTGATACCTCTAATGATTAGGCCATTGTAGATATCCTCATGTCGTAATCCCCAAATGAATCTATCGAGAAATTGATTATTATTGAAGCGCTCATTTGGATTACAATGAATATTCAAAAGGCTTCAAGAGACTAATAAAGTCTCTCACCGACTCTCCTTCCTCTCGTTGGGCTTTCTGGAGCTGAGAGGCTACACCCCAAAGTACTCCCTCTCATATGTATTCTTTCAAGAACAGTCTCCTAAGAGTAGGGTAAATCATTTTTTCTTCCACCCTTAGGGTTCTATACCAATCCCCAGCCTTTCCACTTAAGGTTAGGCTTAAAGCATTGCTCTTATGCACGTCATTGTGTTCTCCTAGAGAATCGCATATTTGTTCAAACACTTCGATATGCTTTCTCACATCCCCGTCTCCACTAAATTTTTGTGTGAGCTTGGCTATTTGTACTGCCTTACTTCTAGGCTCTCTATCAGGCGTGTTACGCATATTCTCAGCAATAGATCGACCAATAGCTTGAGCAAATGTTTCCAAGTCACCTAAGTGAGCAGGCATCGTGGGTGGAGGTGCTCCAGAAACTACATGTGGAGTAGGTATTGGCATTGGGCTTCGCGCATAGGAAGCCCTTGGGTTCCACGTTTGGTATGATGTTGTGCCATGTGGTGGCCCAAAGCTCATAGCAGACGTTGGATGTGACATGCTAATGCTAGCCGATATGGTCCCATGGAAATAAGATCTTGGGTGTTGTGGTTGTGGAGCATAGGTAGTTGAAACAATGGGAGGAGTAGGGACTACATGAGTACGAGGACCCATGGGTGTATACGATTGGTACACACTTGTAGGTACTATTGCAGGCATTGAGCTACCATGTAGCGGTGCTTTACTAACAAATGAGGTCCATGGCGTGTTTCTCGGCATGGCCATCATTGGGGTAGGCATGGTAGCCGTGGTGTCATCAAGGGAAAGATGAGCTAAACTTGGAAAGTAAAGCTATCACTTGTGGGCTCAGATTGCACTGAGACCCCTGGCGAAACAACATATGGAGGATCCATCGGACTTATCGAGGGAGTCTCCATTTGCAATAAGGTCGGTTGTTTAGCCGTTCCTGTATCCAAGAATCTCATTAGACTTGTTGAAGGCGTGTTGATCCCCTTGTTCTGTCTTTCTAACTCAATGACCCTATGGATGACCTCACAAACTCTTTGTTGTTGATCCTCCACACTAGTAGCACCCATTGTGGATTGCAGGACATCTAACCAACCCACATGATAGGTGTGACCTGTGTATAGATCGGTTAGAGTTTTTGTTTGTAGTTTGTACTACCAGTCTCATTTAAGAACGCTCCATCTAGGATTGAGGTGCTAGGGGTGTCTTTGAGCTAGATGCAATGTTGCTTTTTAGGGGTTGTCCCTTAGTGGTTGCTAAGTCAGGAGCACTTGATTTCTCTCTTAGAAAGGATATTGACATAGGGGCTTTCACTTTTCACTCTCTTCGTTGCTCCGCCTTGCGTAAGCTCTCAATTTCCTTTTCCCTTGCTACAAGGATATATTGCTCAACCTCTTGCACTTCGGCAAGGCTTCTACCATCGGGTAATAAGACCTCAAAGGGAAATAACTCACATGCACATTCTCTAAGGGAATAGGCTCTACGTTGGTCATGAATGGAGAATTTAATTCCCCACCCCCCTCATTTACGTCATTAGCTCCATGTTCGGAGTGAGTGACTCTACTAAAGGTTTCCTTCAAGCGGCTAAGCACGCTCGGCCCGGACCGCGGGCCCATGGCATGCATGTCTTGGCTTGAGGTATCGGGATTAGGCATTGGGAAACCCTCCATGATGTCGTAGTCAGAGGAAGAGTCACTAGCCGCTATATTCGGGTCTTGGTTTGTACTACCTTGGGTCCTCGCCGAGGGCTCGGAACCTAAAGTAGATGGACCCTACAAACGTCGGCGAATAACCTCGAAGGTTAACCGCTTACTTTTTTAAGCGTCCGTTTTTCACTCGTGTTTTTTAGGTTTTTAATGTTTTTTTAATAATCAATTTTTTTATTAAAGTGTGTGATAGCTCAAAACAAGCGTATCACTCAGAGGGTCGTGGTGTGATTTACAGCACAACGTTCGGTCACCTGAAGCTCCGTTGGTGCTCAAAAAAGTCGATTTTTAGCTACGTGTGAAGCTAAAATTCGTAATTTTAAAGGGCGATAAATGTCTAAGCCTGAGCGTGAGCTTGGGCTTGGGTCTGGGAGATATTCCCAATCCCGGTCCTATCTTTAAATTATTATTTTTATTTTTAGTTTTTAAAAAGATAAGGTCGTCGCGGTCTGCACGAGAGTACACACACACTCTACCTACCTACTTCCAACTAATACACCTACTGTTACACACTAACACACTCTATTATCTCTCACAAATCTACTTCCTACTTACTATACATTACATTACACATAATGATAGCCGTTTTTTGGCTTTTCATAATTGCCATATTCAGCTACCTCACCCTACCAAAATCACCCAAACACTATGGCTAACCCTACCATTTCACTATAAATAGGCGTGTGTGAGTTAGGGGACTTTTCTCATATGTTCTTAAAAAACCCTCAATTAGCTAGTCACTGGGCCAGTTGAGTCAAAAAAATAAATAAAATCAAAAAAATAAAATATATTATGGCCCATTTGTGTGTAAATATTGCATTATATATATGGCTTAAATATATGGATTTTTATAATTATTCTGGTATTTTATTTAAATATTTATACTTAGGTGTGTGTTTTATTAAACCTGTGTATGCCTTCTTTCATCCTCTTACACCATAAGTATATTTTTTGCCAATATGTACATACTCTAACCTTATATTTTTCCTTTATACAAATCACTCCCACATTTTCACCCTCACCCTCGTGAAAACAAAAAAATTGATTTCTACTCATTGATCACGTTTATTATATTATTTACTTGCATACCTTTTCCTCTTTCACCCAAAATAATTCAAAGAGGGACCATATCATATGATTCCAATATCTTTCCATATCCATAACTCCTCCATATTTTTATTATTATTTTCACTCATTATTCTAACACCATGTGCTCATTGAGCTAAAGTCCATGAATAGTCCATACACTAGTCCCACCATGTATATATTTCTTTATTCACCAATAATC
The DNA here is from genome assembly GCF_014529385.1 of Adiantum capillus-veneris. Taxonomy (NCBI): domain Eukaryota; kingdom Viridiplantae; phylum Streptophyta; class Polypodiopsida; order Polypodiales; family Pteridaceae; genus Adiantum; species Adiantum capillus-veneris. The sequence goes on along the minus strand of NC_140959.1, from coordinate 94,035,520 downwards.
CTCCTCCATGCATGGGTCAAGGGCAACTTGGATGCTTTGTATTATAATATGACAAATGAGGGGCTCACTCTTGGATGCATTGTACAAATTCAACAAAGGAGGGGGCCACTAAAAGACTTTTGCAGGCATAAAAACAGGCTTTTTGGTGAGAATTTTGGCACCTATCTCCACTCCTAATTTGGAGCGGTGGTCAACAGAGAAAATGTATCCCACGCTCTGAATAATCACCTCAAATGTTTTCATGATTTTTGGAGCTACCAGCGGTGAGCTATGATTTTTTGAGTGGACCCCAGTCTGCCCACTTTTCTCACAAGTAGCCCTTAGTCTTCTCTCACCCTTCCACACACCTACTCACTCTTACACATCCCTCCCTCTCCTTCCCTCACTCAAACCTGCAATTTCCATGGCTTCTCCCACCCTCTTCACCATTACCCTTATCTCTCATCCCTATAGTTCTTTTATGAACCTCTACATACATACACCCTCTCCATGTCTCTCTCTATTGCTTCTATGTTACAATTTCATTTACCTCTCCTAAAAATATCTAAAATTCAGCATCTTAACCATGATAACTTCTGCAAATTGAGGATTTTTCATCAACAAATCCTCTTTTCATCGTGGTGGTCAACCGTTGCGGCGGCGTAAAGAAGCGAAGAAGAAGAAGAAGACCAGCGGTCATTTTTTCCACAATCTACACAAGGGTGAGTTCAAGCTTCTTCAAAGCTTCACCATCTCAATGATTCTCTTTTAATTCACCCCTCTTCCTTCATCAAATCAACTCATCCTACCCATTGTAAATGTATCACTAACAATTCTAGTGATTATTACCACTAACAACTAACTTCTCTTGTAAAAATGCACCCACACTATCAACATATGGAGTAGGCAACCGCACAAGTAAACCAAATTCACTCACTCCCATGGAAGTTTCTCTCCTTTCACCACATCAATAATTCTCTTACTTGAGCCCACATCCATGTGACTCAAGAGAAAAGAGAGACCCCATTCTCATTTGAAATTCATAAAAATTCATAATCCTTGATCTTTCCTATTAAAATTGATTAGGCTTAATCCTAATCAAGGCTTCTAAAACCTATAAATAGAACCCATTCCTCCTTGTAAAAGACATCACTATACCATTGCACACTAGATTGAGCGTACCACACGCCAGTTCTATCTTGGTTGTAAAGAGAGAGTAAGCTTTCTATACACCATCACCTTGGTGCATAGAAAAGCTTGAGCTAGTTTGAGTGAGTGCGAGTAGAAGATATTCTTCCTACCATTGTTGTATCTACCCCAACATCAATGAATTGGTAGTTTTGGGTGCAATTCATGTCCAAAGGCTCACGCTTCTCCTCCAATTTGGCTTGGCAAACTCATTCAGCTTCATAAGGTGACTTGTTTCATTGAAGGTTGTTATTTTGTTGCTTGTGATTCATTGGCTATTGTTTGGCTACCATTGTAAGAGGGTGGATGGTGAGAGGGCTCCCATAACCCTAAGACAATGTGCTAGTGATGCTATAACCAAATCTTGTCACTTGATTCCGCAAGCTCTAAGTTCCTTTTTGTGCAAAATATAAAGTTGAAACTAAGTTGTACACCATCTCTCTCTCTCTCTCTCTCTCTCTCTCTCTCTCTCTCTCTCTCTCTCTCTCTCTCTCTCTCTCTCTCGCTCGTGTTTTAGTGTGTGAGAGTGTTCCATTGGTGTTAGGGTTAGTGTAAATTCCTTGCTTGTTTGTGGGTTGCTCTAAAGATTCTCCTCTTTTGCGTCCTAGTTCGCTCTTAAACTAGGTGGTGCCCCTTGTGTAGTTGGGATTTGGCTGTGGGTTTGTTGTTTTGGTTTGTGTTGTGTTGTGCCCCAGCCCCATTGAGCAGCACGGGAGCCTTGAAGGGTGTCTAGAGGTTGCTCTTCTTGTTGCCCGCCTCGGACCGCCTCAATAACTAACCACCTTAATACTAACACCTTACACAGAGAAAAAAACACAGTACCTTTGAAAACTCCATTAACAAAAAAATACACAGTATAACACAAAATCCTTCTTCTCAACACACACACCCTCCTTCCTTACCTTTCCTACAATTGAAATTGCACCACAAAAGAAGCACAGAGTGCCATTCAAGCTTAGTGTATGTCATTCCCCGGCAGCGGTGCCAAAAATGTGTGCGTATGTCGCACGTGTCAATGCAAGGAACTTGCCGATACACTGCGTGCGAGCCTTAAATGGCTCCAAGCACACAACAAGCATAAACTAGCAAGCTCAAAGATGGCGTTGGTGTGTCACTCACCACTCTATGCTTTCTGTAGTGGAGGATTTCTCACCGCGAAGAAGAGGGAGACGCTGCTACGCCACGCTCAACCGCCTCACCGTCGTTGTGCCGCCGCAATGCTCTCTCTCTCTCTCTCTCTCACGCATACACACACACACAAGGAGATGAAGAAGAAGAAGATGGAGATGGAGCAAGAGCACTCTTCAATTGCACAAATGAGAGAATGAGTGAATTTTAGGTTTAGTTGACTTTTATATGAGCTCACCCCATTCACACTTGGGCGCCCATGCTTAGCCAACTAATCCCTTGAATGTTCTAGTTAGAGTGCACCTCTCATCGGTGATCACTCTTACCCTTTTCCTATTGGACCGAGAAGCCCGGTACCTGACTCTACCAAGTAAATAATACAACATCCATCGTAGGTGATAGGGTGTCCGTGAGCCGTGAGGGTTAACAGAACCCTGCTTCATTCCCCACACAGAGAGGTGAAAAGTGCCAAGACTTGGCTTCCAAAATGCTGCTTTAGCCCAAGCACTCATGGCCGCGTCATTGATGTTGCAAATTGAAGCCTTTTCACACCATTTTTTGTCATTTTTTGAACTTTTTTGACCCAGTTTTGATCCTCGACGGGCATTTTTTGTGTGAAAAACCTTAAACGGACTCCAAAATTCACCAAATTTTGTATGCTTGATCCTTGATACCCAAATCACTTTGACACATCCCCACATTATATTTTTGACCACTTCTAGGTGGTGCACGCATCACGGCAGATCAGGCACCGTAAATAGATAGTTACTGCATGTCCCAAACTTCTCGAGCAGGATGAGAGTACCCATACTTGTTTCTTGCATTATTAACATTCTAGAAAACTCAGAAACATTCTCTAGAGCCAAAATAATCCACCTAGAACCATATCCAAGGCCCCGATACTCTATCTTGGCATGTACATGTGTTCGACTGCTAGTACACGAACCTGCCTATTCACAATGTGTACACGTTGCATCTTTTTTGAACTTGAATGCACTTGACAAAGCTCCCAAATTCATATATTTACATATTTTTGTACATATGACCATGCATATAAATGCTACTTTGGACACACCAAAAGCGGTCTATCATCATTGCCCACCCTCTAGGTACAACATTTATGCTCAACCAAGAGACTCTTTGCATCTGGAACCACATCCCTCACAAAATATTTCTTCAATCTATAACCATTTATTATGTAGCACAAACGTTCACCAGACAAATTTCCAACTCATATGTACCATTAGAAAATACATGCTTCACTCTGTACCCAACCATTTGTCCCTCAACTTCTTTTGAAAAGTAAAATCCAAGTGAGAATCATACTTCATCACCAGATCTTCCTCTTTGATCTCTTTCTTTGGCAGCCTCTTATTCATTTTCTCAATCCTTGTCTCTGCTTGTTGAAGATTATAATCACTGGCTTTCTCTCTGTTCATTCGCAACAACTCTAGAGAAAGAATTCTTTCTTGCAGCTTGTCATTATGCTCACCTTGCATTCTGCACAACAATTTCAAGACATCCAACTGCACTTGTATAGGATAAGAGCTTCTTTTCCATAAACAAGCTCATATGGTGTAAACTGTGTTGACACTCTATACACAGTTCTATAAGCCCACAAACACTTTTCCAAGTCCAAGTCCCACTCTTTAGGATGCTCTCTAGCATACTTTGATAGCATCTTCACAATTTGACCATTGCAGTTCTCAACCAACCCATTGCATTGTGGGTGGTAAGGAGAAGAATGCCTATGCTGAATTTTAAATTTCTCCATGAGAGCAGCAACAAGTTTTCCCCTAACCCTGGTCCATGATCAAAAATGATAACCATAGGATCTCCAAACCTGCAACACACCTGTTCATATAAAAAAGAGGCCACTCTTCCTGCTGTTACATTTTACTGCTCTTGCCTCCCCCCATTTTGTCAAATAGTCCACAGCCACAAGGATATACATTTTGCCATTGTTGGTCTTTGGCATTGGACCTACAACATCTACTCCCCATTGTTGGTCTTTGGCATTGGACCTACAACATCTACTCCCCATTTTGCAAATGCATCAAAAGACATTATAGCTTTTTGAGGCTTAGCCAAAAGCTTCCGATTTGCAAACACTTGGCATTCATGGCATGACTTGCACCAAAAATAAGCATCTCTCATCATAGAGGGCCAACAGTAACCTGCTCTCAAAACACGAAAGACAACCTGATCCTTGCCTTGATGTCCTGTTTCTTTATGACAGTGCTCGAAAATCAAGCCTATCTCTTTTTTGTACGGCACTTTTCTCAAAATGCTATCCTTGCCATAAAGCATGAGATCCTCACCTACAAAAGTGTAGTTTCTTACTTTTGCAACTATTCTCTTACCCTGAACCTTTGACATGCCCTCTGGACATTGCCCTTTACCAAGAAATACTTCTACATCTTGCAATGATTCCCTTCCTGTATACAAGGCTTCCTTGACCTTTAAAGGAGCTACCAAGGCATCCAACTTGTCCCTAGCCAACTCATCAGCTTCTTTATTCTGCTCACGAGGAACATGCTTAAACTGTATCTTCTCAAACTCATGGTAAAGCTTATTGATTCCATAGAACCACTTCTTCAAATTGTCTTTCTTAACATTCCACAAACGAAGCAACTAATTCATGACTAGCAATGCATCCCCTTTTGCAATGACCCTCTTCAATCCAAACTCAAGAGTCTTACCATGTGGCAAGCGAGAATTGTTGGAGCGAAGGAGAATCCGAGAAAATGAATAAAGAAACCAAATGGGCTTTGTTAAGAAAGATGAATGAAGATCCTACTTAAAGCCCTAAGTGATAGCAATAATACTGTTCAAAATGAGAATCTTTTCTAGAATCCCTAAGTAATCATAGCAATAGCATTGTTCAAAATTAGACTTTAGATTATTTTGTGCAGTTGAGGCTTGATGTCGAGCAATGAGAAACCCAAGCAGGTAGCAAAGCTATTACAAACCATGCAATGATCCACAACTACATTCAACACAATAATTTTAATTTTAACTTTAAATTTAGTCAACAATGCTCATACATCTACAAAAAGTTTCTAAACTATATTAAGAGACAATTGTTATATCTTATAACCAAAAAAGAGAGATTTCTTTAGGATTGTAAGATAACAAGTGGAATATAGAGAGCAACATGTCATGCCTCTACACTTTAACAACAACAAGAAATGCTACGGTTCTATCTCGTGACTATGAAGAGTCACACTCGTCATCAATAAAGACATTGCGCCTCTGTCACTTCTTGTGGGTGTCAAAATCGTATCGTATATCAGCAGCCATGGTTTTTGCAATCCCCTCAGCATAAACTAGCAACACACTTCCATACAAAAGGAAAAAGGTAAGTCTCACAATCCACATGTAAGCAACACATAACCTTCATCATTGAAACACAAGAAATCTCAAATTGTTGGTTGAATCATTATCCATAATTTTCAAATACTAAACAATCAATGATACCAAAAAGTGACAAAGTAGCATAAAAGTATGATGGAAACATAAAATAGTGAGGGAAAATGAAGTGTAAGGTGAATTCTCACTAGTCATCAAAGGGGTTGACACGCGAAGGCATGTCATCCACATCATCAACATCAAGAGAGGTGGAGGCCCCCTCTCTGCTTCGCTTTTTAGGGCGAAGTAATGGTTGCACATAATCTGAAATCAAAGTGTCGTCACTGTCGACTGCTGCACACACCCGCCCTGTGCTTAAGCATGCTGCCAATACGGGCGATGTACCACATGCCACCTCCAAACAAAGACCTCCAGGCCTACAAACAAGCTCCACAAAACATGCAATAAAAGAATGACTTCGTTGCAAGCCACCATGCCATGGCTCCCCGGATGATGATCTCGCTAGAGAAGACTCTGGAAGATGGTGCATCATGTAAGAATCCAAAGGTTGCATGCCAAGTCGATTTAATAGCGGAGTGCTCTCAACCACAAAGCAAGGTGGTTGCATGCCAACCCTATGCACCATAAGTAAGAGAGAACAATGACACTACACCACCACATAGACAATTAGAACAATAAAAATAAAAATAACACACCAAAATGAGAAACAAACAAGTTAATTATGTAGAAGATCATTACCTCAATCCGACCACCAAAGCTATTACCATAACCATAAGCTCCATGATGAAGGACTATAATGCGACGATGAATAGTCATCTCTGATGCACGACAAAATCTCTCAACCCAGCCAATGGTATCTCCTGCAAGAGGTTTCTAATGTCACAATAGAAAACATACAACAAAAATATAGACAAGTATTGTATAAAATTAAGATTGAAGCACAAACCTGTCATAGAGACCATGATCAACAACCACCCAGAGTCTGACAAAGTCAAATATGCAAGTTGCATGCCTGCACAAACATGATCCTCACTACAAATATCCCAAAGGGGCACAACAGGGGAGGCTAAGTGGGAACCACCAAAGGGAAGATCCAAAAAAATAAAATTAGCAGGCTATGTGACTGTTCTCCCACCACGCACGCACAAGGTCCCATCAAAGCATGCAGATCCCATGTGCTCATGAACACGAATCCATGCCGAATGTCGAACACCGGCCCTAAAATCAGCAACAATGGCTATGTAGTCCCCAGAAATGGCCATGCATCGTGAGTCAGACAATGAGGACAGAGAAGAGAAGGAAATATCAACGATGTAGACAAAAGAAATGGTTTCCTTTGTAACAATATCCCCACGAGCTACTGCGATACAAGAGGCTAAACAAAGTGAATTAACTCCAATAAATGAACATACAAACGTCTGCATCGTAAGTTAGTCTCAACAATCACCTCCTTTCCCTTGTGAGAAGTATTTGTAGCTTAAAAAAAGCAAAAAAAACACAATATCACCAGTATGTAAAACAAATAAGATAAGAAAAAAGAGAGTTTAAAGCTCTTCAACAAATCATGGTTGACTCTGTTTTGAGTAACCATTTACCTGATATTACCTCATTCACTCTAGGAAGTAGAGGCACATCGACGGATGTGCCACCAACTCTCATAGTATCATGAAGCTCTCTCTCTCTCGCCAATACATTCCCAGAAGCCATGTCTATCCACCATGGGCATGTCTCCATCTCCCAAGTAGTGAGCTTATGTATGGAAGGGGAGTACATGCATTCTTCCCCAATAGATAGTTGTGCCCACTGCTTAGCTAAGAATGGAATCCCTAGAAGAAAGCCTTTTCCAACCAAGGATAATAGAAATCTAAAAAAATCAAACAAAATAACATCACTACAAACTTTGTAATTATGAAAAGCTTGAAATAAAAGTATGATGAGCTTGACCCATAGGCTAGCCGTTGAGATGCCATGCGTACTGTGTCCACTTTCTTCATAGCTTGCTTGTCAACATCTTTTGTCTTAGCTTCAAGAGAGGTTTCCAAAGGAAAAAGATAGGGTCATGCTTCAAACTTGAGCTCCTCAAAGTAAGAGGGCAGAGAGCAATCATGAGGCAACAAAATACCACCAACAATGTTGGTTATGTCCTCCACAAACTTTGTGGCCCTATCAAAAATCCTTTGTAGAAGGCCTTCTCTACGAATCCAACTACATAACAATGAAGATGAGAAAAAACTAGCAATCGTACATCAAAGATTCTTGAATGTCAAAAGAAACTTTACTTACATGCGATACACATGATCTCCTTTCTTTAAACCATAAGATGCTCTAGTAATCTTGTCTGCCTCAAGCAAGGAAACCCGTAACAGTTTGCTCAAGACAGGAGCATCATGCATAGCAATCAAGTTCAGTTTCTCAACCATAGCCCAACTATCAGGACCCCACTCGAGTGCAAGAACTCGAACCATCCAATCCGGTCCAAGATCGGATCAAAAATATTTAGCAACTGCAGTATTTGAGCAACGAATAAAAAACCAAGTTTGAATAGCTATTACACTATGTGCAAAACACCTAAACAAAAATATTTCAACCACCTTTCCAACACGCTCTCCATATTTGAGTGCTAAATCATTCAATATCTTCTCCTCCTCTTTTAAAAGTTCTTCATTTGTCATTGTCTGCCTAGCTTGCTCTATTCTTTGGCTCAATTCCTTGGACATTTGAACCTTCAACACATACTTAAAAATAAATAATTTGCAAAAAAACAAGCACATACTCTTTGGCTCAATTACTTGGATATTTTATCCTTCAATACACAATTGAAAACACATAATTTTCAAAAAAACCAAACATGAGATCTTTCTTAAAAAGAAGGCCAAAGACACTTACATCGTATAAGAGCTTTCCCAAGTATCGACGAGTAAGTGGATACCAAGGCTCCACACCCTTCGAGTATTTCTTACGGACTGCAGCAATCAACTTTTGATCTTTTTCTGGAAGCCCTGTTACATAAGCTTCATGATCTACTCCACAAATGTGGGAGCAGTTGACAAGCTCATCCCTAAGATGGGTGACCACAAGAGAATGTGTGTTCATGCTATTCCAAGTTCATATACAATACATACATAGTCAGAAACATAACATAGACATTTTTTGCTAGAATATATGGAAAGTCATAAAACTTACAAATTCATTCTTTGCAAGCTACTAAGAAGAGCTATCTCTAGCACTCGTGTAGGGTCAATAACTTTCCAAATCACACTACAATGTTTCTCTCGATCAGTGGAGAATCTCTCTTTAATAGCAGTCGTCCAAGCGATCGTTCTATGATTACCCTCCCAAACGTAGAACATTTTATTAGAAAGGGCTTGAAGCTTTAGTCTTTTAGAAAGCTCAATTTCAAACTCTTTATGTATATCAACCCATATTGGGTCCCATGAAGTAAGAAGGTCCTCTGCAAAATAGATAAGCATAGAGAGAAAAGCATACTCAACTACTATTTATGAACAACAAAAAACACAGTAGAAACAGAAAGTAGAAAAGATCAAAGTAGAGACATGAAATACCTGTAACATAAGCTTCCTCCTTCTTGCAATTCCAAATTGAAACAATAAAAGCTCCTTTTTCTTGCATATAGCCCTCCTTTGCAAAAGCAGATTTCAATCCACTAACATCATCTCTTAAGCCTCTCACCCTTGCATAGGGGATCAATCGACATAAAGGAATCGGTGGACAATCAAAACAACTAAACATGCGAGTACATTGAAGAATATCTTGTCCTCTATGCATGTATAGCTTGTGCTCATCCCCTATCTCAGTATCTAATGCTACTTCATCTCTTACGACATAAGGCACTATTTGTAAGCATGCCTCTTGTGGAGCAAGAGATTCATCAAGTTCATTTATGGATCCAAGCCCCAAGTCTTGACTTTGCATCTCCTCTTCCCGTGTCTCCAAACCTTCTGTCATATCAGTGACAAATACTGCACTTATTTGATCACTTCTCTCTAATATACTTGAAGCTTGAGTTGAAGAGAGTCGTCTCCCTCTGCAACCTTGTCCACGAATTGAAGGACTTGCAAAACACAACAAAAACCAATTTATTTACTTCACTGAAATTGCCTCTAGGACTCCATGCCGACGCGGATGCCTAGAAGCAATTAAAAAAATCAAAAACTTTATTTATTGATCATCCACCAAAACATCCAAGTCGGCATGGATCATAAGAGGCAGCTAACAGATTTAAAAAAAGCATGCCCAATTATAAAATTTCATCTTGAGAAATTCCTTCTAGCCATCCATGTCGGCGTGGATATCTTGAGGGAGCTTACTAAGAATGAATCACTGCAAAAAAAAATTGTCCCAAGAAACTCTTTCTAGCCATCCACGCCGACGTGGATGGCTACAAACAGTTTATATATTTTTGTACATATGACCATGCATATAAACGCTACTTTGTACACGCCAAAAGCGGTTTATCAACGGCATCTATAGATGGTGGAAATAGGCCTTACTTAGGAAATTATATGTAGTCAGGTTACATAATCAGATCTTGTATTTACCTTCTATAATTATATGTAGTCAGGTTACTTAGGAAATTATATGTAGTCAGGTTACATAATCAGATCTTGTATTTACCTTCTATAATTACCATAGTAATTGTAACAACATACAATCAGTCAGAGTCCAATCTTGGTACTTATAAATAGGACCCGCTACTTCATTTTGAGGGGCTATCACCCATAGACTACAACAAGCCTTTGTAATCATTGAGATTTTGCTCCTATTAGCTTTGTTACATCGACACCACCTAGTACTAGTTGTACTTTCTATTAGTATCTCAGTATACTAGCTATAGTTCTTGTGTCTATTTTGTGACTTTGTACTTTCATTTTCAGTCTATATTTGGATTTTGTATTTGTCTAAAGTCTGAATTTGATTCTCCGTCTAATTTGACATCTAACTCTAAATCTCCAGTGTTTAAAGTCCTCACACACACACACACACACACAGTTTTGAGTTCTTCTTTGAGATGACTACTATTGGAAACAACCAATCACTACTCTTGGAAACAACAAGTCACCATTCTCTACCTATGCAATGAAACATGCTCTGAATAGACTATCAAGTTCCTCGTTTACATTGCTTGTGTAGTCAGGATTCATTCTATAGTTTTGCATTCTAATGGGTCTTGCATCCAATTTCAATGGAATACTATGCTGAAGCACCTTGGGATCTGTTTGTTTCCTATTGGTATGATGCTAGGCAAACACATCCTTATACTGCTAAAGCAATTTAATCAGCTTCTCCTTGAACTCCTTAGGCAATTTCTTATTGATCTTGCATGTATGAGGATTTTTCGTATCTCCTAGTTCCACTTCTTCAAGTTCCTCTGGTGACTTCTTGGTGTCTCCTTCATGTTTTGGCTTGTTCAAGATTTGCCAATTCTTTAACTCCCTCTTATATATCTTTCTATGAAATGCAATAAAAATCTTTGCTACTATTGCTCTAGCTTCAGACTATAAGCTTTTCTTTTAAATCCAATGTCTCCATTGGAAATATATTCAATGCCCGGGGTTCCCTTAAAACCTTCTTGGTGAATTTAGTTGAGAAAACTTCTTCAAGTTATATTGTTTTGGCCAATATCATAGCCTTAAATAGTAAAGTGCCATTGTTTTTTCCTAATATGACCATCAACTTACTGGTTTCCACTCATACAACACTCTTGCAACTCTTAGCCATGATAATCCTAACATCATTATTAAGCAGTTCTAACTTCTACTACAAGAAATGATGTGAAAAACATAACTACTCCTATCTTTATGGGTATTAATTTCACCATATCCATGGGCTACGCTATTATTTGATCTACAATTTGTAGTGTACAAGGTGCTACTATCATGTTTGTGAAGGCCATACCAAGGACCACCGGTTGTACCTTCTCCAAATGAATACACCACGGTTCTTGACATCCCTCCCACTTATGATTGACACCAGGATAGGACTCCTCCTGCTCTTTGATGCCAACTCAAAGAGGTGATAACATTCACTTTTTCCCTACACAGATCCCTTAACCCCAAAATATATTTCCTTATCGTTTCAAACCTTTCAATCAAAGCCATCATACTAAATTTGAACTAGTGAGAGTTCTCTAATTCACCCTTCGTTCAAGATCATTGATTCTTTTTTTCTGGTTATGATCGAGCACAACCATTAGTGTGTTCCCTTAAGATGAGTGTATCAGTAACTACACAAATCTATCTTTCCCAAGTTTGATTCCCACTCCATAGATCGGAATCCATTTTCTCGTTCTTGACTTAATTTAATGGGCGACATAAAATTGGGTTCAACTTTTCGGCCAACAATTTAACCCTCCAGAATCCACCATCCCATTGAACCATTTGAAAAATGCACCTTTCCAAGGTAGTACTATGATACTAGAAAAAATAATTCCAAATATGTTGAACCAATAATACATTTCAAGCATTTGAAAGTAGCATGCAAACTGTTGCATACCCTTTCAAGTGTGTATTTATCAGGTCGTTCTCACATTTTTACTCTTAAAATATTTTACTTCCTTTTCTCTTTAGTATTACTATAGTTATCTAGTTATCTTTCAAGAAGTCACATATACTTTTCTAGGCATATCCCTATCCTCGTCCGAGGACTCAGATATCATGTCTCCTCTGCCACGTGTGGAGGTGACACCTCTACAATATTCCAATTCTTCTTTTTCTTTATCTTGTTTGGGAAAGGCTAACAAAATTAATCTACCTTAAGTTCCTTTTAGATAAATATTTTGGCTAATGAGGACAATTGCAGGATAGCCTATTTAAGTTCCTAGCCTTTGCAAGATTCCTTTTTACTAAAAAATTAGAAAAGTTACTTAATTAAATCACACCTTCCTCTGTTATCCAATCCCTTCTTGGATCCATTTTCTTTCCTTCATTCCCATCGGCATGAGGCCTACTCGAACTAGGCCAATTTCTAGACGCATCCACGGGTTCTCCTACCTGGCTGGGACTCTATTGATGGCTGCGTCAACAACACAGCATAACTCAACAAAGACTTATTCTCTGAGAGTTATGGAATGCTGCGGATTATGGTCATAAACATCATTTATAATAAGTAGGTAGTCTAGCTGCAGAAGCCGGGGTGCAATGGCACTTCCAGATTGTAAATACCAAGCCATTTGACCCCTCAAACTCTATTTAGATTTAGCCTAAGGTGACCTTATTATATCAGATACCTAGGTCATTTTGTACAAAGAACTTCTGTCATAATCATAAGTTTTAAGCTACCGTTGAATGTGTGTGAGAGAGAAAGAGAGGGAGCGTGAGCTTCATCCTGGCGCTACTCCCAGCTCGCTCATTGCATTGTAGATCCGACTGCACCATCGCATTAGCCTGGGCAAGAGCTACATGACAACGCCAAGCATTCCTCATGGAACGTAGCATATGCACTCACGCATCTACGAGCTATTTGCGGTTGTAAGTATATCAAACAATGTGTGTTTTTTGCTTGAAAGTAGTCGTTAGAATCGTAGCGGCATAAGCTACACATAGGTACTCATAGAATTCAATTTTTCGGGCACTTTCAAAATTTTTCTCTGTCTTTATATGCGTTTTTTACAGATTTTGAGTGTAGAGGCTTTGGGACAGGTGTATCCTAGTGAGGGGATGGTGTTCCTTAAGTTTTGTATGATTCTAGAATGATTTTGATGGGTTTCCTTCCGTTGTGTGTATGTGGCTTAGGTGATGTACTTGAGAGCAGTGGGATTCTAGGTTGTGGTTTAGTTGGCCTTCCACAGTGTTGTATGTGTAGGATGGTCTTAGTCTGACAAGCTAAAGAGATTTCCTATGTGTGCCTATCGTGTCATCTGTGTCCTCGATTGACATTATGTTGATCTAGGTTGTGTTGCATGCACTTTATGGGTGGTGTGATTTGCTCCCGCAACATTGGCGCCATTGCCGGGGACACCAGGACTTAGGTAAGCTTTCCTACCAACACTCGTGTGATGGTTCCTTGCTTTAGTTTTGGCTAAAGAAAGCATTTTTCTTAAGTGGATCCGGAAGAGGATATTCCGAGATCAAGTGGATAGCCAGGAAGCATGTGTCTTGCCGAGGGTCTACGACTAGGTAGATTTAGGATTTGTAGATTAGAGTAGTTGTTGTGGTGGTCAAGTGGTTTGTGAGATGATAAAAGCGTTTTCTAGTCCGTGTGTGGCATTGAAGCGTTTTTCTACTCATAGATGCAAAACCCCGTATGATTTGTAGGAGTAGCTTGAGGTAAGTGATTTGATTATGATCTAGAGCTATTCATCGCTGATTGATGTTGAGCATATAAGAGAGCATGTGCAAAGGGTCTGTATACAAAATCTAAAATTCTATAAACTTAGACTTTATATGCGTATAAAGTCTCAAGGGGCATCTAGAGACCAAATCTAAAAAATCTGACTACACCAGCGTGTTCAAAAGGTATCATTTACACCAAGAACGCCTTGAGTGGGGAGTTTTGGCATAGATTTGGGGACCAAAAGCCAAAAGATAGAGTGGTTGTGATTGAAAAAGAAAAAACTTTGTTTGTGAGCGCTTTTGAGCTTTAAATTTTGTTGTAAACACATGTACATGTTGGTAATGATAAGGGGAACTTAGAATAGAAACTGATCTGAAATTTGAGACAGTAGACATTATACACATATAATGTCTCCAGCACCATCTTGAGACCAAATCTAAAAAATTTGACTGCACTAGAGTGTTCAGAAGGGGGGTTTTACCCGCAGTATACATTGAAACTATACTTTTGACCAAATCTTGACACCCAAAAGACAAAAGACGGAGTGTCTGAAATGGGAAAAAGGAAAACTTGTGATTCTGAGCACATTTTTGCATGAAAATTGGTAGAAGTGCTTGAAAACCAATGCTAGACACTTGGGGATGCTTGTGAATGAGTTCTGTCAAAAAATTCATCAGTAGACATCATACGTGTATGAAGTCTCAAGGGTGATTTTGACAGCAATTTTGAACTTTTGACATTATACCCATCTTCTACATGTTGTGTTGAGCACACACACCAAATTTCATGTCATTTGGGCTTATAGATTGAAAACTGGGGAGATTTTACCCTTTTAGGGGATTTCCTTGTAAAAGTGATGATTTTGTGCTTTTCTGACATCCAAAATTTGTTGTGAGCACATATTCTTGCTCCACACACTAAGGGGAACCTCTGGTAGAAATAGAACTAAAATCTGAGCAAAAAGACTTTATACGCGTTGTCGAGAAATTTGCGGTCTTGCCAGGAAAGCACCGGGCTTATGGCTGTGAGAGTTTGTGAGAGAACTCAACAAAAACTATATGAAGGAGTTAAACCATAGATGCCATGAAGAAAAGGGTTTGGAAAGAAGTGCAATCAAAGAAGACTCACTCTTTCTCTCTTGCATTCACACACACAAAGAAAGAACGCAAAAGAGAATGTCAAAACAATACGAAGATGAAAACATCCAGGCTATGGTCATATCGTATCATGGGTAATATGAAA
The DNA here is from genome assembly GCF_014529385.1 of Adiantum capillus-veneris. NCBI lineage: Eukaryota > Viridiplantae > Streptophyta > Polypodiopsida > Polypodiales > Pteridaceae > Adiantum > Adiantum capillus-veneris. Next base: position 94,020,319 of record NC_140959.1, on the reverse strand, counting down.
GGGTTAATGGATGAGTTAATGGCATTCAATCTTGGCTGGCCAAATAGGCTACGAATTGTTCTTTGGAATTGTAGTTTTCTGCTTACCATAATATATATATTTTGTCTAGTGATTGGGATTAATTGTGTGTACGCTTGGTTCATAGCAAGATAACTACGCTTACGTCAAAAGAAAAGTTATAGTCTATGAGAGGTAGTATGATGGGATCTGGTGATAGAAGTATTTCATTGAGCCTTTCTGGGCCAAAGAGAAACACTATACGTTGTTGAAAGTGTATTTTACGGCTAATCCATACGTTAATTCTAATAGATCGTACAGAGTGAAAGCGATAGAAATGATCATCATGTGGGTTATTCATCTAGGATAGTATGTGAGAAATGTAGATATGAGAGAAGTGAAGAGATGAGAAGTTTCCCTCCCAAGCCCTATTCTTGCCCGTAGGCAATAAGGATACTGCGGGGAGAGATGTACCTGTAGCAAAGAGAACCTAGAGAGGATGAATTACTAAGAATGAGAGAGATAGGCTTGGTTAAGGAGATGAGATTAGATACATATATATATATATATATATATATGTGTGTGTGTTGGATTAGAGATGAAAATGAAAACAACAAGAAATCAAGAAAAAATCAATGTAGAACACATCTTACTTGAAACCCTTCGGCACCATTATTGATGAGAGAGAGAATAAGAGTGGAGAATTCCACTTTGATTGATACACCAAGTGTAAGACCTTCTTTGATTAGAGTTGATCTTCCAAGGTTAGCTTGTTGTAAGAATGGCTAGTCTCCCTCTAGGAGAAAGTGTAGGCTTGGGCTTATGTTAATGGCTAAGTACAATTAGGCATTACTACTCACTCCCTCGAGAATTCCTCTCATCAATGGCTTGAATGCTTGAGTTTGTTCCAAGGAAGAAGAGGTCCCCTTTTATAGGTGAAGGGAACCCACAAGGGTTTACACAAGAAGAGAGGAGCCAGTGTGAACAGGAATTGGAAAAGTTGGAAATGAGCTGTCCCTGCATGATGTGGGCAGACTGGGGTCCAGTATTTTGATCATATCTCCTCAACCGTAGCTCCAAATAAAAAAGTAAAAATATGGGCAAAAACTTCAGCTCATTAGCTACGATTTTCATTTTAAAATTGTTTTCCAATTCGGATTGGAACCTTGTGTAAAGAATTCATCAAAATAGGGTCCATTTATGGCAGCAAAAGTCTTCATGTGGTCCCCTTAGCATAGACTTTTATTTGATTCCAAAGGACACCTCATGCCATATGAAAGCATGACATTGCTCCTTGACAAAGTTTTGTAATCATGCTTGCAATAATGCATTAAAATAAGTGTATCTTTGAAATCATGCCACATAGTGTCCCACTAGGATTTGATTCCCTCCTAGTAGCTATTTAAAAAGAAATATAAGAAAAATATGAAAAATACATAGAATATATATAGATTGGAAATTACTCTAGATATAGGATCTAGATAGGGTGTGAGATAATAATGAGATGGTAGAAAGAAAGAATCAATGCTTTTTGCCCCAAGTTAAAGAGGTGGAGCTATTGACACTTTTCCCATAGTATTTTTTGATGGTAAAGTAAGAATACATTACCCTTGAGATAAATAATAAGATGAGATAGAAAGCTTATTTTTATACTTACATATACATATGTACATTATAGGAAATATAATTATGTATCTAAAAAGTTACAAGATAACTCTTGTAGCATGTGTTCCCACTATGTACATGTCACAGCACGACAGCGTATAAAGTCTCAAGGCTAGATCTGAGGTCAAAAGTTACAACTGAGTGTACCCTTGTGATCTATAGCATTTAGGGAGCATATAGGTCAAATTTTAACAAATTTGGATCACTTTTGGGCTTGCAAAGACCAAAAGAGGCATCTATGCAAGTGAATGCTTGTATTGGCCATAACTTGCTCAAAAAGTTTTGAAATTCAAATATGAAAGTTGCTGTGAGTTGCCAGTATAGAGAGGGACCTCTGGACTGAAATTCACTTCATTCTGACAAGTTAAACTTTATACGCGTATGAAGTCTAAAGGGCACTTTTGGAGACCAAAATTGAGATCTGAGCATACCAAGGTGTTAAGCACAACAATACAAGCTTACTCACCAAGTTTGGGCCAATTCTGAGCAAAAGACATCATACGCATATGAAGTCTCAAGGCCAGATCTGAAAATCAAATTTCACTTTTGACCACATAGGGGTTAGGAAATGATGTGTTAACCTTGCTTGAATAATTTCAACTCATTTGGACACCTACTTTTGCATGGGCTTGCCAAGAGCAAAAGATAGACAACTGTAGATTCGGGCATGTATCTTAACTTGCTCAAAAAATGTCCAAATTGAATTCATAAACTTGCTGAGAGTTGGTTAAGTGATAAGAAATCAATGAAACAAAAGTCACCTCATTTTGCCACAAAAGAATTTATACGCGTATAATGTCTCAAATGTTCAAAATAAAGGTCAAATTTACAAACTAAAACTTGCAGTGGGTAGAGGACATCAAGGAGAGCTCACATACCAGATTTTGTCAAATTCTGAGCACATAGACTTTATACGCGTATAATGTCTCAAGTGCCAAAATAGAGGTCAAAAGTTAAATTTGAGCTCATAGAAGTGTTAAGCACTGTGAAGTAAGCCTAATGACCAAGTTTCAACAAATTTGGGTCACATTTGGTCAAGATACAAGCAAAAATCCTTGATCGTGAAACTGTTTTGAGTGTTGTTTCAAGTGGAGTTCACCAAAATTGCTCTAACTTTTGGTTTTAGAGCTGCATTTTCCCAAGTTTCCTAAATACAAACTTTAGGGTACCCAGATCTAGTTTCCAAAGACTAAAAGAGTCACAAATTCCTAACTTCTGAGAGACCTACTCAAGGGCCAAAAGGGATAAATTACGCTAAGCCAAAGGTGCTTATTAAGGACTATCAAAGTAGAGAGTGGGCCTGACATTAAGAAAGATAGGATCATTAGGATGGAAAGCCAATCTACCAATCCTTTTGTAGATATGACCAGAGGTATGACAAGCCAAGCTCGAAGTGCTGAAATGCCAATCTATCCACATGTTGACACAAGCCCACACAATGCACTAGAAAGAGGTGAATATTTGGTCAATAAAGGACCACATATATCTCCACCAAGCATGAGAATTCCTACGAGAATTCCAAAAAGGGAGCCACCTAGATTCCCTTCTAGAGAGATAACGAGAGATGAAATGATCACAGAGATGGTAGAGATGCCTCCTCAAGTGAATCTGCCTAATGCACTATGGTTGTACCCACTTGCAACCATAGAAAATGACTTTTATAGAGGTGGAATTATGGTCACAATAGGACCATATGTCCCATCACCACCCCCTATAACTTACTTCTATCCAAATTAGAGTCTGCAGAACCTTGAGAAGATATAATACTAAGAGTGAGAGTGACACATCTTCTCAGAGGAGTGATTCACCAAGAACCCAACCCACATTAAAGCAAGAGTTATCAAGTGAGAAAATGAAGCTTATAGAAGGATTAGCTCAGAGACTTGCTCCTCTAGTCAAATATGACCTCCAAGAATCTCTATGGTGCAAAATTGAGAGAAAATGGACGAACCATACGAGATAAGAGTGTTACTATGGCATGGAATATGCTAAGGAGAGGTATGTACATCCTATTTCAGTCCTACTCCACCTAGATACACTACACAAAATGCACCGAGACCAGTAGGAGTTGCAAGGCCACGGCTTGTTTTAGGACAACAACCTCTATAACTAGGTGCTAGAATGCCTATAGACATGAGATATATGAAAATTATGTAAGTATCTAGCAAACAAGCGCTAGTACCAGCAGCTACAATGTATTATAACAACCAAAGTGGGTACTACCCTTCAAAGCAATAGAAGATGAGATAAATGGGGTGGTGAGGCTGAAACAACCTCCACCTCTTGCGTTTTGACATGAAGAAAGAAGGTATGAGATGGATGAAAGGACATTGCAGTTCATTGCTAATAGAGGCTTAGCAAGGTCAAATCCTATTTACAGCCAAGAGGAATTGGAAGAAGAAGCTCCTCAACCAGAGTGTCACAAAAGCCGTGACAACCACTTGGTCAAACAATGTCCTCAAACGGAGATCACTCAAGTGAATGCATATTGTCTTGACTGTGGTGTCCTGCACTTGATCCCCCGATTGTCCAAAAAACCCAAACCGAGCCAGAAAGATCACAACAGATGTCTCAGGAATCGTTCAGCTACCCAATAGCTTGAAAAATGAAAACATTGTTCCAGTTCAGGTAGTTATGAGAGCGCAAGCTCAAAAAGAAGCTGAGAACCCAAAGACAAAAGAAAACGGAAACTGGCACAAGTCAAGAGACGTGTGAACCAAAGACCGATGCACCTAGTCAAAAAACCAAGAGCAAACGGAACAGCTGGAAAGCTAGAAAATCTAGGATAAAAGCACGCAGGGAATGAGAGAAAAATCCATGGTTGAGAAGCTTACCAAATCTAAAGAGAAGATAAGACAACATGAGGAAATGGTTTCACCTTCTCTTACGCAGATGCCTCAACCTCTAGAAGAACCATCCACAGATGAGAAATCAAGAAGTGCTAGTTTAGGAGGATTAGTATTGGTAGAAAAGGTTAATGATCCACTAGATGCCCTCCTAAAAGCCTATGAAACACGGCTCAAAAACAACCAAACCCAAGAACAAAGATGGATGACATATCCATATGCGGAACTAGAAAAGGACAGGCTTTAAATGTGCAAGAAAATGATTCAAAAAGTCCAAGCTTTACTAGAACCACTAGATGGAAAACCTGAGGGTGTGATCTTTATCCCACCTACACCAATAATCCAACCAAACCACGAACGAAAAGAGCCAAATTCCAGTCATGAGCACGAAAAAAAGCTCAAGGACCCCTCATTAGAACCAAGGATAGTGCTGAAAACCACGGATAACTCTTCCGAGGAATTTCACATAGCTATACCTGAGAGTTGTAAAGACATAGATGGTCTTGACAAATTGTGGAAACAAGTCAGAGAGGCCAATGAAGCGAGTAATCTAAGCAGACGAGTAAACCAATCGGGTGATGAAAGAGGAGTGTCTCTTCCACCAATAGAGGAATTTGAGGCTGGATCTCAAATGAATCTAGAAGTGGAGTCGTATTGGGGAGACAAAGGATATGTACAGTCTATGGACAATCAACCCCATTTGCTAAGAACACTACCATCCTATATGGGAGAATATAAGGCCAAGTCAGAGGTTGTCACAATCCCATCACAGAGACTGTCTCCCAACAAGGTCATTGATTCAAAGGGCTGATAGAAATTTTGTCGACACCAGTCAACTATACGATAATGTTAGCCGAGTTGCTCACAATAAGACCAAACATGTGGGCTACTGTGGGAAAATTCCTAGAGAAATTTGGTCTTAAAAAACCAATGACTCAGATCAAAGAAGGGATAAAAGAGCTTGAAATTCCTCAACTAAATACTAGACCGGTGCCTCTAAACAAGGTAGGTGAGTATTAGAAAGGAGAAATGGGAACACCACCCTTCCCATGGAATTCCAAGGTGTAAAAACCATGGCAATTCTTGACAGTGGAGTCGCTTTTTCCATTGCAACAAAAGAGGTCTGAAAAACATGCGGAAAACCAACAGTGAGGGCTACAAGGATGAAACTGCAGCTCGTAGGCAGACACATGGAGAGGCCCATAAGACTGCTAGAACAAGTAGTTGTTACTTCTTGTGGAATTCAATATGAGCAAACCTTTCCTATTGTTGACTTTGGCAAGAAGAATAACTATGACATCATTCTAGGAAAACCATTCATGAGACAATTGAAAATGGTCCAAGATTGTGGTTATGACCATATCTACTTGAGACATATGGAAACCCCGACAAGGATAAAACTGAAGGACCATAGTTACAGATGTGACAAGAACACCTATGGAAGATTTTGATTCCTCTACTGTAGCAGGATCAAAACTTCTAGCATGGTTGGGTAAGCCTAAAGAACTATGGATATGTGGAGCTTCACAATTTGGAAGCTTAAAGCAAGAAGAAGGCATCCTAGACAGGGCAATTGAAGATACAAATTATATCACGGAACCTTTTCCTAAGGAAGAATTAGAGCCACTTGAATGGGAACACATCTTGGCTACTCTAGATGTGTGCGCTATTCAAGACGATCCAACAACAAAGTTTTGTGATGAAAATGGCTATGATATTGTTCCTTACTTTGCAGCAGTGAATGTAATCCAAGAAAATGAAGACAAAGACAAAGACAAGTTCTACAACTCTGTAGAACACTTGGACCTTCGAGAAGATGCAAAAAACAAAAATCCGGAAGACCCAACAGGTGATAAGCATGAAACTTTAACTAATGCACGGTTTTATGATCATCCAGATCAAAAACCCAGGAATGAATGTCACTGCTACACAAGTAAAGTGCATCAGAAATGGATTCCAAAATCCTCGATGGAAATGCAACTGCAACAAGAATCCTCATACATGGCTCCCATACATGAAGAAAAGACTCAACCAAGAGTACAGCGATGTCAACGAGCTAACAATGCTCTAATTACTTGGATACCAAAGTCATCCCATAAACAAAAATCCGAGAGCAAACAGAAAGTAGCTTTCCATAAAGCCAAACCACAAAGGGAAAGTGCTTGAATGCAACCTTCTTGAGGATAGCAGCGATAGTGGATGATTTTTATGACATTCCCTACCAAAAACTCAGGTCATCGCCATCACTAGCAGCTTTGGTAACAACCAAAGAAGGCCAAAAGAAAAGAACAAGAATTCACAATAAAAAAGTTCAACAAATCTAGCTACCAAAGAGCCAGATTGGCCAAAAACAGGTATGGATCAAGAAGATGAAGATCTTTGATGAAAAATCACAAGATCCAATGCCAACAAAAAAACAGTCAAAGCTTCCACAACTCATATTTGGGTTTCAAAGAAGTTGATTCAAGCACAGAGAAGTCAAGAATTCATTTGGATTCCAAAATAGTTAGAGCATCAACTCCCAAAGTCTGAATCTCGTCCTCAACCAAGAGTACAAGAGCTGAAGCAAAGACCGTTAAAGACTCACACAAAGACAAGGTGGATCCCAAAGAAGTCTCTTCAAACACAAAAAAAACAGGGACAAGTATGGGTTCGAGCAGCATCAATGTAGCAGCAGTCAGTAATCACAAAGAAGTGGGTCCAAAAGGTAACCAATAAAACTATTGCCACTGCACTGTCGCTTGAATTCTTTCAATTTCTCCTACGGTTATAGTATAGCTAGAAGACAGCCCACTCTGAAGAACAATTCCAAATACAAAAACCAACCACAGGGCTAAATTGGACTCCAAAGAAACATCAAACAGATACGTAAGCCTTTGAAACGGCAACCTTCAATCAAGCAAATTGCACAGAAGCTTCAAAGACAATCACATTGCTTAGAATAGGAAGCTTCACCAGCAAATGTCAATAAGCAAGTTTCTTATACCCACAGCTTGCACATCATAAATCTTTTCCATGTATTGACTTTGTATGCATAATAGGGCTACATTACAAGGCCTGCATAGGCACAATTTTTTATCGCCCAAGCACAACACATACCCTTGGTGATACCCTGTCATCAAGGAGGACTCCAAATAGGAGGAGGGGAGGCATTCTAAATGCGGACGTAACATATTCTAGCCCTCTTCCCACCTGGGAAAAGATTAGTTTTAGGATTCTGAGGACTGTACGTAACCGAATTGGGGGTTGTAAAGCACGGCACATCCCCCTAGCCAAGGCGCTCGTTTTGAGCTTTCACACGCCATATTCCATGGTTGGGTAAAAAAAAAGGGACCAAAAATAACAAAAAATTGGGTTGTAAACACGTAAATAACTAGGTGAGCGGCCTTTATGGTCACTCACCAACACTTATAGAGTGTTGAGGTCACATGCACCTACGCTCTGGTCATGTGCTAGAGGACGAGTACATAGAGAGTGTCTCCGTTTACATGGGCACTCATTATTCCTCTACCGTAGGCTCTAGACCCTCAGCAAGAACCCAAGGTAATACCACTCTGGACCCACATATTGCATCCAGTGACTCTTCCTCTGACTACGACGTCATGGAGGGTTACCCAATGCCTAATTCCAATAGCTCAAGTCAAGACATGCCTGCCATGGGCCCACGGTCCGGGCCGAGCATGCTTAGTCGCTTGAAGGAAACTTTTAGTAGAGCCACTTGCTCTGAACGTGGAGCTAACGATGTAAATGACGGGGGTGGGGAAGTAAATTCTCCATTCATGACCAACGTAGACCCCATGCTCTTGGAGAGTGTGCACGTGAATATGCCATTCACTGCACCACCAGACTCTTCAAAGTTATTCCCCTCTGAGGTTATACTACAGGATGGTAGAAGCCTTGCCGAAGTGCAAGAGGTTGAGTGGTGTATCATTGCGGCTAGGGAAAACAAAATTGAGAGTTTACATAGGGCAGAGCAATGAAGAGAGCTAAAAGCAAAAGCCCCTATGTCAAAATCTATGCTAGGCGAGCAATCAAGTGCTCCTAAATTAGTGACCACTAAGGGTCAACCCATAGAGAGCCACATTGCATCTAGTTAAAAGGACACCCCTAGCACCTCAATCCTAGATGGAGCGTTCCTAAATGAGAACTGGGAGTACGAACTACAAACAGAAACTCTAATCGACCTATGCATAGGTCACACCTATCATGTGGGTTGGTTAGATGTCCTATAATCAACATCGGGTGTTACTAGCGTAGAGGAGCAACAACAAAGAGTTTGTGATGTCATTCATAGGGTTATATAGCTAGAGAGTTAGAACAAAGGGATCCACATGCCTTCAATGAGTCTCATGAGATTCTTGGATACAGGGAAGGCTAAGCAACCAACTTTATGGCAAATGGAGACTCCCTTAATAAGCTCGATGGATCTTCCATATGTTGTTTCTCCAGGGGTCTCAGTACAATCTGAGCCCACAAGTGCGACCTCATTTGTTAGTAAAACACCACTACATTGGTAGCCCAATGCCTACAATAGTATCTACAAGTGTGTATCAATCATATGCACCTATGGGTCCTCATGCTCATGGAGCTCCTACCTCTCCCGCTATTTCAATAACTTATGCTCCACAACCACAACACCCAAGCTCTTATTTCAATGGGACCATACCAGCTAGCAATAATCTGTCACATATGGTATCTACTATGCTTAGGTCCACACATATGAACTTTGGGTCACCACATGGCACAACACCGTACCAAACTTGGAACCCAAGGGCTTTCTATACACCAAGGCCAATGCCAACTCCCATTCCACATGCAGTCTCGAGAGTGCCTATCCCCACTATACCTGCTAACTTAGGTGACTTGGCAACATTTTCTCAGCCTATAGGTTGATCAATTGCTGAGAATATGCATAACATGCTGATAGAGAGCCTAAAAGTAAGGCAGTGCAAAAAGCCAAGCTCACATAAAAATTTAGTAGAGACAAGGATGTGAGAAAGCATATTGAAGTATTTGAACAAATACGCGATTCCCTAGGAGAGCGCAATGACTTGTATAAGAGTAATGCTTTGAGCGTAGCCTTAAGTGGGAAGGCTAGGGATTGGTGTAGAACCCTCAGGGTGGAAGAAAAAATGATTTACCCTACTCTTAGAAGATTGTTCTTTAAGGAGTACATACGAGAGGGAGTACTTTGGGGTGTGGCATCTCAACTCCAGAAAGCCCAACGAGAGGAAGAAGAGTCAGTGAGAGACTTTATTAGTCGCTTGAAGCATTTGAATTCTCATTGTAATCCAAATGAGCACTTCAATAATAACCAATTTCTTGATAGATTCATGAGGGGACTACGACATGAGGATATCTACAATGGTCTAGTCATTAGAGGTATCACCACTTGGGAAGCAATCACCACCAATGCGATCCAATTGGAGGACAACTTAACTATTCAAGGAGAAAGAGTGTCAGTTGAACCTAAATCTACTAGCTCACAAACATCGGGGCATGAGCCAATGACCATTAATCCTATTGCTAAAGAGCCAAAGATATCTGAGATGACTTTAGCAGATCTCACCAAGGTCATTCAAGAAAGTCTTAGAGACAATCGTGCTCCACAAAACAATCATATATATCCAAGAAGGGAACAACAATGGTGCTTAGTTTGCTATGGTCCGCATAGTACCAGTGAATGCCCTACGTTTGGAGTAAAATTTAATGGCAATTGCAATGCAAGTGGGAAGTATGGTCATCAAGCTAGGGATTGCATAGTATTTAAACGTGCGATGGCCAACATACCAACCTTAGCATGGATGGATACGCCTTGAGTGCCTGCATTGATGCCGGCCCCACCTCTTGAACAAACGTAACAACACATGGTCCCTAGGGCCCAAAATGTTGTTCAAACAACACTCTTACCACCTCTAGTGCTAGGGCCACAACCACCACATCCGAGAATCACTTTTGTGAATCAAGTGGGTTGTGAGTCATCTATTGCTTGTTTGGAAGGCTGTGAGGAAGATATAGACCCTAATATTGCCTATGGGATTGATGCACTTGAGGAAAGTACACAATACTACATGGAGGACTATTGGGGAGGGTCAAACCTGTCTATCAAGTAGCTGCTCTTGCGACAAGAGGCCAAAATATCAATTACACTACCAAGAGACCACCTCTTCAATGCTATGAGTATGGAGGTCCACATTGTGTAGCCGAATGTCCTATTTGGCTACAAAAGAATGCAAACCAATCAAGAGAGCACGTCTACAATGCCAATATTCATGTGTAATTGATGTGGCATAGATCATTTGATTGCTCAATGTCCGAATAATCCAAATGCACCAAAGATCACACCATTGACTTTAATTGAGGTTACTGAGGAGCCAACACAAAGTATGCTTGTGGTACCAGTAAATGTACTCACACAATCAATGCTCCAAAACCAAAATTATTTTCTTGAAGAAAGAGACAGCATCAATTGCCCAATCTCATAAGAAGAAGAAAACACAAAGGGAGAGATCACAAAAAGTAGCGAAGCCAGACCCCAGTTCAAAGACCAACATAGGGACTAGTGATGACCTTGTATATATGAATGACGCTGAAGAGGATTTTGATTCAAGTGAAACCATGGAGACCAAAATGACCACTAGGAAAGAAACAAACAAGAAAGATTGTCATGAGCCACAATGGCCAAGACCCAAGAAGAAGATAGGAACTTACTCAAACCCTACCGAGGAGATCGAGCGAGTCTAGAAATTAAGGAGTTTGGTAGAAGAGACCCAAAGGGATCTAGAGCCAACACCTTGGTAGATCCAAATTACTAATACAGTGTTCCCTACGAGAAATCAACCTCACAAAGACAGACCACTAGCCATACCTAGTGTCATCCAAGAAGAAAGTGACTTAAAGTCATGGGAAAGTGGACGTACTCATTTCTTGTTGGAGAGAATGTTTACACAGGGACTACTTGACCCTATGAAGGAAATGGAGATCCCATCTTCCCCACTTCAAGGGATTGAAGCCCAAAAGGTGCCGTTAAATATTGCCAAATTGATGGATTTCATGGATTTAGAAGCTAAAACCACCATCATGTCCAAATTATGTGGAGACCCCAAGATATTCTTAGCTCTTTGAGCTTTCAGGAGGAACACTTAGATCCACAACCCAACCTAGATGAGAACTCTCTTGTTGAAATACTTGTTAACAAGTTGGGACAATACTTTGAAGGTGATGAATCCAATGCAACCATACCAATCACTACTAAGGGATTAACTGTGAAAGGAATCCTTGATGGTGGCGCTAGGGTTAGCATTGTGACTAAAAATTGCTGGGAAACTATGGGAAGACCTCACCTTGGGACCACAAACATAGTGGTAAAGATGGCCAATGGGACTATTGTTAAGCCTATTCGGATGCTAGAAGATCTCAAGATCAAGGTCTTTAGACACAAAACAAGGCATACCTTCATTGTTATCGATTTTTCCAAGCACACTATGTCATCTAAGATGATCGTAGGATGTCCTTTTGTTGGACGGATACGCCGCGACGGACGTCAGCACAGCGAGAACTCACCTAACATATAATGTCAGCTAAGGACGAAGCTCGACCCGCAGGCGCATGGAAGCAAGCATAAGGTGTCAACCTACACTTGACCGACTCCTAACTAATTCCTACAGAGGTCTCTACCAATTGTCTAAGTCACAGCCTTCAAGAGTGCATAAGAGAAAACTTCCTACAACGCTTTCTAGAGCCGAACACCTATCAAATAATCCCGAAACACCACAGAACTTGAAGGAGACCCTACTAACACCAATAGGTCGTTCTCCCTAAGGTTTATGAACCAAAATCCCAACCCAAAACACCCGGTGCAAAATCACGTAGGATGTCTAGCCGAAATTTGCAAGTCTTTGTTTTTGAAATCTAAAGTGCCTAATGTGTAGCTCTACTCAATGTGAACGCATGGATATGATGCAATGCAAAATCAGACAACGTATGCTCACCGAATCACTAGATGAAGCTCGTAGAAGGAGCTCGCAAAACTGGACCGTACGCGCACAATATAGGTATCGGCGCGTAGCTCTCGTCGGGGGCAACACGCTGCACTTCTCCGCACTCGATTCCGACCACTGGTGCACACGTAGCGTCAAGATGAAGCTCACACTCTCTCTCATACACAGTACGCTCACTCATAGACTTCAAAACTTCTCTTTAAAAATGACAAAAGGTCTTTCATTAAGGTCAAAAAGTGCTATATATACCTTACAATTCTCAAACCCTAAAGTTCCAAATCAACCATCTACTCAATCTAACTATCAAAACTGGGATACAATTTGGAAACTTCTGTAAGCCCCAATATTTACAAGTTGAAAAATCAGGTTTCCTCAATAAATGAATAATTACAAAAAATGATAATCTTTCGAGTAGTCAGTTTCCGTGGGGTGTGTCCAGCTTCTAACACTCCCCCCCTCCTTGCTCATGTCGTCCCCGACATGGCCGTTGACCTGCTTCTTCATCGTATGGTTTCACGCATCTTGATAAGTGATTCGTATCTTGCATGTAGATTCATCATTGTTGGGCCGAAAATATCAGTGTTTATTGTGAAGAAGCCGGTGTACAAACGCTTCTTCAATGGCCTGGAGGTGATAGGATGGCAGAAACATTATCCTTTGATACAACGCATGTATCACCTCCTTGAAAGGCTGACCAGACAGATCATAGGCACATCTGTAAGTATCTTGGAAGAAGAAAATAATGTCTGTCACCTGGCCATGCTTGAATGTCTCAAATACTGCTAGAAGAGTTTTGCAGATTTTCTTCATCATGATACACGTAAGGTCAGGTGAGCCAGTGAACAATTTGATGGCACCCATTAGGGTTTTCACCATGTATTGGACACTTATTCTCTCACCTGTCTTCAAGCCCAGCAGCTTAGGATAATTCAGCCAAGTGGGTTGGCTCCTTTGTAATATCTCCTGGCCTTTCACGTCCTGAGGTTGTCTCTGATGTTTTTCGATGCCTCTACCAAATGGATTAGGTATTGTGGGTACTTCGTCAGCCAAGCCTTCCTCCATTTTGGCTGAGAGTTGGCTGAGAGTCAACTATTAACCTGGCTCCTTCTGGCTGAGAGATATCTGCGTTGTAGAGTGGCACTGTTGGCTCTTCTCTAATCCTCTTATTGATGGTGGCGGCTTCATATTTTAGCAAAGGATATGGGAGAGAGGGTTGAAGCCATTCGCGCCTGAGGTTGCTGGCGTCAATCTTCTAGATGGTCATGGACTTGAAACCCCTCTGCTCCCACTCCAAGACTTCCTTTGTTGTCTCTCTGATCTCCACCTCTATTTCTTTACACAGCTTTTCTTCCTCTTCCTATGTCAAATCTTGTGGCTCTTGAGAGGATCCTTCTAGGATTTCCTCTTGCATAGGTGTGTCCACAGGATCTGCCACATTTTCTAAATCTATGCTGTCATTGGCCGCTGGCCCTGTGCCTTCTTGCTCTCCGGCTTGCTGTCCTCTCAGCTCCTCAATTTGCTTTAGGAGTTTCTGTTTTTTTTGTTTCAGCCTCTTCTCCCCTATTCACGAGGAGGTCGTTCAGCTCGGCGTTTATCTTCTCCACCTCCTCAAGATTTCTTTTGACACTTTCTAATTCCTCTTGCATGGCTTTTTTTCTTCTTCCATTCTTGTTTGCATAACAATAGACCCTTCTACCATCATCAATCATTGCTTTTTCTCTAAAGTCAGCTCTTTCTGAAGTTCTTGCATCTGTTCTTCATAAATTTGTCTTTCCGTAGTGATGTGAGTCGAGCTAGTAGCTCTGACTCTGGCAGGAAATGCCCATAGCCTCTGGATGGTTTGATCTTTCACTTTGAGCTGGTCCTTGAGCTCAAGGACCTCATCCTGGCTGGCTTCTTGATCTATCTCCACCTTTTCTTTGGCATTTTGCATTGCTTCAACTTCTTTGGATTCCTCAGCCAGCTGTAGGGTCAGGTTATCCCTTTCCCTCTCGGCATCTATCAATGATTTGTTGAGTTGCTTACATTCTTCTTCAACTCCTTGCATTCTTTGGGCTGCTGCCTGGTTTTCTTTTTCCATTTCCTGGCATCTTTGCAATGCCCTTGCTAGACTGGTCTGTAGCTCCGCTTCTCTCTCTTTCTGCCTTTGACTCTGTCCTTGTAAAGAGTCTACTTCCAGCTTTATCTTCACTTCAGTGGCCTTGAGAGCTATTTGATGCTTTGTGTGTCTGATGCCGTTGTCAGGAGTTTTTTGGAGCAAGGGATTGCACATATGTATATACACATGCATGGTGCATCGAATAAAGGATTGCCCATTTTCCTTAGCCAGGTGGTTATGTGGGGCCCACATGTGTACAGGTAGGACAGGGTGTACATAGTGCATCGATTTTCACTATTACCAGTACCACTGTGTTTTTCTACAATAATGAGGAGTTTATAGCGTGTAAAACTTCTCGAGGAAGCTATCAGCGGGCCGACGACATGAGGTCAGCAGGTGCGTCAGATGGCATCTAGTGGCGTCAAGAGGGCGAACGAGGTCAATATTTGCACGCAGATGAGGACGGACACAACGTGGGTGTTTTCTTGTGAGAGTTACGCAGAAAGGTCATCATTAGGACCCCTTTTTGGGGCCACTTCACGTGGTGGCGAGATGCATTATTGGAAAAAAGCTGAGTGCCAGGTGTGCGGATGATGCAAAAAGGTGACAACTATGCACTGCGAGGTCAGTTTTTGGCATGTTCGGGGTCCGTTTGAGGTCATCTAAAAGGCCAAGGGTGCCCAAGTAATAAAGCTAAGTGTGGGAACTGAAAAAAAAGAGAGAAGACTAGAAAAAACGTGGAGAAGAGAGGAGGAACAGCCGCAGGTGTGTTTTTGCTCATTTTGGAGCCTGTTTTGGCCGTAAACTGCTCATCCGAGGTCGGATTTGAGCACTTTCACATTGTAGACTGGGGTTTTTGGCCGTTCTGGACGCGATGGCGCTGTCCATTTTGCCAAATTCCTCACTCTTTTCCTGCTATTTTTCTATGTAAGTTTCTCCTATGAGCGAAGTTTCTGCTCCAGTTTGTGATTGTATCTGGTATCTTTTACCCATATTGTGTGAGCTGTTTGCCCCATTGGTGTTGGCCCGAGCTCATTTGTATCTAAACATCAGAAATTCTCCTCTTTTGAGCTGATTTTTTTGGGTGTGTGTATGTGTGTGTGTTTGTGTGGAGTGGGCAAGTGGATAGTCTCTCTCCTCTCACTCCAAAGGTGTGTTCCCTGTCTCGGCCAGGTGTGTTGTGTAAGCCGAGTGGTGCCCCATAGTGTGTGTGTGTATCTTCCCAAGAGTGTGTGTCGGGTCGTTATAGAGGCGCTGTGTGTGTTTTCATCCCGCTCACATTCTTTTGGCGCCCCCACGAAGGATCTTCTTCGAGTACCTTCTTCTTCGAGCTTCAAGCTTCGAGCTTCGGGATTACAGGTTGCAGGTTGCAGGTTGAAGATTACAGGTTACAGGGACAGGTACAGGTAGAGGTGATTCACACAGGTACAGGTAGCTGGAGTACAGTGATATACTAGCAGTGATGTCACTTGCAGTTGTTGTGAGAATGCATCATTTGGCGCCTATTTGAGCGCATTGTCTGTTGGATTGTACGTTACTAGTGGAAACTGCCATTGTACGCATTTGTGGAGCCATACTTGGTTGTATTTGGCAGTCCCAGCCATTTCTGAGACTTGGTCTGGAAGATAGTCATTTCTGAGACTTGACTATATGCGATTTGCATTAGCCTTCGTGTGAGGGTCGATAGCGTGAGGTTTTTATTGAGCTGGGGGATTCTCAAATGTGGAGATCCTTTCGGTGATACAGGTAGCTGGAGCACCCTTTTTGTGACCTCGCCATAGGCTATGTAGTAGTGAGTCCTACTTGATGCTCGGGTTCTATTGTTGACAGTTTATGCATACATAGACAGTCTATATTTTGGGTTCCTACTGCTCTACTTCTGGGGAAACTCTGCCAAAACTTTTCCAAGTTTTGATGGCTAGTTTTTTGGTATTTTGAGCCATTTATGCTGTTATGCTGCTGAAATTTTGGCAAAATCAGAGGTTGAGTCAGGTGTGCCTTCTTGGGAGCTTCATGGTTGGCTTTAATGGATGATCAAAATGGCCCTCAGTTCACTCCTTTTCATTTAACTCAAAGAATTCAGATTAATGTTCATGTGTCCAGGAAGATCTTTTTCCAGCAGCGCATAGTCTTTATGTTTGGGCCAAGAAGATTGAGAGAGATCCTGGAATGTCCTTTGCCTGTTGTCATTCCGATGATTAACTATGAAAACTCATTTGATGTGCATGTGTTTGTCCTTATCTAAAGTTGAGCTCCATTGAAGTTTCTGGGGATTGGGTAGTGAAAAGTTTTGGGTTCTTGCACGTGTGTTCGAAGGGGTTCTCAAAGCATCATAATTTGGGTAGCCATGGCTTTCTCTTATCCGGAGTTTCATGGAAGACGTGATGAAGATGTGGAAGAATTTTTGGAAAAGATGGAGGTTGCCTGCATTAGCAACCAGATTCATGACCCTACGCAAATGTTACGCCTTCTCCAAATTTGTTTGAAGAGTGATGCACGAGTTTGGTCTAAAGCATTTGAAGAGGAGTTGCGTGTGGCTGATCCACCTGTAAGGTTGAGTTGGGACAATCTACGACATGGGTTGGAAGTGGAGTTTGTGAAGATAGAAGATCCTGACAAGGTGTGGCAAGAAGTACAGGCTTTGGTGCAAGGAAGGTGAGCCAGTAGATGCGTACATACGTAAGTTTTCATTGGCATGGGAGCGAATGTGCAAGGCTTTAGCACCACAGGTACCCCCGCCTGACATGATGAAGAAGGACAGGTTCTTGGCTGGTCTTTGGGAGAATATACGTTGGAGAGTGGAGCTAAAGAATCCTAGGACATATGAAGATGCACTAGAGGTATCAAGGAACAAAGAGTGGAAGTTGAGGAAAATGAGCCAGTTAGGGGTGGAGTCTTTGCCCATGAGGTCTGAATTTCAGCCTATAGAGTCTTTACAAGGTTGCATGTCAGGGGTTCATCACGAACCAGTGGTTCCTGTTACTACTCAGGTTATGCCAGCAGTGGTCACTACAGCAGTGCAAGATGATGGGCTAAGGCAAGACATGAGGCAAATAGTAGATTTGATGAAGAATCTCAGCCTAAACATGCTAGGTCAAGTCGGAAATAATCGAGGTCGAGGGAGGTTTGCAAATCAGCCAGGAGGTGAAGAAAGGCCTAGAAATGGTGTTGGACAAAGCAATGGTAGGTTTTGGAGGCAAACGCCCACATGTTACAATTGTGGAGAGTTGGGTCACATCAGCCCGCAATGTGATAAGCCACCAAGGATTGGGGGAGACATGTATCCATTGCCAAGACAGGTGCTAACTAGGTCAAATGATTATGGCATCGAAATTAAGGGAGACGAAGGAACCAGTGGACTGACCCAGGAGGAAAAGGGAAAGACAAAAGTGCTAAGTGTAGTCACCTTGGAGAAGGCATCAAAGCTAGAGGATACATTAGTGATGCCTATTGGGAAGAGTACCACAGAGGATAAGGAAGGAAGAAGTGCCCCAGGTCCTAGTAAGAAGAAAGGAAAGAGCCATGAAGGCGAGGATGTCAAGGCCAAGAGGAAAAGGAGAGCTCGTCAAAAGTTTCATGTTTCAGATTTTCCACTAGGGGATGGGCAATTAAGCTATGACTTGAAGGAGGATCTGACGAGCAGGAAGGCAGATGTTACTTTTGGGCAGCTTATAGAGATGGTGCCTAACCTAAAGTGACAGTGGAAGAGGATGGTTAACCCAATGGAGAAAGAGCCAGAGAGAGGTTCAGTGAAGGTGTTGGCAATGGACGAGCTACCAGACATTTGTCCAATAGTAGATGTGTGGCATAAAAGGAAAAATTTGGGACAAGGTTATGTGGATGGCGGAGCCCAAATATGCGTCATAACACACTCATGCGTTGAGAAGATGGGTCTCACAGTGGCAGGGGTGTCAGGTTTTCGGATCAGATTGGCAAACCATCAAAAAGTAAAATGCTTAGGTGTTGTAAAGAGCTTAGAAGTGGAGGCATATGATGCAAAGGCAGTGGTTGATTTTCATGTGATGCCAGCAGGGTTGGGAGCATATCCTATTATACTGGGAAGACCATGGTTACGTGCAGTGGGAGCTGTTCAAGATTGGCGACATGGTACGATTAGCCTCTATGGAAAGACAGGTACCAAGAAGCTTTATAATATGGACACAAGGAAACGATTAGAGGAGCTTTATGAAGATGAGGATGATTCTAGTGATGAAGACTCTTCCACGGTGGCAGATGAGGACAGTGATAGCACTACCAGCAGTGATGAGGATGCTGATGTTGCATTTCTTTTGATGGACAAAGAAATCCAGGAGATTGGTTTAGTTGCATTTGCAAATGAGGTTGAAGATGAAAGTGAAGGGCCTTATGAAGTGATTGAAGGGCTGATGCAACCAAGGTTGAGTTGTCAAAGAAGCAGGAATTAATGACGCAAATGATTAGTGGAGACCTCTCAGCTATGGAGAAGGATATATTTTTGCATATGCTGGCTAGTTTTCCTGATTTGTTCATTACTTCATATGAAGAGATCAGAGGGTTCAAGGGTGAAGAGATGCATATAGAGCTGAAAGAAGGTGCTAAGCCAGTGCGGCAAAGGCTAAGAAGGATGGGTCAAGAGCAAATGGAAGCCTTGCGGGTAGAGGTGGACAAGTTATTGAAGGCAGGGTTCATAGTTCCAGTGGAGACCACAGAATGGGTGAGTCCAGTTGTAGTCAGTCCAAAGAAGGATGGGAAGTGGAGAATTTGTGTGGATTTTAAACCCTTAAACGCAGCCACTAAGAAGAACCCATATCCTCTTCCATTCATCGATCAGATCTTGGATTCAGTGGCAGGTTATGAGAGGTACAGTGTGTGTGATGGTTTTTCAGGCTATTTTCAATTGAAGATTGCTCTTAAAGACCGCACAAAGACAACTTTTATTACGCCATGGGGCTGCTATTGCTACACAGTATTTCCATTTGGGTTGTCAAATGGACCTTCCTTCTATCAAGAGAGAGCAAATTGGGTGTTGGAACCATTCATTGGTAGTTGTGTTAAAGCTTTTATGGATGACTTCTGTGTCTATAGCAGTAGGGCTGATCACCATGAGAAGCTGCAGATGGTATTGGCTCGATATGATGAATGTGGAGGACAACTAAATCCAAAGAAATGTCATCTAACACAGCCAAGGGTGAAGTTATTGGGCCATATGGTGTCAGAAAATGGCATTGAGGCTGATCCAGATAAGGTGAAGTCTATTATTCTTCTTCCATCACCTATGAGTACGAAGCAATTGGCAACCTTTATACACAAAGTGAAGTACATGGCACGGTTTATTCCATTGTCTTCGCAGCTTCTTTATCCATTACAGCAAGTGGCAAAGCATGATCCATTGCAATGGGATGACAAGTGTGAAGAAGTGTTTCAAGAGGTGAAAGAGGTGTTAGGGGGGTTGTCAGCCATGCAGGCTCCTGATTGGGAGAAAGTTTTTTATGTAAATCCATCAGTAGGGGGTGATTCCATTGGAGCCATGCTATCGCAAAAGGGGAAGGGCAGCCATTATATGAGGCCAGTGTATTGTGCAAGCAGAGTGAAGTTGGTAGCAGAGAGAAAGTTATCGGAAGTAGAGCTAGTGATGGCCAGTGTAATATTTGCTTGTCGACGATTTCGTCATTACTTGCTACCACGGCCTTTTGTTTTCTTGACGAGTTATGCCTTTTTGCCACAGTTAATTAATGGTATTAACATGTCAAATGTGGTGAAGAAATGGGTAATTGAGCTGCAAGAGTTTGAGTTCTCTTTTCTAGTGGAAGATAGTACAAGGGCTACCCTAGCTGATTTGTTGACCTACAAGGAGAATCCCCTTATTGTTAAGGAAGAGGTGGTGAGAAAGGTAGTTGAAGAAGTGCCAGATCAGCAATGCACATGTGTTGTTCTTTGATGGTTCATACAGAAAGAGCCATGATGCAGCTTCAGGGGGTATAGCACTTTATGATCCAGAGGGGAAGCTAGTATGCAAGAGAGGGTTCAAATTGGATGCGCATAGTAACAATGAGGCTGAATATGCTACTCTCGAAGCCGGATTACACATTTGTTTGAAGCATGGGGTTCGAAGGTTGAGCATAAAAGGTGATGCCTTGTTAGTGGTGAAGCAAGTGCTGGGTGTGTGGAAGAGCAAGAACACCTCATTGAAGGAAATGTGCTTCAGAATTAAAGGCTTGTTAAAAAAGTTTGAAGCATGGAGCATCAAACACATTGAACGTGCTCTAAATGGAGAGGCACATGAAGCAGCTCAAGGCATGATTGGGGAGCTATTTGTGTTGAGGACCACTTTACCTCTTTATCATGGCCGGGAAAGTTTGGCTCAAGAAGAGGAGTTTTTGCAACAAGAATCATTCCAAAGGAGATTCAGAAGTCTAAGAAGTATGGCTTTGTGTGTAGAGCATACAGGTACAAATTGATTGGTGATGTCTTATACATGAAAGGGGCTGATCTCGTGTTGAGACGTGTACCTTGGCGGGAGGAGCTTTACAGAGTGTTGGAAGAGAATCATGAAGGCGCATGCGGTGGCCATTTTTCTCTAAAGATCACCTTGCATAAGATTTTGCAAGAGGGGTATGTATGGCCTAGTTTGCACAATGATGTTCACCATTGGTGTAGGTCTTGCAATAGGTGTCAAGCATTTGGGAAGAGAGTGTTGAAGCTAGAGCTACGAAAAACCATTATGGCGTTTGATGTGTTCGAAAAGTGGGGGATTGATGCAATAGGCCCGTTACCTATCACAAGCAGGGGCAAAAGCTATATCTTGACGGCAGTGGACTATCTCTCTAGATGGGCAGAGGCTATAGCAGTAAAACAGATCACTGCAAAGGATGTGGCAAAATTTGTGTATGATGAAATATGTTGCAAGTTTGGGGTGCCATTAGAGCTACTTTCAGATAAGGGGCTAGGATTTAGAGCTAAACTGTTAGACTTCTTATGCACAAAGATGAAGATTAGGCACTAGCATACCACTCCTTATTACCCACAGTGTAATGGATTAAATGAAAGATTCAATGGTGAGTTGGTACAAATTCTTTCTAAAGTGACAGAGCACCAAGGAAAGAATTGGGATTTGGAATTGCCTAGTGCATTATGGGCTTACCGTACTTCGGTGAAGACAGGTACAGGGTTTACTCCATTTCATTTGGTGTATGGAAAAGAAACACTATTGCCTGTGGAAGTAGAGTTGCCTGCGGTCAAGATGTTAGAGAAGTTGCTTGGGCCGCCTAGTGATGCATTCAAAGAGAGGCTCTTGCAGTTACAAGAGGTCCAGTTGGATAGGATGAGCGCATTGGAGCATTATGGGCAGATGCAGGATAAGGCTTTGGCAAAGATAAATGAAAAGGTTAAAAGTAAGGGTATCAAGAAACATGATTTGGTTTTGCGTTACAACAGTAAGCTGGACAACACCTTCCAAAAGAAGTTTCAAATTAAGTGGGAAGGCCCTTTCAAGGTAGTGGAGTGTTTTCCAAATGGCACATATCAGCTGGCTAACCTGGATGGTGTTCTACATAAGTCAAGGGTAAATGGATTGCGTCTTAAATTGTATCATGCCAGGTTGATGATGGTCGAGCCGGATGAGCTGTATGTGGATCAAGGAGTGTTGGTGAGGGATGAGGAGACCTGTGATGCGGCGAGTCTCATATCTCTTTTTGCTGTTGCTGATCATGAATGATCTAGCAGGCTAGGGGATGGGCAAATTATGTCAGGAGTTTTTTGGAGCAAGGGATTGCGCATATGTATATACACATGCATGGTGCATCGAATAAAGGATTGCCCATTTTCCTTAGCCAGGTGGTTATGTGGGGCCCACATGTGTACAGGTAGGACAGGGTGTACATAGTGCATCGATTTTCACTATTACCAGTACCACTGTGTTTTTCTACAATAATGAGGACTTTATAGCGTGTAAAACTTCTCGAGGAAGCTATCAGCGGGCCGACGACATGAGGTCAGCAGGTGCGTCAGATGGCATCTAGTGGCGTCAAGAGGGCAAACGAGGTCAATATTTGCACGCAGATGAGGACGGACACAACGTGGGTGTTTTCTTGTGAGAGTTACGCAGAAAGGTCATCATTGGACCACTTTTTGGGGCCACTTCACGTGGTGGCGAGATGCATTATTGGAAAAAAGCTGAGTGCCAGGTGTGCGGATGATGCAAAAAGGTGACAACTATGCACTGCGAGGTCTGTTTTTGGCATGCTCGGGGTCCGTTTGAGGTCATCTAAAAGGCCAAGGGTGCCCAAGTAATAAAGCTAAGTGTGGGAACTGAAAAAACAAAGAGAAGGCCAGAAAAAACATGGAGAAGAGAGGAGGAACAGCCGCAGGTGTGTTTTTGCTCATTTTGGAGCCTGTTTTGGCCGTAAACTGCTCATCCGAGGTCGGATTTGAGCACTTTGACATTGTAGACTGGGGTTTTGGGCCGTTCCGGACAGGATGGCGCTGTCCATTTTGCCAAATTCCTCACTCTTTTCCTGCTTTTTTTCTGTGTAAGTTTCTCCTATGAGCGAAGTTTCTGCTCCATTTTGTGATTGTATTTGGTATCTTTGACCCATATTGTGTGAGCTGTTTGCCCCATTGGTGTTGGCCCGAGCTCATTTGTATCTAAACATCAGAAATTCTCCTCTTTTGAGCTAATTTTTTTGGGTGTGTGTATATGTGTGTGTTTGTGTGGAGTGGGCAAGTGGATAGTCTCTCTCCTCTCACTCCAGAGGTGTGTTCCCTGTCTCGTCCAAGTGTGTTGTGTAAGCCGAGTGGTGCCCCATAGTGTGTGTGTGTGTGTGTATCTTCCCAAGAGTGTGTGTCGGGTCGTTATAGAGGCGCTGTGTGTGTTTTCATCCCGCTCACACCGTTTCTGAAGTTTAGTGCCGCTTTGGGTCACTTTTTGGTCATGTGGGCCACATAGACTTGTCGAGCATCTCGAGATGCTCCTACCCATTAAATTTGGTAGCATTTGGGCGCCTTTTTGCCGATTTCCCATTTGATGGCCTCTTGCGGGATTCTAGGAATTAGGGTTTTTCCCGATGGTTTTCTATTGCCTTTGGACATCCAAGACTCGTCTCCTATGCTAGGGTAAGTTGCCGATGAAGTCTCGTTGCTTTTGGGTTAGCCGTTAGGTGGCCGCTTCTACTTGTAGGTCTCTACCGCCCGCTTTGTGTGTGAAACCTACGCTAGTTTTCGCGACAAAACGACAAACATGCGCGAAAATCTCAAGGTGGTGAGTCTACCTCTCATGTCTGAAGCCCGTCGGGTAGTCGTGCGCGTCGTAGAAGCTGTTGGAAGGTCTATTCGCTCTAGGTGGCAGAAGCTCTCTTCAAAAGGTCAATAGTGAAAATGAGCTAAAAATGAAGTGAAAATTTCTTATAATGGGGGTCCCCGAACCACTTTTCATGAATTTTGCCATGTGCTCTCAACTTCTTGCGAGATGCGGTTTAGCCTCAAAAATTTCTTGATTTGGACTCCATTTGCTCTGTTTACCAGAAATTTGGTATTTCGGTCAAAATCTGGCCAAAACACGCTTTCCGCTCCAGTCTCATAATTGCACCCCCACTGTACATAAGTTGTCCTAAAGTCACTGATCATCCCCATATTTTTTGTTTTTCATTACAACTGTTTTTCACCTGCTCTTTAAATTTTTGAAGTTTTTTTGCCGAAAATTAGCAAAATTAAAAGAAAAATAGCAAATCAAACCTAGAAAATCCCCAAAAATCATAATAAATCACAAATATCACCGCAAAACATTATATACACCCACATGCAATTTTTGTGGCCGGATTTCTCCGTTTTACCAATATTTTGCCCGAAAAATGGTTACTTCTACTTATATACACACACCTAGGGGCTTGATTTGGCGTTTGGCCCCATATACCTATAGATACATGTTGTATAAGGGCATATATACTTGGGTTAGTCTAGAAAATTTTGAAATCAAACAACAAACCTTAAAATAATCGAAAATCATGCCCTTTTTTTCTCTTTCTGCTATTGATTCTGCATTTGAGAATGCCTCCCCCCCCTCCTAGCCACAGTCCTCCCGGACGACAAGGTATCGCCTCGGAGTATGTGTCGTGCATAGGTTGAAAAATTTGTGCTAATGCTTGGCCGATTAATGTGGCCCTAATTTATGCATACTCAGTCAATGCATGGAAAATTAATGGTGTGCAAGAGAAGGGAATAAGCAAGATGCTTATTGGCATTCGTTGTCGAGGTTTCCTGTTTTCTTTGCAAATAACAGTTGTAACTCTACTGCTCTCTGTTTAATTTTTTTTTTTGCAAAAGGCAATCGCTTTGCCGCTACTGTTGATATAACCGTAGTTGTTTCTATGGAGAGGATTGGTTTGGCCGGAATGGCCTTGGACCGTATTTCTTTTGCTTTCTAGTGGTAGCTTTTTTTTGCCGGTTTTTGTAGGTTTTTTGCTACTTCCTTGGTTGCCACTGTTTATTGCGGATTGGCATCCACATAAGTCGGTTGTCCTTTTTCAAATGCAGTTGTCTGCCTTCCGTTGTTGCTTGTATTGAAGGGAGTTCCTTTTGCTTTTGTTTTGGTATCCAAATGCGAGTAACATTTGGGTTATTGCTGAGCATTTTCTTTGGGATCCATATCTGTTTTATGCCCTTGGTTTTTGGTTGAACTATCTGCTTCGGTTGAATTCTTTCGTTGCATTGTTGTTTGTCTGCCATGTCATTTCTATCCTTCCGCATCCATACTTGTTTCCCTTGTTTTGGTAACCTAGAACTTTGCATTGCGGTCGGTGACTTCGTATGCATGTAGTTAGCATGGTTGGCTTTTACCTGTCTATTGGCCTTCGATATCATGTTGTTCTTTGGTGGCATTCTTGCTTTTGGATCTTTTTCTAGTGATTGCATTGCTTGCAGATGATTATTCGGGTATTGCTGAGCAAAGGCTATCACTTGTTGTTCTTTTGCATGCTGAATTTTGACTACATTCGCATTCCAATCTATCTGCACATTGTACTCTTTTTGCCAAGGTTGTCCCAACATCATTGGGTGTTGTGTGCTTTCATCCTCGACTACATAAAATTTGTGTGGGTAAATAGATTGATGTACTTGTACATGCAATATAGTCCAGCCCAATGTTTTCAACGAGTGTGATGTACTACTTTTCAGCACTTGAGGAGTAGGATGAAGTTGACCTGTGATTTGAGCTGTTGGTATAATCCGTAAGAGATCAAATTTGCTTGAGCTCCAGAATCAAGCAATGCCGTCGATTCAACTTGATTGCTACCCAGTTTGACTGCAATTATTGGCTCCACTGTGTCTTCATCCAACTTCGTTAGTCGAATGGCATTGATTTGCAATGGTGCTCCACTTAGTTGTTGTTGTCACAGAAGTCTTCGTTTTGCAATGCGTTCTTTTGCTTCTGCTTGAGCTTCTTCTCGTACTCTCTATTTTTCCTTCATTCGTTGTTTTCCTTGATGAATTTGTTGAAGCATATCCTGTGTGAGTGGTAAATGATATTTCTTCAGTCAACATAAACTAATCCAGTTTGGCATTTCTTCTCCTGCTAATGTAGCAAGCTTGACAGCTCCGCTTTGTGATGGATCATTAATCACAAAGGGTCCCATCCCTCGATTTTTAAATTTCTTGGCATGTTGCTTCAAAGTATAAACAAGTACATAATCACTTGTTTTGAACTCCTTAGTGCGAAGGTACTTGTCAAAAAACTCTTTTTGTCTTCTCTTTTTAACATAGATTGAAGCTACAGCTCTCAGACGGAGTTCATCTAGCTTTTCAAGATCATCTATTCTTGAAGAGAGCTCATGTCCTGTCCATTCTAAGTGTTTCGCTACTCGTAGAGTTGGAATTAAAAACTCTATGGGTAGTATAGCATTTAGGCCAAACACCATGTTGTGCGGTGTTGTTCCTATCGATCTTTTGTAAGCTACCCTGTATGCCCATAGTGTTGAGTGTAGCTGCTGATCCCAATTTGTTCTTGACTCTAACACTATTTTAGTGAGAACCGTGCATAGTGTTTTATTTGTGGCCTCAGCTTGTCCATTGGCCTGTGGATGGTATGGAGCAAATTTCCTATGTATGACCATGTATTCCTCTAGCAGATATTCAATGACTTCATTAAGAAAATGTGTCCCACGATCACTGACAATTTCTATTGGTAAATCGTATCGTACAAAAACATTCTCATACAAAAATTGTGCAGTGGTCCGTGCATCTACTTTTGCGTTGCCTTGGCTTCCGCCCATTTTGTGAGATAGTCCGTAGCCACAATGATATATTGGGTATGGGTGCGATATGCAGGGGGTGAGATAGGTCCCACAAAATCAATGCCCCATTTTGCAAATGCTCTTGCTCCCATCATTGGCCGTAGTGGCATCTCATCTCTCTTTATCGTCACCTTGGTGCGCTGACATGCGTCACAATGCTTTACAAACTCTTCAGCATCCATATGCAATGTAGGCCACCATATTCCTGCGGTTAAGACAATTTTTGTCGTCTTATCACCTGTAAAATGGCCTCCACTTACTTTGCTATGTGCATGTTCTAGAATCAACAGGTATTCGCTTTCACTTGCACAGATTGTAAGTTGATTGTCCTTTCCTCGCTTATAGAGTTGGTTCCCAATTATCTGAAAGTCGCGAGCTTCCAGCTCTATAGCCCTTTTTTGTGCTCTTGTGATGTTCTCAGAAAATGTCCTGGTGGTTAAGAAATCAATGATATATTGACTCCATGCAGGTGCAATGTTTACTTGAAACAATGTCGCGTGATCCACTGGTCGTTTGGCACTACATTTAGTACAATTGGTAACATAAGAATGTGTGTCCGCATACATAGTTGGCCAATAAACCCCTAACTATTTCATTCTCTGGTGTGTTTTCACTATTGAACAATGAAATGCACAATCCTGGACATGTGCTTCTTCAAGGTAGCACTCGAATTCTTCCGGATTTATACATAATCGTAGGATTTGGTCCGATCCTAGATGATACAGCCGTCCTGCTATCAACTGGAAGTTTTTTGTTTGTCGAATTGTTTGTTGTTTGAACCTGTATTCCATATTATCAAACCTACTTCCATATTATCAAACCTACTTCCAAAGGAAAGAATGCTAACAATTTCCTGAGACCATTTGGATATCATTTCAACATTAAAAAGATAAGCATCTGGTATGTCATCATCTACTCCTTCAGGAGCTTCCCCTTTGTGTATCCTTGAAAGATGGTCCGCTCGTAGATGGGTTTTACCCTTTTTGACCACCACTGTGAAATCAAACTCTAGCAATATAATAAACCAGCATACAATTCTCCCTGTATTGCATGGTTTATTTACCAGATACAAAAGAGCTTGATGAGCTGTGAAGAACACAAACTTTTTTGCGAGAAAATAATGCCAAAATTTCCTCACAACATAAATCATTCCTAACCCTTCTCGTTCGGTAGTTGGTAGTTCTTTTCCGCACTGTTTAACTGCTTGCATAGCAAACTGGAAAATCCATTGTTCTGTCTCCAAGTTGGCCAGAATACTCCCAATTGCATACGCAGAAGCATCAATGTGAACATGGAATATCTTTCCCAATCCGGTGCTTTAAGTACAGGTGCTGATGTAAGGTTTTCTTTCAGCTTTTGGAATGAAGTTTCACACTCTCGGTCCAATCGAAATTGACTAGCAAACGATACAGAGGTTGTGCGATGATCGCATACATGTATATGAGTCTTCAATAATATCCGCAGTGTCCCATGAAGGATTGCACTTGTTTAGCATTAGTAGGCCTGGGTAGGTCTACTATGACTTTGACTTTGTCTAGGTCAGTGGTTATGCCATTTCTTGAGACAATATGTCCTAAGATGCGGCCTTGCTTAACCATAAATATACACTTTTTCGGGTTAAGACAGATTCGATATGTCCTACATTTTTCAAAGACCTTTTGCAAATGGTCAATATGTTCCTCTCATAGAAGAGAGTGTACACAAAGATCATCCATGTAAATTTCTAAGAATATTCTCAGGTATTCTTTGAATGCGTGCGTCATTAACCTTTGGAAGGTAGTTGGGGCATTAGTTAAGCCAAACGGCATAACTCGATACGCATTCTGTGGCAAACGCTGTTTTGTGTTGATCCTCCCTTGCAATTGCCAGTTGGTTGTATCCTAAAAACCCATCCAGAAAGGAATAAGCCCGTTTTCCAGCCACCCGCTTAAGTACATGTTCTATGATTCGCAAGGGATAATTATCCCTTATGGTGGTAGCATTTACCTTTTTAAGGTTTACACACACTCTCAGTTTTCCGTTCTTTTTGGAAACTACCACAATGGGTGACACCCAATCTGTATGTTCAATTTCATAGATGAATTCGGCTTCCATTAGCTTATCAATCTCTTCTTTGATTCGTTTAGCAAATGTATCATTGTATGTATAAGGACGTTGTTTGCTAGGTTTTGCATCCGATTTCAAAGGAATTGTATGTTGGCATATCGATGGATCAACTCCTTTGAGGTCTTTATAGGACCATGCAAACACATCTTTATATTTCCTTAGAAGTTCTGTTAGCCGTTCTTCTTCTTCAAGCTCTAAATCGTATGCTATATAGACCGGCTGAGGCTTTTCACCTGGTTCCGTGAGGTCTATCCTTTTTGCATTTTTTGGCCCATCGTAAGATTCTTGGTTGGTTCTTTCCCTGACCGGTGGTGTCATGATGATTTTTCTGCCCTGGATGGTAAATTTCCGATAGTGTGATGGTACATTCATGTTTCCTTTCTCTGACTCCCCTTTACCATCACTATCTTCCTCAGTAGTCCATATCTCACGTAAAGACCGTTTTAGTTCTTGGTATTTCTGTTTACGCTCCAGTTTGGTCCACTCTTGGTCTTTTGTTGTTTCTTTTTTTTATTTTTGAGATTTTTGTGATTTTGTTTCTGTTTTAGATTTTCGTACCCGTTTTATTTCCTCTCGCGTTCTTTCCCTGCGATCTTTTGAGAATCTTCCTGATATGTGATCTTTTATACAATCCTCTACTTTTGCAAGCATCAAATAGTGAGTTTTACCTTTTATCCTGGGCATCAGATTATCTCTCACTTTGTTTCCTACTCGTTTCCTCCTATAGCGCTCCTGGCGTCTAGGGTGCTGATTAGCAAAATCATAAAACTTGATATTCTCGGTTTCCCATCCACGCTCACTTGAGGTGTCTGAACACTCATTATCTGCATCATCATTTACTTCCAGATGTTCAGAGGAGTTATAAAACTCTTCTTGTTATGGTGGTTCTATCGTCTCATCTTCTCCGAGTATAATGTTTACCATGTAGTAGGGTAGCACATCATAGCCATCCTTATCGCAGAATTTTGTTGTTGGACTATCTGTAATGGTACAGACATCCAATGTTGCTAGTATGTGTTCCCATTCTAGAGGTTCCAAGGCATCTTCAGGGAAAGGTTCCGGAATATACTCCTTGTCCTCAATCGCTCTTTCTAAAACGCATTCCTCCCTTCTTAAGCTTCCACAATGTGAAGCTCCGCGCATCCATAGCTCTTTTTGTTGCCTTAACCATGTTGGGAGTTTCGATCCTGCTACTGTAGCTGAATCAAACTCTTCCACGGGTGTTTGGTTCACATCTTTGTAACTATGGTCTTTCAGGTGTGTTTTAGTTGTTGTCTCGCCATGTCTGAGGTATATGTGGTCGTAACCCCAATCTTGGACCATCTTCAATTTTCGCATGAATGGTCTTCCCAAGATGATCTCATAATTGTTCTTTTTGTCGAAATCGACTATTGCAAATGTATGCTCATACTCGATTCCACACGAAGTGACAATCACCTTTTCTAAGAGTCCTAGAGTCTTCTCCATGAACCCAACTGCCAATTGAAATTTCATTCTGGTAGCTCTTAAAGCTGGTTTTCTCCACTTTTTCCAGATTTCCTTGGTGGCGATAGCAACTCCCGCTCCACTGTCAAGAATAGCTTTGGAAACTACTCCTTGGAATTCTACTGGTAGTGTGGTGTTTCCATCTTCTCCCTCGCAATACTCTCCAACCTTGTTTAATGGTATTGGCCTAGTGTTCAGTTGAGGCCTGTCCAACTCTTTGATCCCTTCATGTAGTCTCAAGGTGGGGTCTTTCACTCCAAATTTTTCTAGGCATTTACCTACTGTGGTCCACATGTTTGGTCGTAACCTGAGGAGTTCGGCTAATGTGATTGTGCATGCCACCGGGGTGGACAATAACTCAATCAACCCTTGTGAATCCATTACTTTGTTAGAAGAAAGTCTTTGAGATGGGATTGCTCTCACTTCGGACTTGGCTTCATACTCTCCCAGGTAAGAGGGTAAAATTTTCAGCGAGTCGGGTTGGCTGTGCCCCGAACTAATTGATCTTTGGTCTCCCCCTTGTGAATGTATCTCAAAGTTCATTTGTGACCTTGCCTCAAATTCTTCAATAGGAGGTGAGATCACATTCTTCCCCTTTCTCGTGCTATTCATGTGGTTACTCATCCTATTAGCCTCGTTGGCCTCACAGATTTCCTTCCACAGATCATCTAGACCGTTACAGTCCTTACCCATTTCTATCAATGTTTAGGCTGGAACCCGTCACTTGCCTCATCTGTTGTATTTGGCACTAGGATAGGTTCTCCTCTAGACTCATAGGCATTAGTGAGTCTTTCCTTTGTTTCTACATGTTCCTCTCAAGTTGGTTGGATAGGGGTTGGAGCTGGTGCCTCATGCTAATTTGCAGGTTTACCCAGCGGGTCTTCCATCAATGATTGAGCTGTTTCAATCATCTTTTTACACATTTCCAACCTTTGTTTTTCTATTTCTGCATATGGATAATTCATCCATCTTTGCTCCTGGGTTTGGTTCTTTTTGAGTCTGGCTTCATAAGCTTTTAGAAGCGCATGCAACTGCTCATTTACCTTGTCTGCCAGTACAAATCCTCCTGATCCTGCACTTTTGGGCTCTGCTATTTCCTTGGGTGCTATGGTTGCCGTGGTGTGTGAGCTTAAGCTAGCTAGATCCTCTAACCGCTTTAATCTATCCTTTGTATGTTTTAACTCCTCGGATAGAGCTGTTTGCTCTCGTTCTTTCCTGGCTTTCATACGTGTCTTTCTAGCTTTCCAAGTGCTTCTCTGATTTTTCGTTTCTGAACTTTGGGCATCGGTTTTTGACTCTTCAACTATGGGTTCGTTCATCATTCTTTGAGCTTGGGCTCGTGTCACCGCCTGAATAGGTATGATTGTTTCATTTTCTGACCCTCCACTGGAAGGTACTGCTTCTAGCATGTTCAAGGTAGTTTTTGCTCTTTTGCTCGGGTTTTCTGGAAAATCGGGAATCAAATGAGTAACTCCACACTCGGTGCAATATGCGTTGACTCTAATGATTTCATCATGAGGTCAGTCTCTTAGCCAGTGGTCTCCACCACACTTGTAGCAGGGTCCCTTGGGTTGTTGAGGTGCTCCTTGAGCCCCCCTTTGTTGGTATGCATGTCTCTGTCCGCCCATGCCTCCGTTGGCTATGAACAACAATGTTCGTTCATCTAAGCTATATCTTCCTTCTCCTGCTGCATGTGTAGTTGTTGGTGGTCCTGTACTTCCTATCATGCTCCATGGTTCTGGTATCGAGGGTTCTTCCGGTGGATAATAGACAGAGTTTGCCGCATATCCATTGGGATCTTCATAATATGCATGCATATGTACCAAAGCCTTATCCTCTGATTCGGTTACGGTTGGTGTGTATCTTATACCGACTGGTCGTAATCCTAGTAGGGGTGGTTGTTGCCCCAACACCGGTTGTGGTCTTTCTACACCTACAGGTCCTGGTAGGTTTCTTGCTTGATACCTAGCCATTGGTGGAACTTGAGGAGAAGCTACCGGATCTTGGGGAGCGTAAGGTCTCTCTCTCACATATCCCTTCTTATAATAACATTCCTCGGTCCCATGGTTTGTCCATTTTTGTTCAATAGCACACCACTTGGGCTGTTTAGCCTCGGGTTTGGTGTATAAGTTAATCTTTTTTAGCACTTCATCTACAAGCAGCTCTTGGTTTACAGCTACTTCTCCTTTCGGTGTTGTCTTAGAAGACTTGCTTCCACTTTGTTGTGAAGATGAATCGTCGTCAAGGTCCTTGAACTCCCCCTCTTTGTAGACTGCACAATTGTCCACAAGGTAAAGAGCCTCCTTGGTCAACTCATTCAACGTCGTGTTCCTCTTCATATGTAAGTCTTTTTGGAGATCCGCATTCCTTAGTCCTTGGATGAATATAAGCATAAGTCTGGACTGAGTTGGCAGTTCTTCCACAGTACAGAACTTAACATATCTTTTTAGTCTTAGGGTTGTCTTTCGTACAGATTCCCCATCTTTCTGTTTGAATTTATGGATTTGTGAGACCGTATTATGAGCTATCCCCCTTTGTGAGAATTCCTCGATAAATTCGTCAAATACTTCCTCCATAGACTCGAAGTCTCTCCGCTCTACAGAGTCAAACCAAGTAGCAGTGTCATCCTCTAGGGTTAGTCCAAACCGTGCAAATTGGGTAGGGAAGTCTAACACCTCTTCAGCTCTAATTACACGCACAAAGGCTGCTACATGATCTCTTGGGTCTCTGTTTCCTGTGTATTTCTTGTTTACCCATTTTTGCACTTGAGAAGTTCTAATTCTACGATGGTCTACAAACCTCATCATTGGATCTCCACGTCCTAATCGATATACCTCCTCAGGTCTTCTGTAGTAGGTTGGTTCCTCTCCCAATGGTGCTCCTAGGCCATAATTTCTAATAGTTCTCGCCAGAGATGGTTCATCTCTTCGAACTCATTCTATGGGTGGCTTTCCAGGCTCTGTTGACCCTTGAGTCTTTGGCTTACTCTCTCCTTGATTCCTTGAATAGAGTGGTGGTTCTTGCAGATCCCTTAGCCCTCGTGGATTGATAACCATCTCGGGTTCGGTCTTGTTCCAATGTTGCACTCTGTCGAAGCCATGCTTGCAATGATGGTTGGTTTGTTGGTTGGTTTTGGTTGTTGAATTCCTACCATCGGGTGGAATGTGAGGTAGCGTCATACTCTTCAAAAAAGGGATTTGTCGACTTGCTTGGGGTATAGGTGGCTCTTGGCACGTCTTCTGGGGCGTATGTTGATGCTCCTGGACCTGTTGCCTTTTCTACCTCTTCTGGAAGAATACGTTGGTATTCTCGCCCGTATCTATCAACAAAAACTATACCCTTCCCCATAGCAGTTTCATAAGAGAATAAGTAAAGATCCTTGTCTTTGCTCAATTCGTTTAAGTATGGTTCTTTGCTACAAAAGTAAGCGACTATACCCTCACTCTCATGCTTGTAGATTCCCACGTCCTCATTATAAGTTGGAACCCTGGTTGTTTTCTTATCATACATAAAAATAGCTCCGGGACGATCAATGTTTGGTGGCGGTTCTTGAGCTTCTGAAACCATTTTCCCTTTCGCCACGTTATCTCCATATCTGTTGTAATCTTCAGGGTTACTAACTATCAGATAGTGGTCCCCTTTTCGTCTCGGAACCTATCTCCATCATCATAGACTTGAATTATCTCCAATCTCTGAGTCGGCCTCTCTTTGATACAAATGCACTTGCGTCCTCGATAGTCAGAATAGACTAGGGCTCCCCTTGAGTTTGTTCCCTCGAAGAAGATCACAGCGAGCTTGGAATCATTCAAAGGATTTAAGGAGGTGCTTCCTCCTGGAATTGGTTCGTCATATGTGAAACCTCCTGGCTGTTGACTACCCATCATGAAGAAAGATTTGGCTGATGAAGTATCAGTATCACTACCTTCCTCAATAATCGGTGCTAGTGGATCTAGCCTTGCCTGAGTTACACTCTCCTCGGTGGACAATTAGCTACCTTGGTCACCTGCCACCTTCTGGTCTCTAAAAATGCATCGTTCTGATCTTAAATTCATCAAACTTATCAATGCAATTTATCACAAATCTAACCACTCACCTGGCAAAGGATCAGTCTCCGCACAACTTCTTGCTTTGCTGCTGAATATACTTGTACACAAGCGTTTAATTTCGGCAATCGAATCAAAGCATTTATCTGCTAGAGGTTATCTTAGTAATGATTGGTATAACTGGAGAGTTAATATCAACCACTATTGTATTTTATACACTGCTGATGTTCTGGATTAGGTCTGCTATTCTGGAGCTGTACTTCCCTCGGATGTTGGTCAATTTACATGAAAAAGTATGAATTCAGTCTTTGCTCCGTCAAATGGACAAAGAAGGTCCAAATTCACTTCTGAAAAAAGTTCTGGAACCCTTAAGCAAAATGGAATCTCACTGTCTAAGCCCACTCAAATTTTCTTTTCAGTAGGCCCCAATAGACATCCTACGCATAGGATGTCTCCTGCTTTGTTTTGCCTAGATTTTTGCAATATGGATTCCCCTTGATGTGCTGAGCCCACAGCTGTTTTTACTTTTTGATTTGGACACCTATAAGCTGGTAATTGGGTCAGAAATCTGTTCCAACAGCCTGTTTGCTAATCTTGATCAGACTAATCAACTCCAATTTGGACCAAAATTGACTAGGGGGCTTGCCTCAGGCTATACAACACCTTGCTATGCCCACTGTCAGTATATGGCTTCAATTTCTTGCTTTAGACATCCTACGCGTAGTATGTCTTTTTCATCAGAATGGCTTCAAATTCAAAACACAGGCTCCCCTTGAGTTGCTGATCACTTTGGTATGCTCAAAATTAGGTTTGGAGTGTAAAATCACATAGAAGACATCCTATGCGTAGGATGTCTTTTTGGCTTGTTTGACCCCAGACTTGACCCACAGCTTCCCCTTGATGTCAGCAACCCAGTGGTATGCTTAAAATTAGGTTTGGATTTCAAAAGTCATCAATTTCAGCTGTTCTTGCCTTTTTCAGTCAAAAGTACTAAAGTCTGTTTTGAACCCAATTTTCTCACCCAAATGAGATGAAACCCCTCTTAGTCACTCAATATATCATGCAAGTCATGCTCATGCAGCCATCTTATGGTTTTGGTTTTAAAATAATGCTTTGGCACAATTTGGGTAGGATGTCTGGCAATTTCAGTCTATCTGACCTTATCCTGTCAAGATATGGTCAAATTTCCACTTTCCAGTTGAAAATAGGATAAACCCCACCTTCTGAACACATTGATCAACTCATCATGTGAAATGGTGATAATGGTGTTGTGGTTTCTTTCTGGCCTCTTCGGACTCTCAAGCTCTCCTCTCACCGCTTCTACCACTCCAACCCCTACTCAAGAACTCAACTAACACCTAAAACTATCTTAGTATACCTAAATCTACCTAAGTCAAAGGATATAGGCAAGACACACGCTTCCTAGACTCCCTCTAAGACCTAGAGAGTCCTCCACCCTCTCATCCTATCTAGATGTAAAACGAGACTCTTGGCAAGGTCAAAAAGTGGTATATATACCTTACAATTCTCAAACCCTAAAGTTCCAAATCAACCATCTACTCAATCTAACTATCAGAACTAGGATACAATCTGGAAACTTCTGGAAGCCCCAATATTTACAAGGTGAAAAATCAGGTTTCCTCAATCAATGAATATGAAAAGAAATCTACCTTGGAATGACTTAAGTATATAGGGGCATGTGATGCTCCTCAAAAGCTGGTAGATAACTGGGGCGAATAGCATGATGTGGTGTAGTCCACAACCCATTGACATCGCATAGCTAGAGGCTACAAAGAAGCTGAAGTTGAGCTGTAATGTAAGGAGATGAAAAAATCAAGAGTTAGCTCAACAACAAAAGGAATCGGAAGAGAAATCACAGTCTAGAGAACAACAAGACCCCACATACTTACAACCTGCACCTGAACATTTCAGATCCTACACCAAAGAGGAACCTAAGGTTGTGTATACAAAGGCACAGAGGACACCTATTGATGGAAGCAATGGATTCTATGATGGTCTAATGATAGTTAAGGAAATAGAATTAGCAGACCCTGCTGAGGAGGCCAAACCTGTTTTCATTGCCCAAGATCTGACAGATACTGAGGAGTATGTATTAAAAAAACTTCTCAAGGAATTCAAGGAAATATTTGCATGGACATATCATGTTATGAAAGGTGTTCCACCTTCCATGGTGCAACACACAATTTCCATGAATAGCATGGCTAAATTAGTCCAGCAACAACCCTACCCAATGAATCATAAGTATGCAAAGATTGTTCAAGAAGAGATTGAAAAGCTTGTCAAATGCGGATTATATATCCTATTGAGCACTCAAAATGGAAGTCTCCAATAGCTATTGTCCAAAAAAGAATGGGAAACTCAAAGTGTGCGTGGATTTCAAAAAGTTCAATGCTGTCACTAGGAGGGACCATTACCCCTTGCCATATTTAGAACATGTGCTTGAAAGAGTTGCAGGGAAGGAAGCCTATAGCTTTTTAGATGGGTACTTGAGATACAATCAAATCACAATTGCACTAGAGGACCAAGCTAAAACGGCTTTTATAACCAAATTTGGAGTGTTTGCATTTTGTGTTATGGCTTTTGGCTTAACCAATGCTCCTGCTACCTTCCAAAGATTAATAAATGCTGCTTTCAGAAAATATTTGAGGGATTTTTGCGAAGGTTTCTTAGATGACCTTTGTGTTTATTCCTCTTGGAAATAACATCTTTCATGTTTACAAAAAGTGTTTGAGAAGTGCAGATTGTATCGCATCTCCTTAAACCCTTTCAAATGCAAATTTTGGATTAAACATGGGGTCATTTTAGGGCATATAGTGTCCGATTTCCACAGATGAGAGAAAAATTAAGGCCATTGCTGATTTGACACCACCTACAAACTATAAAGGAGTTCAAAGGTTCATGGGCCATGTTGGTTATTACCATTGGTTTATTTTAAACTTTACCGAGATAGCTCGTCCATTGTAAAAACTTCTTATTTAGCTCCTCCCGATTGGAATATAATTTTCCATGTGCATATTGATGCATTGAACTTTGCTATTGGGTGTGTTCTAGCTCAACCAGGAGAACATAAATTGGACTACCCCATTAGCTTTGCAAGTCGTCAATTAAATGATGGTGAGAGAAACTACATCACTACAGAGAGGAAAGGTTTAGCTATGATTTACGCAATGAAGAAATTTTGCTACTATTTTCTTGCCAGCAACTTTGTTTTCTATGTTGATCATCAAGCATTGTTGTATCTAGTAAATAAACCTTGTTCCACCAGAAGAATTACACAATGGTTGTTAATTCTTCTTGAGTTTGATTTTATTGTTGTGGTGAACCTGGTAAAAATACATGTCATGGTAGATCATTTGTCTCGCATACCCAATGGTGAAGCCCCTAATGGAATTGATGATGAATTGCCCAATACTTCCCTGTTTCTAGTTAATGGTTTTCCACCCAAGGAGCTTCGTAAGGATATAGATTAAAAATTGTTAAAAGAGTGTGAGTCTTATTCTCTAATTGCAAGAACTCTCTACAAGCTAGGGAAGGATGATATCCTGAGATGTTGTTCTCATGAGGATGAGTATTTATACATACTGCAAGAAGCCCACATGGGTATAGCCGGAGGACATTTCTCAGGGGAGCTAATTGCTAGAAAGGTGTTGCAATCATGCTATTGGTGGCCTACCTTATTTAAGGATGCATCACTTTTTGCAAAAGGTTGTGATGAATGCCAACGTTACAAGATCCCACAACAAAAGGATAAGATGCCCTTACATCATATTAAAGTGAACCAACCGTTTGAAAAGTGGGGTTTAGACTTTGTAGGCCCAATTAGTCCGGAAGCTCGTAACACTCAATCGCGATATATTATTGTTGCCACTGACTATGTGACAAAGTGGGCGGAAGCCAGGGCGACACACAAGGCTGATGCAAGGTCAACTGCCAAGTTTCTCTTTGAGAACATTATTACGCGATTTGGTTGTCCCTTTGAGATTGTGAGTGACAATGGTACTCATTTTATAAATGGAGTGATAAAGGAACTCACAACAACGTTCATGATAGCTCACCATAAGTCTACATCATATTACCCACAAGAAAATGGCCAAGTTGAGAGCACTAACAAGACCTTAATTTATATCTTGACCAAAACAGTGGAATCTCATCGCACAATTTGGGATTTGAAGCTGACATCTGCTCTATGGGCTTATCATACTTCTTACAAAGTGGCTATTAATTGTACACCATTCAAAATAGTATATGGCCAAGAAGCAGTTATGCCATGGGAGTTTGTAATTCCTAGTCTACACATAGCTTCACAAGAAGGTTGGGAC
Source organism: Adiantum capillus-veneris (assembly GCF_014529385.1). Lineage (NCBI taxonomy): Eukaryota > Viridiplantae > Streptophyta > Polypodiopsida > Polypodiales > Pteridaceae > Adiantum > Adiantum capillus-veneris. The sequence continues at coordinate 93,981,479 of NC_140959.1, read as the reverse complement.
AGTAACCCTTTAGTTGAGCGTTTATATATCCTTGAAAGGTTAGACGAAGAAAGGCAATTGGCTGTGCAAAATGCACTTGAGGAGAAAGATAGGAGGAAGAAATGGTATGGTCGTCATCTAAAGAAGAAAGATATCAATGTTGGTGATAAATTCTTACGTATGGAGTGCATAACAAGAAGAAAAAGTTGAAATATGCCGAAAAAGGACCATATAGAGTATGCAAAATCACCCCACAAGGTACCATTTGTGTGGAAACTCTTGATGGAGTTGAAACCATTGGATTCCTCAATGGGAGAAAATTTAAAAGATATTATGATCCTTTAAGCCAAGAGGAGCTACATGCCATCCATCAAAAAAAGGAAGCCATCAAAAAAAAGGAAGCCAAGGCACAAGCAAAATAAAAAAAGATACAAACTCAAGCTAAGTCTAGGGAGCAACAACAACGTATAAGGCGCCAACAAGAGGCCAACCTTGGAGTCACACATGCATTTCATGTTGAAATAGAGGATGATTGGTTGGACTCTAACACACCTCTACCATACCCTATTGAGCACTTATGGGAAAGTGTTATATAACTCCTCATTGGACACGGGTGCTAAATATAATTTGTTGTCGTATGGGATATGGTGTCAGTTAGGAAATCCATCTCTATCTGAGATTATTATCCAAGTCAAGGTTGTCAACAAGAAAAAAACTGCGGTCTTTGGAATCTGACACACTTCTGCCAGTTATGACAATGGGGTTGTAGCTCAAGACTTTTTAGTCATGCCTGCTGGAACTATGTAGGGTAATATAAATCTAGGATGCATGTGGATGATAGCCACCAAATGCACTAATGATTGGGAGACTTAGAGTGTCACAACACAGAAACCAACTATTATCCCTACCACTCAAGCCATAGTCCATGAGATATTGCCTCTTGAGGAAATAAAACCCAAAACATTGCATGTCTAGGAGGTTGAACCATATGTCCCTATAGCCCAACTCTCTAGAGATTCAACTTCTGTAGTTGAAACAAAGCTTGAGACACACAAGACCAATCCTAATAGAACAAAGAAAACATACAAGTGGGTCCCTAAAACTTCTTTAGAGACCATTGCTGATGCTAAAAAATAGGAGCCTTGTAAGAAATGTCCCACACTCTCCCAGAAATGTAAAAAAACGTTGCGTTGGATTCCTAAACAACTATTGGAAGCCCAAGGTTACTATGAAGGGAATGATCAAATCGGGTGCCAATACGTAAATTGTGTTCTAACCTGTCACCTGACCCATGTGAGACAAATCCTGTAACGATAAAGCTGACTAAAGATCATGGGAAGGGAAAGGTCACAGAACACTATACACCAGATCCAGAGCTAGTATGGGTACCCAAGCAAGAAAGGCTTGTTTCTCTCAGCTCAAAGATAGAAAAAGAAAATGAGGCTTCTTGCTCTTCATGTAATTCATATACAGAAATTGAAGCTTCGACACAACCTCCACCTACCGTTGTACATATCCATACAAACAAGAAAGAATTTGCACTTCCCATCGTAAGTTCACCACCTGCAACAATGTTGTAAATAAAATCATGAGAGAGTACCTTACCACCCTTGCAATTAGATGAAATGACTAGGGCGGTCGAAAACTATTGGTCAAAGTCTTCACCCATAATAACTTGGAACAATTGGTTTCAAAAGGTCACGACATCATTCCAAAAGGTATGATCTACCCAAGGAACGGGGGAGTGTTTGCTGACATCCATCATTCACTCGCTCCCCTCTTAGCCTTCCTTCCCTAGCCTCTTAATTTCCTAATCTTAGGAAATGTATATATAAAGTCTTATACTCACAAAAACAAAAATAAAAAAGTGAAGGAGTAAGAGCCACCAAACAAAAATTTGGAAACCTACAAGTTCTATATACGACACAAAATCATAAAAACACATTATGCACAAGCACACAACCTTTTGACACACCCTTATAATATTTGCACTCTAACCATCATCTATTTGTGTGTACAGATATGGCTAGTACGCTAGATTCATCCACTCCTACCTTGGGTGAGAGGTACCCTCTTTACTTTTCACAAGTGTTTCACATAGTCTACCCGATGCTTGCATGTGAATGGGATTTGGTAGATACGCTAGCGTGTGAGAGGAACTTTGAGGAGTTAGAATGGCTGATATGTCCCGTGACCATGGCTGATCCATACTTAGTAGAGAACGTCTCTCCGATTGCACAAGCTTACCCTCTTGACCAAGATGACTATAGACGCGTTCTTTGTGAACATTTGTGCCTCTGATGATGAGCAAGAGTTACATGATTACATGGTTGGCATGTATGGTCTCACGGATGATGACTTTGTTTTTCTCAACGATGACCACAAAAATCTTCAGGCCACTCAAGTTCTCTTGAGGATTACAAATGACATCCCCAGGTAATCTTTCAAGTTGTGAGAGATAATAAGCTTTTCATTAATTAAAAGAAAAGTGAATTTTTCCTACAAGAGATTCAATATTTAGGTCACATTATCTCTCAAGATGGTATATGTATGAATCCATTAAAGTTCGAGGTAATAAAAACATGGCCTAATCCAAGGAATCTACATGAGCTAAGAAGATTTATTGGTATGTGTGCATACTATAGACGCTTCATAGCAAAATTCTCTCAAATAGCAGGACCATCGCATGACTTAACAAGGAAGAACTTTAAGTACTCATTGACTTCTAAAGAACAAAATGCTTTTGACAAGCTCAAAGAGAAGCTTACCCTCCCAACCAATCCTCATGCTTCCGGATCTTTCAAAGCCATTTGAGGTCCAATGTGATGCTTGTGATGATTGCCTTGAGCAGTTTTGCTTCAAGAAGGACATGCCATAGCATATGAGAGCCGAAGGCTTAATGCCAATGAATGGGTCTTGGGCATATACGAAAAAGAACTTTTAGTTGTTCTACATGCCCTAGACACATGGAAGCACTATCTCTTGGGGGCTCCATTCCTCCTACGAATGAATCACAAAGCCTCGGGAAATTCATGACGCAAACCAAGCTCTCCGACAAACAAATGAGGTGGGGAAAATTTTCTTTCGCAATTTAAATATAAAGAGGTTACATCCATCTCAAAGCAGAGGCAAAAAGGGCTATTGTTAATAAACACAGAAGAGCCTTAGCCTTTAAGGAAAATGATTGGGTCTTGCTAAAGTTTCTCAAGGCTCGTCTAAGGCATACTACAGGTAAGAATCCTACGGGCCACCAAGAGTATTATTCTAAAATAGAAAAAAAATACTATGGTCCTTTTTAAATTCTTAAGTCAATCAATGAGATTGACTTATCAATTAAAGTTGCCTAACCATTGGCTCAACTAAAGTTTTCCAACCATTGGCTCAATTAAATTTGCCCAACCATTGGCTCATGTACAATGTTTTCCATGAGAACTTACTTAAGCCTTACAAAGGAGCACCACCAAAAGGAGAAATAGTTGCAAAACCTCCAAAAATTGAAGATCAAGAAGAAGTACTTCAATCTAAGTCCATCCTATGACATGAAGACAAGGTATTAAGAAACGATAAGATTATCTGACGATATCTTATTAAATTTAAGGATTATCCTTTTGAATATGCTAGAGGGGATGCAAGGAACTTAGCTTAAGGATAATATAAACCTTGTCAATTCTTACAATGCTACACTAGAGTAAGCAAATGAAAATGCATTTTAAACGAACAATATTTTTGGCTTATAAGACTCGTTCTTTCTTTTATTCTGCACAAAATTTAAGAAGTATGCATGCTTCGGATCATGTTTGTGGTGACGACGTCTCCTAAATACCAAGTAGAACTTGTCACTCTACTTTGGAAGTATGGACTAAAGAGCAGACATGCTTGCGGCAGCTAAGTCTCTCGAGCACCAAATCGATTAGTCATCCATTCTGGAATGATGTCGTAGGGTAAAAAGGTATCCTCTACCCGCTAAGAAACATGGACTAATGACTAGGCTTTATCTTCTCTACCTCATAGTCGAGGATGACTATGATTTCAAGAGAGAGATAATGTCATAAAATATAATATCTAGCTTTACCAAATGATTTTCCATATTAAACTGATCATTTAATATGGGAAGATAAAAGGGAAACAAGAGTTAGGATATAGATGTTTGCTTCTAGACCTATCTCAACAGGGGACCAAAAGGAGAAATGGTTGCATCTCAATAGGGGTCCAAAAGGATACCAAAGAGCAATGTGCAATAAGTGCTTCTAGATTTATCTCAGCAAGGGACCAAGAGGAGAGATGGTTACATCTCAATAGGGGTCCAAAAGGAGATAGTCTATAAAAGAGCAACATGCATTTAATGGAGCTTAAAAGACCTTAGGGTTAGCTTCATTAAAGACCTCCAAAGTTTAGTGTTAAAAAGTCCTTTGACCTTAGGCAAGTTAGGACTGACCTTGAGGTGGGAATCCTATCCAAGTATGAGGTCGGCTTGGTATCTATAGTGCTTAAAGTGTTTGTGGGAACCTTGCCCAAAGCTTGAGGTGATTTTTATGCTTAAATGACTAAGGTTCTTGAAAATTCAAAGATAAACTCTCAAGAGGCATAAACGGTTTCTATGCTTAAAGGACTAGGTGCTTGAAGTGTTCAATTCAAACAAAATGACATAAGAAGCATAAAAAACACATGGCAAAATTCTCCACTTGTGGCTATCATGATGTGATTGAATCCTATTGGATAGGCTTTAAAGAGGTCCAATGAGAATTTAGATGCATAAAGATAAATAATTAAGCTTTAAAGAGGTCCAATGAGAATTTAGATGCATAAAGATAAATAATTAAGTTCTTTCTCTCAAAGAGGAAAAAGAAGACACATGTCCAAATGATATAATTAAATAATACACAAAAGAGAGAGGGAGAGAGAGGTGTGGACCAAGCATGAGAGGGGGTATACTCACACATACTCTCTCTCTCTCTCTCTCTCTCTCTCTCTCTCTCTCTCTCTCTCTCTCATTGTGTGGAGTGCAAAAGTGCAAGAGCTCCATCTCCTTCTCCAAAACTTGTTGAGAGGTTGAGAGCCTACACCAACAATCTTGGCTATGGAATGCAAATCCAACCAATAGCCATGCTTCAATTCTTAAGCTTGCCATCTTCTTCATCTTCACTACTATGCTATTATGCTATGCTAAGCAAGGAGAGTGATGATAAGTGAGGAACTATTTCTTTCTCCTGTGAATGATTCTTCTTCCTCTTTCCTATCCTCATCCCCCACTAGCTCTCTCCACCTTCGAAGCTGTTTGAGGCCTTGGGACTGAGGCTTGGAATAGTTAATGCTTTTTCAAAAGTTTATGTTATGCTCCTGATGTATGAAGCTTTCTATCTTCATAGCATCACCAAAGTCACAAGGAACACAAAGATTGTATTGTACCAAGTCTCTTTTTGATGGGAGAATCTATAATACAAACACCTTTTGGAGGGGGACCGGCTCCAAGTCAATTCAATTCTCAACTATTGTCATCTTCTCTAATACTCTCTCTCTCTCTTGCAAAAGTACTGTTTATGCCAAGTTAAATAATTACCATGTTGATGTTGCTACCATCAATTAAGTTCACCGTCTATGTTCTCAAAGTAATCTCACAGAAATGCTCACTGTAATTCTTTTAATTCCGCTACTCTCAAAGTTCATAGGTGTTAGCAGCGGGACACACCCTATGGAGCTCGGCGGAATATTATTATTTGTAATTATTCATTTATTGAGAAAAACCGACATTTCACCTTTGTAAATAGTGGGGCTTACAGAAGCTTCGAGATTGTATCCCATTTTTTACATTTAGATTGAGTAGATGGTTCAATTTGAACATTAGGGTTTGAGATTGTAAGGTATTTATACCACTTTTTAACCTTAATGCAAAAAACCTTTGTCATTTTTAAAAAAGTTCTGTCGTGAGTGAGCGTACTGTGTACGAGAGAGAGTGAGAGTTTCATCTTGACGCTACACGAGCACCGGTGGTCGGAATCGAGTGCGGAGAAGTGCAGCGTGTTGCCCCCGACGAGAGCTACACGCCGATACCTACATTGCAGGTGTACGGTGTCGGGGGATAAGTGTTCAAAGATTGAGCCAGATTAGCACTGGGCTGCTGGCTGTGGAAAAATTGAGAGTGCAAAATTGCCGCACCGCACAATACAACAGCAGTTAATTACTTGGTAATTCTATTGACGCACAAAACTTGCTCGAAAATTGGTAACACTGATGAAACTGATACGCAATCAAGAAGAAGTGTCGTTAACGACACCATTAAATAATGCTAATGACAGTTTAGGAGCTTAACCTCCCATTACAGATCACTCTGGGCCGTTAACAGCTCCGCAACTCATCAAAAAGAAATAATTTAACTAGGTTGCATGCTGACGATAAAAATCCTAATGTGCCGGTTCCATCTGTTCGATTTGTCTTCTAACACTATCTTGCCTTTTCTTTAGCACTAGACTTTCCAATTTCCCTTCATGGTCGGCTTGCTCCGAGCTCTCAAAACTTGTCCTGCTTGTTATGCCGAACCTTGGCCTTCTTCCCCGAAGGCTGCTTACGAGCCTTGTTTGCTCTCTCCTTGCTTAAGCCGAGAGAGAGAGCCATGCCTTGGTTGCAAACCCCTTGCTTGGCTTTGATTATCGAGCAAGAGAGAGAGTTTTCCCTTTGCTTTGGTGGGATTGGGGATCGATAAAGAGTATCTTCCCCTTGCTCATGCACGAGAGAGATAACCTTTTTCTTTCCTTCCTTGCTTAAGCACGAGAGAGAGCGTGGCTTGCTTCTTCGAGAGCATGCGAGAGAGCGAGCCCTTTGAGCCTCGAGAGCTTGAGAGCCCTGCTTCCTCTTCTTCCCTCCTCTCTCCCTTCTCGTTGATAGCTTCTTCCAACTACTTCATTCAAAAAAAATCCTTCTATTAATAGCATGCATCCTCTCTTAGCAACGACGGCGCCGTCGTTGCCAGGGAGGCATAAAAACGCTCTTCTGCTGACGTGGCAACGCGGAGTCGGACCTGCACGAAATTCTCTGCAACTCATACCGAATGGGTTCGCCCCGCCAAGAAGAGCATTTTTCATCTCTTGGTCAACCTCATCCGAGCATTGTACTGGCGAGGGCGAGTCCCCCTTTTCTTGCGCAGCTCCCTGCTCGCTGCTTCGCCATGGCCTTCTTTTTTTCTTTGTTCACACTTCCTTAACACATAAGGTGGCCCCTTTTAATTTACCAAGTGGGCGGCCTTAGCTTGGCGGGCGGCCTCAGCTCCTGGGCGGCCATTGGGGCTCATAGTGGGCAACCGACTATTGATGGGCCTTTGTGCACCTTTGGGCGGCCATTGGCCATGCCCTTTAATCGAGTGGCCTTCGCTTAAGTGGGTGGTCGGCTTCCCTCGTAAGGGCACCACATTTGGCATACATGTCTACCCGAGCAAAGCAATACCAAGCAGGACTCCTTTCTCCAGCAGTCCTTGACCCTCTTTGTGAATTTTATTGCCGTCTCCTGCATCTCGTATAATCCTTGGCACTCGATGAAAATAGACCAGCTCCTTACTGCAGTCGTGATGGGCATCCCAAGCAATCATTAGATTCCAAAATACATCATTCCGAGCGTGATACTCCTAAAGCACTTGTTGCTCCCGCATATCAAAACCCCAATAAAGCTCAAAAATTCCCAGATGGCACTCCGACCGAGCGGACTAGACTGGCACGAAACCGACCCCCGGTGAATCTTTAATGGCCAATAACATGGCAACCGTAACTCCAATCGTTGATCTGAAAGGACCGACGGACTCCTCAAAGTGAGCACTTCAGCCCGATGCATTCACTTTAGTTTTGTCTCTGCAGCTACAGTTGCCCAATCCGGTACGGATCTGCAATCGACTCAAACTTCGAACTGCCATAACTTCTTCACCGTAGCTCCAATCGACGAGCCGTAAAGACAGGTCGGTAGAGCACTTCAAGCACTCCAGTTCTAGATCATAATATCCCATCTGTGCTCACTTCAAGCATAGTCCTTTTTAGCATCATTAAGGCATCAATTGGCCCTTTTAAGCCACATGTGGCATACATTAATCATTGAACTTGGCGTGTTACCAGGCCCTAATCATTGTTCATTAATCATGTAAGCTTCAAACAAACTTGATGTGCATTTTCTTGACATCTTTCTTAGCATGGGAGCGGAGCTGCACGACATCCACCCCCTGTGAACCTGCATAGCCTCCGGTCTGTGTCAACCGCACTGATAAAGCATCATCAAGAGCATCATCAGACTCATCGTCTGATGCATACATAACATTTTCTTCAGGAGGTTGATCTGTGTTGAAGTCTCCAATATTAATCTCACTATCTCATTGCTTAAACAACTTAACTCTTTTCCCTGCAATCGGCACCTTGAGCTCAGTGCCATCAAGCTCGCATAACTTGTAGGTCGCATTATCATAAACATGAAGTACTACATATGGTCCGAACCATCGTTTAACCATCTTTCGCATAGCAGTGTACTGGTTCTCCAGGCTACTGTCATATACAAGGACCCAATCCCCATCGTTAATAGCACGAGGTCGTAGTCTGTGCTTACCATCAAACGCTGCTTTGTTCTTCAACCTTGCTTCCTTAAGCATTACTTTAGCCTGTCCAATATCTTCTTGACGTCTCTCAAGTTGGCGTATGCGCAATGCAAGAAAATTTTCTGTAGACATACCTTCATCCCATGGTCTTATGGTCCAAGAGATAACTGCTTCCTCTGTAGGCATAATGGGTTTTTGCCCGTACATTAGCTCAAATGGCATAAAACCTGTAACAGAACTATGTGTAGTTCGATCAGCCCATAAAGCAAATGGTAAGAGTTTAGGCCAATCACTAATATGTCCCTGGCATGCCTTTGCTTAAGCTTTAACAATAGGCGGATGCCCTCTTTCACTTTTGCCATTACCCTCTGGATTGTATGCTGTAGTGAGAGCCAATTTAATGCCCAAGCGAGCAAAGAAATCTCGATCTTCATCTGCATCAAGCTCTCCTCTATCAGCAGTAATTCTACCAACACATCCATACCTGGAAATAACATCCTCAAGCAGGAACTTGCATACGGAACTGGTAGCCTTAGTACGCAAAGTTCTGCCTTCCACCTGATTAGTAAGATCCTCTCTGGCAAGAACAATATACCGCATCTACCAGACACCTATTGGCATGGTAATCAGGTCCACCACCCACTTGTAGTGCATAGCCAGTGGATAGGTGGGATGCAATCCATCTCGATGTCGTACATTAGAATACTGTTGGCATATTAGGCATGTCTCCACAAACTGAGTCACATCTTTATACATACTGACGCGGTCCGGGGCTGGCAACAAGAAGAGCAACCTCTAGACACCCTTCAAGGCTCCCGTGCTGCTCAATGGGGCTGGGGCACAACACAACACAAACCAAAACAACAAACCCACAGCCGAATCCCAACTACACAAGGGGCACCACCTAGTTTAAGAGCGAATTAGGACGCAAAAGAGGAGAATCGTTAGAGCAACCCACAAACAAGCAAGGAATTTACACTAACCCTAACACCAATGGAACACTCTCACACACTAAAACACGAGAGAGAGAGAGAGAGAGAGAGAGAGAGAGAGAGAGAGAGAGAGACGGTGTACAACTTAGCTTCAACTTTATATTTTGCACAAAAAGGGACTTAGAACTTGCGGAATCAAGTGACAAGATTTGGTTATAGCATCACTAGCACATTGTCTTAGGGTTATGGGAGCCCTCTCACCATCCACCCTCTTACAATGGTAGCCAAACAATAGCCAATGAATCACAAGCAACAAAACAACAACCTTCAATGAAACAAGTCACCTTATGAAGCTGAATGAGTTTGCCAAGCCAAATTGGAGGAGAAGCGTGAGCCTTTGGACATGAATTGCACCCAAAACTACCAATTCATTGATGTTGGGGTAGATACAACAATGGTAGGAAGAATATCTTCTACTCGCACTCACTCAAACTAGCTCAAGCTTTTCTATGCACCAAGGTGATGGTGTATAGAAAGCTTACTCTCTCTTTACAACCAAGATAGAACTGGCGTGTGGTACGCTCAATCTAGTGTGCAATGGTATAGTGATGTCTTTTACAAGGAGGAATGGGTTCTATTTCTAGGTTTTAGAAGCCTTGATTAGGATTAAGCCTAATCAATTTTATTAGGAAAGATCAAGGATTATGAATTTTTATGAATTTCAAATGAGAATGGGGTCTCTCTTTTCTCTTGAGTCACATGGATGTGGGCTCAAGTAAGAGAATTATTGATGTGGTGAAAGGATAGAAACTTCCATGGGAGTGAGTGAATTTGGTTTACTTGTGCGGTTGCCTACTCCATATGTTGATAGTGTGGGTGCATTTTTAAAAGAGAAGTTAGTTGTTAGTGGTAATAATCACTAGAATTGTTAGTGATACATTTACAATGGGTAGGATGAGTTGATTTGATGAAGGAAGAGGGGTGAATTAAAAGAGAATCATTGAGATGGTGAAGCTTTGAAGAAGCTTGAACTCACCCTTGTGTAGATTGTGGAAAAAATGACCGCTGGTCTTCTTCTTCTTCTTCGCTTCTTTACGCCGCCACGCCGCCGCCACGGTTGACCACCACGATGAAAAGAGGATTTGTTGATGAAAAATCCTCAATTTGCAGAAGTTATCATGGTTAAGATGCTGAATTTTAGATATTTTTAGGAGAGGTAAATGAAATTGTAACATAGAAGCAATAGAGAGAGACATGGAGAGGGTGTATGTATGTAGAGGTTCATAAAAGAACTATAGGGATGAGAGAGAAGGGTAATGGTGAAGAGGGTGGGAGAAGCCATGGAAATTGCAGGTTTGAGTGAGGGAAGGAGAGGGAGGGATGTGTAAAAGTGAGTAGGTGTGTGGAAAGGTGAGAGAAGACTAAGGGCTACTTGTGAGAAAAGTGGGCAGACTGGGGTCCACTCAAAAAATCATAGCTCACCGCTGGTAGCTCCAAAAATCATGAAAACATTTGAGGTGATTATTCAGAGCGTGGGCTACATTTTCTCTGTTGACCACCGCTCCAAATTAGGAGTGGAGATAGGTGTCAAAATTCTCACCAAAAAGCCTACTTTTATGCCTGCAAAAGTCTTTTAGTGGCCCCCTCCTTTGTTGAATTTGTACAATGCATCCAAGAGTGAGCCCCTCCTTTGTCATATTATAATACAAAGCATCCAAGTTGCCCTTGACCCATGCATGGAGGAGGATTATTGGTGAATAAAGAAATATATACATGGTGGGACTAGTGTATGGACTATTCATGGACTTTAGCTCAATGAGCACATGGTGTTAGAATAATGAGTAAAAATAATAATAAAAATATGGAGGAGTTATGGATATGGAAAGATATTGGAATCATATGATATGGTCCCTCTTTGAATTATTTTGGGTGAAAGAGGAAAAGGTATGCAAGTAAATAATATAATAAACGTAACCAATGAGTAGAAATCAATTTTTTGTTTTCACGAGGGTGAGGGTGAAAATGTGGGAGTGATTTGTATAAAGGAAAAATATGAGGTTAGAGTATGTACATATTGGCAAAAAATATAATTATGGTGTAAGAGGATGAAAGAAGGTGTACATAGGTTTAATAAAACACACACCTAAGTAGAAATATTTAAATAAAATACCAAAATAATTATAAAAAATCCCTATATTTAGGCCATATATACAATGAAATATTTACACACAAAAAGGCCATAATATACTTTTATTTTTTTATTTTCTATATTTTTTTGGCTCAATTAGCCCAGTGACTAGCTAACTGAGGGTTTTTAAGAAGATATGGGAAAAGCCCCCTAACTCACACACGCCTATGTACAGTGAAATGGTAGGGATAGCCATAGCGTTTGGGTGAATTTGGTAGGGTGGAGTAACTTACTATGGCAATTATGGAGAGCCGAAAAACGGCTATCAATACCTTTCCACCAGTAACGATCCTTAATCTTGACAAAAGTTGCCCAAACCCCTCTATGTCCAGCCCATAAACTTTCATGAAACTCTTTGATAACCTGCTGTTGAGTCTCTTTATCACAAACAACCCGCTACGGTACTCCTTTAGAGCGTTTTGGCTGCTTCCATAAATGGCTATCCTTCATAAAATAGCCGTAAGCTTTCTTCCTTATCTTTTTGTACTCTTGATCCATCACCCTTCATGCTTAGTAAGAGTGCTAAGGTAGCGACCAATCAAAATCCATTCTCCTTCATAGAACTCTTCAGAAAATACCTCAAAAGTATGAGCAATATTTCCACAATTTGCATGCAGATAAGAAGACGAACAGAACTTCAAGCCAACATCATCACTTATGGTCAACATCTCTTCTTCATCTTCAAATCTAGCTCTCGATAACATATCTGCAACAGGATTATCTCTGCCTGCAATATGACAAAATTCAGGATTAAGAGATTTAATGTAGGCTATCCATCGCAGCATAGCAATATCCGGAGTAGAGCAATTTGCAATCATCCCTATCAGTGGCAAGCAATCTGTCTCTACCATGACTGAAGCTCCAATAAAGTATTCTTTATTAGACGTTAGAGCAGTAGCAATGCCCCAAAGTTCTCTCTTAACCTGTGGGTAGCCTCTTTGGCGAGCATTGAGCACTTTTGCTCCAAATCAAACCGCATATCTGTTACCTTCTTTATCATCTTGACATATAGCCCAGCCAATACCTGTCGGGCTAGTGTCAACTGTTAAGATTACTAGCCTTCCGCATTTTTAGTCAACTTTCCTCAAGGTCGGAGCCTCAAGGAGCATCTTCTTTAATTTCGTCATAGCTCATGTGTGAACTTCTTCCCAAACAAATCTTTTACCTTTTCTCAACAGTTGATAAAGCACTTCTGCAACATGAGCAAAATGTGGCAGCCAAATAAGATAGAATACACATGCACCCAGAAACCGACGAACTTCAGTAACCGAAGAGCACCTTTCCTTCATCTTTTGAATAGCTTCAACTTTAGCCGGACTTGGCCTTCTACCTTCTGGACTGCACATGTGCCCTACAATTAGAACCTCTTTGGCACCAAAAGTTGATTTTTGCCCTGAAAGTGTTAAGTAACTTCTTCAAGCCTGGATAAAATAGCATCACAGTCAGAAATATGTTGAGTAACAAACTGTCGGCACCCCCTCTGATCTTTTACCTCATCTTTTGAGCCTTCCTCACAGCCCTTAATTGGTAGATCATCAATGAAAGGCATAGTACCATGTGGGATAAAGTCCCTTAATACCTTATTCATGCCATTCATCATATGAGCTACAAAATTAGTAGCACCCTGTGGCAGAGCGCACATCCTTACCAATCCGAGAGGTGTACGCATCGAAGTAAGATCCCTGCTCTCCAAAGCTAACTGAAATTGATTATATTGTGCGCTCCTTGCCGCACTGTCGAAGCAAGGGACTTGCCTAACACTGTGTGCGAGCCACAGACGGCTCCAAGCACACAACTAGCTTAACTACTAAGCTCAAAAGAGGGCAATGGTGTGTCACTCACCGCTCTATGCTCCTGCCGTGGAGGATTCCTCACCGCAAAGAAGAAGGAGATGCCGCTACGTCGCGCTCAACCGCTTCACCGCCGTCGTGCCGCCGCAATGCTCGATCACTCTCTCTCTCTCTCTCTCTCTCTCTCTCTCTCTCTCTCTCTCTCTCTCTCTCTCTCTCTCTCTCTCTCAAGTACACACACACACACTAGTACACAAGGAGATGGAGAAGGAGATGGAGCAAGAGCACTCTTCTTGCATTGCACAAATGAGAGAATGACTGAATTTTAGGTTTAGTTGGCTTTTATATGAGCTCACCCCATTCACACTTGGGTGCCCATGCTTAGCCAACTAATCCCTTGAATGTCCCAGTTAGAGTGCGCCTCTCATCGGCGATCACTCTTACCCTTTTCCTATTGGACTGACAAGCCCGGTACCTGACTCTACCAAATAAATAATACAATGTCCACCGTAGGTTACAACGTCCGTCTCGTAGGTGATAGGGTGTCCGTGAGCCGTGAGGGTTAACATGCCCCCCTTCCTGATGTAGATTCCGTCCTCGGAAGCTATTGAGTTGAAGCTCGTTGGTTGAGGTGGAAGATCATTTGAGATGAATGTCCTTAGCCTTCTTCAGTCACTGCAAAATCAAACAACATTGCACATAATTGCATTCTCATAAGCGATTAGAAAGCATATGCAATTTTAGGCAGACAATTGATTGGTAACAGAATTTTAAACAATTTGTCAGCAATAAGCATTAAATTGCAATGTAATCAAATGCATAAACATATGTAAAGGTAAAAAATTAAACAAGTCTGGGGTCGCTAATTTAACGGTCGAAAGGCACTAGAGATCGACTATTAATACCATGGATAAGCTTCTTAATTTTCTCTAGTTAATTAAGTTGTTTAATCGCGAGAGCCAAGTATTTCATGTTCGAGGGCTGACTAGAGGCTATACCTAGAGGACCTTGTAGTTAAGCTACGATAAAAGGAATTTCTCATGAAATCATCGCCTGACTGATTACCTTTGCTTTGACCCCCCAAAGTCTTTTCACAGTGATTCAATTTTGATGTGTGTGCTTATTTTGTATGCCTTGGGTTTTTTGCTTTTCAAGGAAAAGCGCCCACACTGGGAACCTCTAGGGCTCTAGTACCATAGGCGATACATGTGAGTGGAGTACCAATTTAAGCAGGGATTTCTCTTCCAGCTTAAAATTTTACATTGTGGCACTTTGATATTTTTTTGTGTTGTTTGTTATCATCATTTTAATTTTGTAGCTTTGGGGGTCATATAACTCTGATACACCTCCCCAGGCTCATCACACTAGTAAACTCCCTTTATAATACTTAAGCTAAAGGTCAATAGGGTGAAGCCCACTAGAAAGCCCTAGTACATTTCATACAATGCTGCCTAAATCGGATTAAGAACCTAAGTAACCATTGCTTATTAGGAAGGCATTCCCCATGGTATTAAGAGAAGATTTCTAACACCTAGCTTGGTCAAACTAGCTTAGTCGGACTGCTTGATTTTTAAACCTAGACAAGTGATTATGACAAAAAATTACATTGAATTAAATGTTTGATACTAAGCAAATGCGGTGAATATTAGGCTACCAATCACAATTAAAGCAGACAAACATGGATGCAAAATAGATAGGGTCAATGCTAATGGACAAAAAACACCTGTTTGTGTTGATGGTCGCGCTTGATCTAAAGTGTGAAGGAGAGAAAGGTTCCATGAAGGTCCAAATCCTATCAATAGCAACACGCTCCTGTACACACTAGGAAACAAAAGGAATACCTCCAGGAGGCACATTAGTGGAAAAAGGTACCAACACTTATTGAACACAACAAAAAACATAAGGGACCCTAACCTAATTATTTGCACTCCCCCTAGAGAGTCAAGGGAATAGGATATTGTAGAGGTTGGGGGGAAACCCTAAGGCTAAACCCCTGTCCTCGTCATCGAGATAAACAAAGTCATCATCCATGAGACCATATGTGCCATCCGTGTAGTCCTGTAAATTTTCTTCTTCATCATAGGTGCCCATGTTTACTAAGAAGGTCACTAGATGCCTATAGTCATCTTGGTCAAAAAGGTAGGCTTGTGCAATGGGAGAAACGCTCTCTACTAAGTATGGATCAGACGTGGTCAAGAGACGTATCAGCCATTCTAACTCCTCAAAATTCCTTTCACATGCTAGCGTACCTATCAAATCCCATTCACATGCAAGCACTGGAAAGACCATGTGAAATATTTGTGAAAAGTAACGAGGGTACCTCTCACCCAAGGCAGGAGTGGATGACTCTAGCGTACTAGCCATATCTGTACACGCAAATAGATGATGGTTAGAGTGCAAATATTACAAGGGTGTGTTCTTGTGCATAATTTGTTTTTATGATTTTGTGTTATGGCTCTTGCTCTTTTACTTTTTTATCTTGTTTTTGTGAGTATAAGGCTTTATATATACATTCCCTAAGATTGGAGATTAAGAGGTCAGGGAGAAAGGTTGAGAGGGAAGCAAGTGAATAATGGATGTCCACAAACACTCCCCCTTCCTTGGGTAGATCATACCGTTTGAAATGATATCGTCACCCTTTGAAACCAGTTGTTCCAAGTTGTTATAGGTGAAGATTTTTGCCAGTAGTTTTCTATTACCTTAGGTGCCTCGTCGAGTTGCAAGGGTGGTAAGGTACTCTCCCAGGATCGAACTTGAGGTGGTTCATCAGGTGATTCTTGAACACTGGAAGGTGTGGATTCGTTTGTAGCTTCATGGAGGTCCACTATTGTAGGTGGAGGTTGTGTAGAAGCTTTTACCTCTATGGATGTATTACATGAGGAGCTAGAAGCTTCATGGAACTCCCCCCTTCCTGAGCTACGTGGAATAAATTGGTTTTTCCTTGTAGCCCAAGCTAGCTCTGGACTAGGTGTGTAGCATTCTGTGATTTTTCCCTTCCCACGGTCTACCATTGGCTTTAGCGTTACACTGTTTGACTCATATGGGTTTGTTGTCGATAGGGAAGGACACATTTTACGTTTAGGTACCCAAATTTGCTCATTTCCATCATAGTAGCCTTGGGATTCTAATAGTCGTTTTGGAATCCATCGCGATTTGGTCTTGACTCTCCTAGAGCGCGCTCTTGGTTTTCCAGGGAAATTTTTTCTTGGAATGGATGGGAGGGTTGAGGTAGTTGGAATTAAGGCCTTGGGGACCCATTGAAATGTACTCTTAGGTCATGCAGGTTGAGTACTTGCAATATTACTGCTCGCTGCAACTACAAGTGTTGAAGTGCTAGGTTCATGCGTAGCCGGCAAAGACGAGTTAACCACCTTGGCTTGTGAATGTTGGCTATCCTTCAACTTTGCTAGAGTTTGCAACGTAGGTGAATTTGCTTGAATGATAGGGGTAAGAGTCGGTGGTCGCATCGTGACACTACCAGTATCCCAATCAATAGTGCATTTGGTTGCCAACATCCACGTGCGTCCCAGGTTTACGCTGCCTTCCATAGCTCCCGCGGGCATGACTAGAAACCTCTGCACTATGCTTCCATTGTCATAGACAACAGGGGTCTGAAGGACTCCAAGAATAGCAGTTTTCTTTTTATTAATGTCCTTGACTTGCATCGTACTCGGGGATAGGGTCGGTTTCCCTAATTGACACCAAATTCCATAGGATAACAAATTGTTTTTAGCTCCCGTATCTAATAAGGGATTGTATAGTACTTTCCCATAGGGGCTATTTAGCTCAATTGGGTATCGCAAGGGTGGCTCAGATTCTAATGAGTCGTCATCTGTGTCTTCGGAAAATGCTTGCGTGATTCCTAGATTAGCCTCTCGTTGGCGTCTAAGACGTTGTTGTCGTTCTCGAGCCTCAACTCTTGCTTGGATTTTTCTAAGCTCTGCTTGTTCCTTAGCAACCTTCTTTTGATGGATGGCTTGCAACTCTTCCTGGCTTAGAGGATCATAATATCTTTTGAATTTACTCCCATTAAGGAATCCAATGGTTTCAACTCCATCTACAGTCTCCACACGAATGGTACCTTGCGGGGTAATTTCACACACTCGATATGGTCCCTTACCAGCGTATTTCAATTTCTTCTTTTCATTGCGTACCCCGTACATAAGAACTTTATCACCAACCTTGATGTCTTTATCCTTTAAATGGCTATCAAACCACTTCTTTCTCCTATCCTTCTCCACTAGATCATTTCGCACAGCTAATTGCCTCTCTTCATCTAGCCTTTCCATGATATATAATCGCTCCACTAAGGGGTTACCATCCCAACCTTCTTGAGAAGCTACTCGAAGACTAGGAATGACAAACTCCCATGGCATAACTGCTTCTTAGCCATACACCATCTTAAACGGTGTGCAATTAATAGCAACTTTATATGCAGTACGATAAGCCCATAAAGCTGATGTAAGCTTTAGGTCCCAATCAGTGCGATGAGCCTCAACTGTCTTTGTCAAAATGGAGATGAGAGTTTTGTTGGTACTCTCAGCTTGGCCATTTTCTTGGGGATAATAGGATGTAGACTTGTGGTGAGATATCATGAAGTTTGATGTGAGTTCTTTTATTACTTCATTTATAAAATGAGTTCCATTGTCACTCACAAGTTCAAAGGGGCATCCAAAACGTGTGATAATGTTCTCAAAGAGGAACTTAGCTGTTGTTTTTGCATCCGCCTTTCGTGTTGCTTTTGCTTCATCCCATTTGGTTACATAGTCGGTAGCCACAATGATATATCGTGATTGCGTGTTACATGCAGCCGGACTAATCGGTCCTACATAGTCTAAGCCCCACTTTTCAAATGGTTGGGTTACCTTGATGGGATGTAGAGGCATCCTATCCCTTCTTTGTGGCTTCTTGAAGCATTGGCATTCATCACATCCCTTTGCAAAAAGTGATGCATCCTTAAACAGAGTGGGCCACCAATAGCCTGACTGTAAGATCTTTCGGGTAGTCAACTTTCCTGAAAAGTGACCACCAGCTACGCCCATGTGTGCCTCTTGTAGAATATATAAATACTCATCCTCACAGGCACAGCGTCTAAGAACATCATCTTTTCCTCTCTTATAGAGAGTTCCAGCCAGTAAGCAATAGGGTTCGCATTCCTTGATTAATTTTCGAGCTATATCTTTTCGCAGCTCTTTGGGTGGAAAACCATTAACTAAGAAGTTAACAATCTTTTCACTCCATTCAGGCATTGTCTCAACAATGAACAAAGGAGTATCAGGCAATTCATCATCAACCCCCATAGGAGCTTCGCCATTAGGGATACGAGATAAATGATCCGCCATGACATGTTTCCTCCCAGGCCTCACAACAACGGTGAAGTCAAACTCAAGAAGAATTAACAACCATCGTGTAATTCGACCTGTGGAACACGGCTTGTTTACCAAATATAGCAATGCTTGATGATCAACATAAAACACAAACTTGGTAGCAAGAAGGTAATGGCGAAATTTACTGCGTAAATCATAGCTAGACCTTCGCGCTCTGTAGTAGTGTAGTTCATCTCGGCATCATTTAATTGGCGACTTGCAAAGCTAATAGGGTAGTCCAATTTATGTTCTCTTGGTTGAGTTAGAACACACCCAATAGCAAAGTTTGATGCATCAATATGCACATGAAAAGGTACATTCCAATCAGGTGTTCGCAGGATTGGAGCACTTGTTAGGGCCTTCGTTAATAATTCATAAGATTGATGACATTCTTCCGTCCAGTGAAACTCGATAAGAAGCTTGTACAATGGACGCGCTATATCGGCAAAGTTTAAAATAAACCAGTTCGTAGGTGGTGGCAAATCGGCAATGGCTTTAATCTTACTCTCATCTGTGGATATCCCGTTCTTGGACACTATATGCCCTAGAATGACTCCATGCTTAACCCAAAATTGGCATTTGAAAGGGTTCAATGAGATGCGACAAAATCAGCACCTTTCAAATATTTTTCGTAGATATAACAAATGCTTCTCCCAAGAAGAATAAACACAAAGGTCATCTAGGAAAGCTTCACAAAACTCCCTTAGAAATTCTTCAAACACAGTGTTTATTAATCGTTGGAATGTAGCAGGGGCATTTGTTAAGCCAAAAGCCATAACACGAAATGCAAACACTCCAAACTCTGTGATAAAAGCAGTTTTAGCTTGGTCCTCTAATGCAATTGTGATTTGATTGTAACCAGAGTACCCATCTAAAAAGCTATAAGCTTCCTTGCCCGCAACTCTTTCAAGCACATGTTCTGAATATGGCAAGGGATAATGATCTCTCCTAGTAGCTTCATTAACTTTATTGAGGTCCACGCACACTCTTAGTTTCCCATTCTTTTTTGGCACAATGACTATTGGATAAACCCATTCTAAGTGCTCAATAGGGTATATGAATCCACATTGGATAAGTTTTTCAATCTCCCCTCAAAGATGTGGAAGCAACGGGCCTGCCATATGAACCAGAGTGTCAGACCATTGATGAGCTCCCAACACTCCTCTCTCTCACTGCACCACTCCTGTGGAGTAAGCTCCATGGCAGGCTGGAGTGTAGGTCGCCCCTCCTGCATCATTATCATGCTGCTGGTGGAAGATATCTCAAACTGAAGTGCCGGGCTCGTGAGGGTGGACCAAGCCGCTACTCCCCAAGTGTACTATCAAGCCGTGGAAAGAGCAGGCATCAGCCAAAGAACTCGAAGCCACACCTGTTGTGCCAAAGGACAGTCCCAAAGACAGTGACACTGACTCTCCACAAAATGGTCACAAGCTGCACATGCGGCCAAGAGACCACTATGCACTAGCCAGCTCCCAACTGCTGTAGCTCTGTGTGCGACTAGCCATTGAAACAAGGTGACTCGCCTCGGCTATCTGGAGTCCCACAACCTCCCAGAAGGCTGCCAATAACTCAGCTGTGAGACCCTCCTCCTACCAATGAGGTGCTACAGCGGGGCAGGCCTCTCTTTGTGCTGCTAGTATGTGACATCCCAGTCGAACAGTGTACTGAAAGAACGGGACACCTAGGTGGTCTGCATAAGAGAAAGGGTCCCTCCAAATCCACTCACCAGGATCCCACTGTACTCGTGCTAGTGGACAACACTCCCAAGCCCATAGCCAGTGTCTAGTCTCAAAACTTGTTGGGTCACGATCGATGACACAAGTCCTTCCACAGATGCCCACCACTCGAATCCTCTGAAAACAACACTCTGCCACCTGTGGGGCCTCTACTGCAACTCGTTGTAAGCGTCCCTCACCCTTAGCTCAAAGAAAAGGGATGGAACAGTCTCTGAGCATGCCCAGATTGAGATGAGAACCTCCAATCGTGTGAAGGCTCCCATCCACCTGGGTGCTACTGGCTCAAGAGGTGTGAGCCACTCAGCTGGAACTACCTTTGAGATGTCCTGGCACATGCTCTGCACCCCTCTCATGCCCTGTAGAGCTGGAAACCCTGCACCTCCTCTGACAAGCCTGAAAAATCTAACTAGTCACTTAAAGAGCGCTCTGGACCCGCTGCCATGGGACCCCAGGAAACATGAGGCCAACTACCAACCAAGTGGCCTCTCTGAGTGCTAACCATGGGGTTCCAAACAAGGGGCTATTGTAGGCGCTCCTCCGTGCAAGTAGGCTGTCGCTGCTCCAGGCCTCACTACAAGTGCTCCCAAGATCGAAGCAAACTCATAGCGAAGCGGTCCTCTAGTCTCCTGCTCAAACCAACTCTGCGCATCTCTGTGAAGATCCATCTGGTCGAAGGTCGCCAGGGGCCTCCAACCTGAGGCACCCTAGCACAAAGCCGTTGTAGCAAGAACTCCTTCCAGGGCTCCTCACCTGGAAGAAGTCCTTTGACTATGAACTTCCCAAGAAGGGTTCTGCTTTGTTGTGCTGGGTCAATGATCCCAAGCCCTCCCTGTGAACAAGGAAGAGTGATGACCTGGCAAGCCACTTGGATCGATCTATCTGAGTGTCACGTCCTGACCAAAGAAAGTTCTTGATCAGCCTCTCTACCTTGCTGATACAAGAACTCGAGAAGATCCAGCAATAAGTGATGTACCACATAGTCACCAACAACACCTGGTTGGCCACTACTACTCTGCCAGCCAAAGAAAGTCGTGCTGAGCTCTAGTGTAACAACTTCCTCCCGATAGATAGGAGGAGGGGAGCAATCTGCTGCTCCAGAGACAAGTCCAAACCAACCTGACAGCCCAAGTACCGAACTGCAGTCCCTGGGGGACACCTAAAACCCTCTCCTGGCACCCAATCGGGCATAGGAGCACTACCAACCGAGAAAGCCACTGTCTTTCTCCAGTTGATGAGTGTGCCAGATGCACAACAGAAGGTCTCCAAAGCTTGCTCACACCTATGAAGGTTGGCCTCTTGGACATCTAAGTACAAGGCTTAGTCATCGGCAAACCCAACGTCCAGTAGCTCATCTTCCCGAAGAGGGAGTGCTAAGCCCCATAGACCAACTTGTTGCGACACCAAAAACCTGCTCATCGCCTCCGCATAGAACAGAAAGAGGAAGGGGGCAAGAGGACAACCCTGTATGACCAAACGTGTGAGCATGAAGCGATCACCTCTACCTCCTGCCAAAATTGCCTGACTATGAGCCTGTCTGTACAAAGCTGACACCCCTCTGATCGAAGCATCTGAGAAGCCCATCCTATGTAGAGTGCCCTCTAGAAATTCCCAGTCAAAATCAAAAAGAAGAATCACCAGGTCCTCACCACGGAGTTGCGCGAGGGCAGAAGCCTCCCAAAAAGTAAAGATGTTGTCAAGGATACTGCGTTCCTTGACAAAACCTGTCTGAGTCCTATGTATAAGGCTCTCTAGAAGTGGCTAGATACTCAAACTCAGAGCCTTGGCAAGAATTTTGTAGGCTGACTTGAGGATGGTGATGGGGCGCCACTATCGAATCTCATCCAAGGAGCCACCCTCCTTGGGAATGAGGTAGATCAAGCCCTCACTCATGCTGTCAGGCATCACTCATGTGTGCAAGATGTACTGAAAAGCACTACAGAGATCTCGGCCAAGTAAGTCCCAGTACTCCAAGAAAAAATTGGGAGTCAACCCATCCTCACCTGGACAGCTACCACGGGGGAGGTCACTAAGAGCCGTCTGTAGATCCTCAAGTTGAAGTGGCAGATCAAGCCTCTGATGCATCTCCTCAGTCACAAGGCAAGGCATTTGTGCCCACACCTGCTCCCTGCATGCATCTTGACTCTCTGACTAAGGCTGTGCAGACAGTAACTCATGGTAAAAGTCAGTAGCAATATCCTCGGGCTCAGAAGCAACTGACCCATCGGGCCTCCTCAACTGACTGACCTTGGCGTGCGAATACTGAGGTCCCACTGCCTTGAAGAAAGCACCAGTCACTCTGTCGCCCACCTGTGTCCACTGAGATGCCTATCGATGGAAAGCAAACTCATGTCGCCACTCCTCTGTGCTAGCAAGCTCCTGGCAAGCCTATTGTAGCTGCTCCTCCAACCAAGGAATGTCTGGATGCTGCTCCTGCATCCTCTACAACGAAACAATTCCCCATCTGAGACGCTTCTCCTCCTCTCTCGCCTGCAGCCCGGCAAGCCAAAGACTCCTGGATAAAGAAACGACTAATCTGAGCTAGTCCTAAGGCCACTTTGTCAGCAGGGGAATCTTGCTTGTCCAAGATCTCTGTCCAAAGAGCCTCTACTCACTCTCTGAGTGCAGAGTCCAGCAAGACCCTCTCTGGGATGCAAAGCATCATGTTCCCTCTCCTCTTCCTATCTGCCACTATGAGGATCATTGGTAAATGGTTCGAGAAGGAAGTCCCTGCCAGAACGCCACAGGTCTCTCCCAAGTCACTGAAATGGTCACTAGTGTAGAAGGGATCTGTCCGTGATAGATTCACTCCTCCCACTTTGCGGTCCAAACCAGAGAAGGAAAGGCTATCTGGGGGCCTCACAAAACTAGAGTGCTGCCAAACATCCGAGACCCTCAGAGTCATACAAAACCTCTCCCAAGCTGCCAGCTCAACTCCATGCACAGTAGCATGGCTACCACCAATCCTCTCCGAAGCTGCCAGCTCAATTACATGCACAGTAGCATGGCTACCACCAATCCTGTCAGAAGGGTCCTCCAACATGTTGAAGTCCCCCCCTATGCACCAGTGTTCTGCCTACGGCAGAGACTCAACTATCTGTGACCAAAACTCTGCTTGAGCACTTGCCACAGTGGGCGCATAGATTTTTAGGAAGCCCACAAGGCAACCCTGAACCCGCATAGTAATCCACTAAGCCCTGCCTGGCATAATAATCCCTCTATCCACAATGGCCTGCTGCAAAGAATTCGCAATAGTCATACATACCCTACCCTGGATACCTCCAGGTCCAAAAGCAGTTGACCAAAAATTATCATATCGTCCACGCAAGACTGACCACAACGTCTAATGCGGATCTCACACAGATGGTGCTCCTGAAGCATAAGGAGATCAATCTCTCCTCCTATAAGGCAGCGCTGAAGCTCCTGACGCAGCCGGCCCCGCTGATGCTGAAACTGGGGCCCACCAAGTCCCTACACGTTCCATGAGACGATCCTCATGGGGAGCAAGAGAGAACAGATGCTGCCGCAACAACTAAACGGGCTATCTTCAATGCTGGCTTGGATGGGGAGTAATCCGCATCCGAGCATCCTCTAGATAGGCGTAATTGAAATGAGTGCTTGGCCCAAGCCCAAGCAGAGCGAGCCGTACGTAAAGCAACCTCCTCTATCCAGAAGTCCTTGAATGTGTACATAGCATGGCAAGCACTATGTATCAGCAAAGAAGTAAACCACAACGTGTCTACATCGTGCTGTATCTGAAGGTGTCACCACAAACTTGGCCAATGGCCACAAAGTCTGAAGCATGTCTATAACTCCTAGTTCTCCCATGTGGTGAGAGAACTCTAGGACCTGTGTGTGCAACCGTCCCAACACTGAGTCGAGAGTCCACTCAGTCTGGTACCTGTTGAAAAGGGGAAAGGAGAAGCCAACCGCTGAGTCCAAGGCCTCTGTCCCCCTAGCTGCAAGGAATAGAACACGGACCCTGAAGCAGGCTGCCTCATGGTCTACTGAGGGGTTGCCGAGAAAACAAGTGAAGTCGTAGTCGAAGAAGTCCCATCGGCACCGGATGTCGATGCTTGTCAGACCACGAGAGATAGCTGCAAGGGGAGACGTCTATACCTGTAGAGGGGGTTGCAAGAAAGGTTGTCCCTCTCTCGCCAAGCCGAGAATCTTGCAGATGAGAGAAGTCGCCTGCAAGCGCTCTACCGTTGCGGCTAGGCTCGCTTTCTCTGTTGGTGAAAAAGCAAGTTGAATGGTAGGCTCAGCGGGGTCGGGAGAGGGGGCATTGGACGAGTCCCTTTGTGGAGGAGTTGGAGCCTCCATCTGTGTCTACTGTTGTGGCGGAGAAGCGGAAGTAGGAATTACTCTGCAGTAAAACGCGCTGAGCACTGTCCAAAAAACAGCACTACCAGAGCCAATTGCAGGGAACCTTCGAGAAAGAGGCAGAGAGCGAAGAGGGGGGGGGGGGGGTGAAAAAGGCAGCGAGTGAGGGCAACGGGCTGGGGGTGGCAGCATGAGAGGGCAATAGGTCGGCAACAGATAAGGTGGACAGGGCTGTGTGCAGCAGGGGGCGGGCTAGGATGCCGCACGCAAGAGGGCAGGCAGGGGGGGCAGCGCGAGGGTAGTGGTGGGGGGGGGGGGGGGGGGGGGGGGGGGGGGGGTGGCGGGGGGGCAATGATGGCGACAGGGGGTGGGGGTGCTAGCAGCAACAGCGAGCGCATTATTTTTATTCAAGAGAGTTTACTATGGACTGACATCTAATAATCTATTACCTGAAGTGGTTCTACATTTGAAGCCAAGGAAGCGTATTATGAAATGGGTGCTAGAGCTGTAGGATTTGAGTTGGAGTTTAATATGGATCATACCATCCAGTCCAAAGTGGCAGATATTATGGTCAATAAGGGTGTTGATTTACTGGTATATCCAAGGGTGGTGCTAGATGAAGTTAGACAAGAGCTAGACTTGGAAGGGGCTTTTATCATGTGGTTTGATGGTGCATATAGAAGAGTAATTCAGAAGGTGGGACGTGGTATGGTGATACAGGCTATGCAAGGCAGGTGATTTTTTAGAAGGCCTATGATCTAAAAGATGTCCACACCAATAATGAGGTAGAGTACCTCACTCTCCATTTGGGTTTAAAGTAGTACATGGAGTTTTCCATTTCAAAGCTGGTAGTGAAAGGTGATGCCTTGCTAGTTATCAAGCAATTGCTGGGGCAATGACATGCAAAGAGGGACTCCTTCAAAAAATTGTTAAGTTCTTTGAAGCGGTCCAGTTTAATCATGTCAAGAGAGAGAAAAACCAAGAGGCGGACCAGCTAGCTAGTAGCAGAGTACAGGTGCATATTTCAAGTTTGTATGTGGCACCAGCCACTTACACAGGTAGGGAAACTCTAAAAGAGATAGAGGACTTTTTGAGCACAGGGTAGTGTCTAGAGGGTTTGTCCAAGTTGCAGAGGAGAAGGAATGTTCAAAAGGCCCGCATGTGTACATTGGTAGGTGAAGATCTTATGACATACGGTCGGGATGGAGTTCTAAGAAGAGTTTTTTACCTTTCAAAGTCTACCTTTCAAAGTCATTTTTTACCTTTCACAAACCTTAGGATGAAAGCAACTCAAAGTTGTCACCATTAGCTAACTACATGGCTGCCACTAATTTGCCCAACATGCTTCAAAACGATCTAAAAACAGATTGAAATCTTCACTTACATCTCGTTTAAGTGCCTTCAACTTTGTATCCATCTCAATTGGGGACGTGTCCTTGCAAAAACCATGACCATAGAGCTGGCCATGCGTGTCTTGACTCACCTTCCAATGCTTTCTACCACACCTTAACTCTATCATGCATCACCAATTGCATCTTGCTATACTTGTTAGGCATACATAGTGATAGCATATACAACTTGAAATCTACAACCCACATGTATGGATTATCTTCACCTACCAAAATCAATCCATAGCTTTGTGTAGCCATGGCTTCTTTGTCAAACTAGGAGCAATAAGAATTCTCCTCATTGAGGGCACCAGAAGCTGGGGGGAAATGGGGGAACACACTCAAAACACAAAGCAAGGCCTCTCTATAGCTCAAGGCATTCATAGCATGCCTGTCATCTCAATATCACGTTCAAAACAACCAAATAACACTAGCAAACCACCGTTTACACACAAATCAATGCACACACACCCGATAAGATCACCATACCATACTCACACACCACCACGATTTGTCTCAACCCTCTCAACACACACACCAATGCTCTATCTCACTCTCTCCACACACTGACGGTTCAAGGGGGCACTCACCTCCACACAACATCATAGAAAAAAACAAGAGTAGAAGAAAGAGAAGTGGAGAATTGGCACTAAAACGAGACAATGCACGATCTTGCTAAAAAATTCCTTTACACCATCACAAGTGACAATCTATGGTGGGCTCAACAAAGAGAACACCTCCTTGAGGCGTCACATACAAAAACTGGCTCAAAACTATCCCAAAGAACCCCCAAATAATCAAAAAGTTTTTTCTTATAGGGATTTCCACCAATTTTTAAAAATTTGGATCTTAGTGGCATTTTTGGGCCCTTGATTTAGAAACTCTTTGGAGGGTTTGATGCGCCTTTGGTCGGCCTTCCATCTCTCTCTCTCTCTTTGCCTCATGATCTTGAGGGGGGAACTGGTGCTAGTGCTAGTACTCTGTGGCTCTCAATATATATGGGGGGGTCCATTGACGTGAGAAACTACCATTATGGGCTCCACAAAACCACCACCAAGGCCACCCACCACCTATCAGCTACCCAGTCTGCTGCCCAACAATACCACAAATTTCCACAGAACCACCATCAAGTGGCACAAGGCTACCACGCATAGTGCCTGCATGCCCATGCCATAGCTCATCAAGATCTCTCTCTCTCTCTCTCTCTCTCTCTCTCTCTCTCTCTCTCTCTCTCTCTCTCTCTCTCTCTCTCTCTCTCTCTCTCTCACACACACACACACACACACACCTCTTGTGCACAATGGGGGCTATGGCACATTATAAGTACCATGAGGATCCAATCCTTATAGCTGCATATGGGCTTATTGTCCCGCCACATGGTAGCCCATGGTGGCCTACCCCTTCAAACTCCTAAAAAACCTCTTCATATTGTCAAATGAAACTTCCTTTTTTCCCAACTTTCAAAGCCATCCCACTTTTTCCTAATGCCAAAAATTACTTTTGCAAAGCCACACCAAAACCCTATCTTACCAAATCTAGATCCCTTTGGTTCCTCTTGCATTTCAAGGTTTCCAAGACTACAAACCAATGCTATGAAAACAAAAAAAAATCACATGATCCTTTCCTATTGTGATTGCCCATCGACTTAGATGGGGTCTATCTCGACACCGAATGATGATTTGTCAATGAGTTGACTGTGGGTGTCATGATTTCTATGTTAACAATACAAAAATAACAATCAAGGGTAGAACACAGGTGGTCGAGGAAACTTTCAAGGTAAGGGGAGTCCAAGAAGTCGTGGAAATACGCAACAAAATAATGCAGGTCAACACGAAAATGTAGTATGTTGGGGTTGTGGAAGACATGTTCACTTTATGACGTGACTATCCAGACATGGGACATCAAAACAATTATGCAACCACTAGCAATAATGGAGATGAGCCTAAGAGGCTATTTGTGGTGCAACACATGCTAAATACTATGCCTAAAAATGTGGAAAAATTGAGTGATAATGTCTGATATGTGGATTCTAGTGCATCGAATCACATGACTAGTCATGGTGAATGGTTCAAGGAAATGTGGGCTTTCCAAAGTCTTGGTTATGTAGAAGCCGGGGACAATACTGCACATCCCATTATGCATATAGCAAATGTGCCATTGTCTATGATAAATGGTAAAGTGAAGTACCTGGCTGATGTACTTCATGTACCCAACATTACAAAGAACCCAGTTTCTATTGGGTAAATTGTTTAGCAGGGTTTATAGGTCAGGTTTAGCTCCGATGGGCTCTTTGTCGAAGAGCATAAGAAGAATGGAAGGCTAGTTGCACAAGGAAAGAAAGTGGATATAATGTTTACTTTGGATGTAAATGTGCCCAAGGTGAATGCTGCCATGCTTGCATGAGGTATAATTGTTGTTCCAGTTATAGAGATTTGGCACAAACATATTGGTCATGTAAATTTGCAAAGGTTGAAGATAATACAAACTAAAGAGATGGTTATAGGTTTTCAAGCATTTAAAGTTGTTGAGATGAAGAAGGTTTGTGAAGATTGTCAATTTGGAAAGCAAGCAAAAGCATCCCTTCCTCATGATAAGCAAGAATGCATTGGATTTAGTGCATACAAATGTATGGGGTCCGATGAAGATTCCATCTATGGGTGATACTATGTGAGTTTAATTGATGACCATACGAGGAAGGTATGGGTCTATTTCATGAAGCAAAAAAGTGAGGTGTTCATGCACTTTTACACTTTCAAAGTTATGGTTGAATTTTTTTTAAAGTGCCTGAGGTCAGATGGAGGGGGAGAAAAATTATCCAATGAGTTCAATGGTTTTCTAAAAAGCATGGAATTTAGAGGCAATTTTCATGCAGGTATACTCTACATCAAAATGATGTTGCTAAGCAGAAGTACATGCACATTGCAAATGTTGCTAGAGCATTGATGAATGAGAAGAACATGCCTCATTTTTATTGGGCTGAAGCTATTGCTACATATGTGTACATTATGAACAAGACTTCTATTGCTGCAGTAAATGATATGACAGTTGAAGAGAAGTTCAATGGTGAAAATTTGGATGTATCAGATTTATAAGTTTTTGGATGTATTGCTTATGTGCATGTTATTGATGAGCTAAAAAGTAAGCTTGATCTGAAAGGAGAAAAATACATGTTCATTAGCTAATCCCTTGAGTAAAAAGGGTAAAAGTGTTGGATTATTACGAGTAAAGTGAGGGTGGGCAAGGATGTTGTTTTTTATGAAATGGCAAGCTGGTATGTTGATGTAAAAGATGATCTGGGGGCTGATGTAAGAGAAAATGTGGCTGTAGAAAATACAGGTGCACAGTCACAAATCTTTAGTGGGTCACAGGGGTCATCTAGTGCAGGTCATGGTGAAAATCCATGGAGTGGTAGGTTACATGAAAGAGTGAGTCCTACTAATTTCCAAATGTATCAAGGAAAAGGAAGAAAAAAGTTGATGATGCCCCTAAGTTGTCAAATTTGAGTTAGGGTTATGATAATGTTGATAGTAGTGGTTCTAAGCAGAGTTAGATGAGGATTTTGACATACCCTCTGTGAAGACTCCGCTCCACGTGAAAGAAGCATGCAAGCAGGGAACAAGGCACCTAGAAGTGATCTTGGACCATGCAGGTCAAAAAGAGTAAGAAATCTTGTGCAAATATTTACTTATGATAGTCATGTGGCTCATCATTGTGCATATATGGAAAATATTACAGAGGAGGTAGAACCCACATACTTTGAGGATGCTATCAAAAATGAAAAATGGTGGAAAGCTATGGATGAAGAGGTGGCTGCACTTTATGCAAATGGAATATGGAAACTAGTGCCGTTACCAAAAGGTAAAATGGAAATTGGATGTAAATGGGTTTACAGAATAAAGCATAATGTTGATGGTAGTGTGAGCAGAAACAAGGCAAGACTTGTAGCCAAAGGTTATACACAAACTTGTGGGACTGATTATGAGGAGACATTCAGTCTCGCAGCCAAGATGGCTACCATTTGTGTGTTTATTATAATGGCTTCCACATCAAAATGGGTGTTGAAGAAAATGGATGTAAAGAATTCATTTCTAAATGGAGACTTGGAGGAAGATGTGTATATAGAGCACCCACAAGGCTATGCAAATATGAGACTACATGATCTTATATGCAGGTTAAACAAAGAATTTTATGGGCTGAAGCAAGCACCTAGAGCTTGGTACGAGAGGATTGGGGCATTCCTCATTTTATTGGGCTTTGAGACGTCTGATGCGGATCATTCCTTACATGTGAAAAATAATGAGGCAATTTTTTTGGGGATATGTATTTATGAGGATAATTTGATTTTGGAGGTGATAATGTGGCTAAAGTAGAGGGTGTACAAGCTCTACTTATGCAAAAGTTTGAGATGAAAGACTTGGGAGACTTGCGGTATTTCTTGGGCATTGAAGTTATTTGCATAGAAGAGGGTGTATGGCTGTGACAAAGGCAATATGCTTTGGCATGTTAAAAAAGGATGGTATGGCTGATTGTAAGCCAATTGAAATGCCCTTAAATTAGAATTTGAAGTTGGGGAATGATGTAGGTCAAGTGCTTGAGAATGCTACCATGTACAAAAGATTGTGGGGAGCTTGACTATCTCACGTCCAAACTTGAGCTACACAAGTGGATTGGTGAATTAGTTCATGCAGTCTCCCAAGATATCACACTTGGATGTGGTGAGGTGCAGTTTGCACTATGTGAGTACTATTTTGGATTATGCACTCTTTTATATATTGGATTGCAGCTCTATGGCTACATAGATGCGGATTGGGCTAGTAGTACATACGATTGTTGGTCTACCAGCGGCTTCATGTTTTCACTTGGGAGTGTTGCTATCACATGGAGCATCAATAAGAAACCTATGGTTTCTCTTTCAAGGATAGAGGTAGAGTATAGGGGTTCTACAATGGTGGCATATGAAGTAGCATGACTGGGAGAGGACTAGGATTTCTACTTCACGACTTTGGAGTATAAGTACAGAAGCTGGTTGTCATCTATTGTGATAACCTCAACAACATAAAATTAGCACCAAACCTAGTGTTTCATGCTAGGATGAACCCCTTGAAGTTTACTACCGCTCCATTAAAGAGAGGGTCTTAGTAGGTGACATCAACCTTGAGTACATGGGGTGATGGATGAGCAAGTTGCAGATATCTTCACGAAGGCCCTTGGAGTGGAGAAGCTATGTATCTTTTGAGCGATGCTCGGCATACGAGAGATGGCATTGATCTTGAGGGGGAGCGTTGAGATGTCAAGCTCAACATATATGACTCTTGGATGACTACCATTGATAATCATCATCACTGGCCTGCCTTGGTGGATATGCATATCTTCATCAATGATACTACAAGAAAACTCCACAGATCTGGTCTACCCATTAGGGAATTTTGGAGGTTATTTGGAGGGACTTCTAAGAAAATACAATTTTTTGCCTTCTCTCTTTAGAAAATTGGTGTGGTAAAAGAAAAGGTGTCCTCATCAACCATTTAAAAAGTGTACTTCGAAGTGGATTCTTTTGACAGATTCATAACGGCTGTAATGGTTGATGGAATGTCCCTTTTCAGTTATATTGAATGCACCTTGTCATATAGGAGGGAATTTCTTTTCCTTACGATGTATGTAGTAGGTAGTCTAGGGTGTAATGGCGCTATAATCTTCCGTTTCTTTATTTTCTTGATTGTGTATTCATGGCTTCTTCATCCACCCCCTCAACCCTTCTTAGTAAACATCATAAATATCATCTACACATTGATTTGAGTCCTGAATATGAGCCTTTATGCAAGAGAATTAAAACAAACACAACAGTAACACACACGGAGAAAGCAAGACTCAGGGTAGAAGGAGCAAAACACATAGACTTATGGAAAAATGGCTCCCTCTATCCTTTGAATCCTATGACCAATGCCTCCCCTACATTTGTAAATTTGACTACTTTATTGACCTTTAGAGGTGATGGATAGAATGGTTTACTTGGCTACTGCAAAGCTCTAACTGGTAAATAAAAAATTCAAAAAGGCATGGTTCACCATCAAGCAAATGAGATCATACAACTTTCTAGTTTGCATTGTAAGGACCAAAAAACCCTTTTACAGTGCACACAAGAAATACACGTACTGCAAGAAAAAGTGTGTAATTTACAAAGGAAAGATCCAGGCTTAGGTGCTCTTGTGCGAAAGAAGAGACTACAGAATCTTGAAACCTTGAAGGTTGGCTTTGGAGGTTCAAGAAAAAAATCCAAGCATTGAGGTTAGTATCATGAACCTTTTAGTTTATTTCAAATATACATGTTTTTTCTTATGTCTGTTATATTTTCTATGTAGACATGATATATATCCAAACTCGACAAAGAAAACATAGATCCAAAGGCCAATGTAGGAAAGCAGTTGAAGCCTTTGATAACAAGTGGTCTCGCAAAGGATATAATGCATGGAAAAAAGTATAAGGTTTTGCAGTGGGATGTTGTTGACCATTTTAGTACAAAGAGTGCAGTGCCTACAAGTGAAATACAGGGCACACTTGACTCCCTTGGTGTGAGTAAGAGACGATACTTAGCTATTCAACAGTCTATCTCCTCTATTTTTGTGAAGAATGGAATAAATTCTAAACTTCTACCAGCAACAACAAGTGTTTGAAAAGAGAGACTTTAGCTCAACCATGCACAAACAAATTTCATTGGATGTCCATTTCATATTGATGGTATTTATAGATCTCAAGGAACAAGTGTAACCTATGATGAGTACAACAATATCTTCATGGACCTCGCTTTGTTGCAAACTAGAATGGTTAAGTTATACAATGTAACATTTGAACAGGTGGCATTTTGCATTTTGTTTTGAAGCTAGATGAGTGTGATATCCTCAAAGAGAAGAATCTAGAACGAATCACAATAACATTGATGAATAGGGCTCTTTCAAAATGCCCCACTGATGATCCTTCATACTTCAGTGTTCAATCAGAAACAAACATATGGTGGCTTGGTGCTTTTCAGGTATTCCATTTCCACCTTCTCTTCAGCTTCGGTGAGCCCTCTTGAGATTTCATTTTAGATTTACTTTAACATCTCATGCGGATTTAATCTTGAAGGTAAAGAAAGAATACCACGACATTTTATATTGGGTGTTCCATCAAACCCCTATCCTTGATATCATTGAAAAACAAATAAATCAAGGAAAGGTGTTGGTTGTCAATGGGAGGGGAGACTTTCAGGCCCAATGGCATCTTACATGCGACCTTAAAACACTGAAGTGTATAAATGATTGTGGAATGGGTGCCACGGTAAAGGCTCCATGCTTGTATTGTATGGGACCTGCAAAGATGATGGACCCAAAATGGTGGAGAAAGGCACCTACTCGCCATAATGAGGATCCTAATTTCCACCCAGTTTTGGATATTCCATTTGTCAATGTACACATGTGTACAAAGCATGCTCTTTGAAAAATTGTGGAGAAGTTTGTGTATCTGTACATTGGGTTTTCTTGGAAAATCAAGAACTCAAAAGAACAGAAGGTTGTGGTAGCGGCGCTTGAACTAGTTTTGT
The DNA here is from genome assembly GCF_014529385.1 of Adiantum capillus-veneris. Lineage (NCBI taxonomy): Eukaryota > Viridiplantae > Streptophyta > Polypodiopsida > Polypodiales > Pteridaceae > Adiantum > Adiantum capillus-veneris. Next base: position 93,947,644 of record NC_140959.1, on the reverse strand, counting down.
CAGAGATGGGTCTCCATAGGGGCAATGTGAAAATCTAGTGGGATAAGAAAAGGTCAACCAATGATAAAGATGTGCCTTGCAAACCATCTATTTGTGGGGTCAAGGCACGTCGTTTTTTTATCAAAACCAACATGCATCAAAGATAAGAAGCTAACTAAGTGTGGAAGGATATATCAATTCACTTATGTCAGCAAAATTGAGTTTCAGCAATGGAAAAATCTCAATACGGTAATGAAGGGCCAGGAACCCACAACTCACAATGCCAAGGGTGAAGTGTGGCGTTCCATTGATGTGCTATTTCAAATGTATGACAAAAAGATGAGTGGACACAAAATGATCTAAACAAGTTTAAGGAGAACCTTCAGCTACTAAATAAAGCACTAAGATCAACATGGACTGAAACTTAGATTACTCATTACATGTTATTGTTAATGCACCCTTTTAAATGATAAGGACTAAAAGGTTGTTTAAAATTCCCAACAACTTGTTTTATTTGCAGCACATCATTTTCAATCACTTACCATACTTCATTCAAAACCATGGAAACCCAGGAATATGGATCACCCAAGGCTTGGAAAAGTCTCATTACATGGCCAAGAATGCATATTTCAGACACACACGACATGATGGCTTTCGAGATAAGGCAAACAATTTGAAAGAGTTGTTTCAATGGTTTTATCACAGAATCCTTCATCGACTGCAACAAAAACATGTATTAGATTGCTTGGCAACAACACAAGCAATTAGGCATTTGCAACAAAGGAATTGGAAATGAGTAGAGGCATTCAACAACTCTAGTGCTCATGAAGGCTAGAGAAAGTGGAGAGCGACAATGCAATATGGTAACCATAGGTGGATCAAGAGATTTTGATTTCAGGTCACAACATGTACAAGAGATGTTGAACGAGATAATAGATACAATATAAGTCACAAGTCTCTCAACTTGATGACAGAGCGTGGATATCTTTTCGCACATTACCCTCGTATCGGATCATTAAATGTTTGCCATAATCTAACAGTTCATTTGGGTTTTGTTTCCCAAAGTGAGTGCCATTGCTGTGTATGTGTAATAATAAGCTGCATGACCACTAGTGTACCCCGGACAATATTCAAAACATTCTGTACCAAAAAACCCTATCGACGAGGATAATCTTGTCTTCATTTTGTGGTAGCATTTGTCCATGTAGGAAGCATGAGAGCATCTTGAGGGCGAACGTTGCAGTACTTCCCTCTTGGGACATTCCATTGTGATGGGTGCCTCACAGATTCTGGTAAGGTATTTTTCTAGTGCTACATCCCTTCTATGATACTCTCTTGTCCGACAGCAAAGAAAGTCATCCTTTTCAGCAATCCATGATTGTACACAAAAGGATGAGTTAGAGAAAGACAATGATAGCTAGGATATATATATATCTATTTATATTTATATTTATTTATTTTTTTATTTTTTTATTTTTTTTTTTATTTTGGGGGGGGGGGGGGGGGGGGCTTACCATGTAGCTCTCATCTTGCATATATAAGTCATCCTTCCATAGGCCCATTGACCTCGTGGACCCTTGTGCGGGATACGTAAACCATTCCTCTACTTCCTGAGTACTAGTTGCAGGCTTGAGGTTGTTTTTGATAGCTTGGAAGGTGGCTTCATCTGGGAGTGTCTCTCTATACTTTTTTTCCTTGTCAAAGCAGAGTTTGAGGCACTCCATCGGGTTACTAGAGGTTTCCATTGCCTCGTTGTCACTACTGCCATCAGATACAAATCCACTCCTCCCCTCTTGAAATTTGGAGAGTGTGGAAAGTGCAAAGTCCTCAGCCTTAAAGAAAATATATACTTTGAATGTCATGGAGGAAATTGCATGATCTCTCACCAAATTTGAAGTCTGGCAGTTTAGGAAGCATCAATGTGGCTTGTTTCTCATTAAAGCCAGAGATATCTAAAGGTAGTTTGATGTCAGATGTTTTGTCTTTAAGTATTTTGCTTCGTTGCACCTCTTTAGCATCTGCCTCAATATTAATATCCTCCTCGATCTCAGGAACCTCATTGCACTCCAATTCCTCATCATCTTGTTCATTGTGTGGTAGATCCTTCTCATCCATTACCTCTGAAGGATCATTCAATAGACTAGCAAATAGAGAATTTAAGAATAGAAGGAACCCAAAGGATTCTTTAATTAGCTTGCAATCTCGTTCATGCATAGGACACCTTCAGGGTCTATAAATAATAGGCAGGTGATGGTACTTCTTGTATGACCATCTTGTGGAATCACAATATTTTAAGTGCACCACCACTATGTTAGCAAGAACCACCCTGCCCCTGTGGACCTCAAGCTCAAACTTCTTTTAGACTTAAGGAAATTATTGTGTTGTGCTATAAGGTCATCCAGAATGAATGGGGCATTGAAGATAGAAGAGACCTTGTCGAAAATTTCATCAGCTCCTGCAAAATATAAAAGTCTTTCATCCACACATGCAAGATTTTCAACCCCTTGCTTACATTTTGTAGTTGGCTCACTGGTAGAAGAAAGATCAATGTTTCTCTTTTTGGTGCTAGTCAGTTGAAGCTTCTGGCTTACAGGCACTTCTTCCTGTTTTGAAGCTTCTGAGTCATTGGGGGTTTCTCGGTCCCCACATCATCATCTCCAAGAAATGTATCTTTAGCCAGAGCAAAGTGGACATCTCTCTTTAAAGAGCCTTGCAACAACTTAGGTGGTCTTTCTTTTGCTTCTTGGCACCTAAGACAATTTCTGGATCCACCCTCTACATCTTCATTCTGTGGGATCTTAATCCTAAGAAAAACAAAATACCAAAGAAAAAGGTAAGTATTGGGACAAACCAGCATTTAAATCTCTCTCTCTATCTCTTTCTCTCTCTCTCTATGACAGATTGGTCTCATTTGGGTTAGTTTTTCTTTTTACAGAGCCTTTACTTAGAGCAGCTCATTTTATTTGAGTTCCAACTCCTCTCTCTCTCTCTCTCTCTCTCTCTCTCTCTCTCTCTCTCTCTCTCTCCCTATTTTGCTACCCCTTATATGCTCCACGCGACGCATGAAGAACGATCAACAAGACCAATACTATGTAAATGTGCACCATAGGACAACAAATAGAGGGAGGGGATTCTCTCTCACTCTGTGTCAGTCTTATTTGACTGCCTATCACCCAACATTACCATTTAGTGCTCTATGGCGCACGGACGACAATTGGCTTACAAAAAAGACCCGTGCACGTGCCATAAGTCAAGTAAAATTGTCATGTCTATCTCTCTCTCTCTCTTTCTTTCTCTCTCTCTCTCTCTCTCTCTCTCTCTCTCTCTCTCTCTCTCTCTCTCTCTCTCTCTCTCAAAATGCACATTAAATCATGCCTATAAGAAAAGAATAATCATAGGGGTTACCTTTTCCTGGGCTTGGCATGGCGACCTTCAAGATGCTATTTTTGTGTACCTCTCTCTCTCTCTCTCTCTCTCTCTCTCTCTCTCTCTCTCCCTCCCACTGTGTGTGTGTGTGTGTATGCACAAATTCTAATGTAATTCCACTTACAAATTTTGAAATCTACCTAAGTGAAATCTCTCTCTCAACCGAGTGAAATGTGTAGATCCTTCTCTCTCTCTCTCTCTCTCTCTCTCTCTCTCTCTCTCTCTCTCTCTCTCTCTCTCTCTCTCTCTCTCTCTCACACACACACACACACACACACACACACACACATAAACAAATCATTCATAGTATCGTTGCCGACATGCACGGATAATAACTACACACGTGTCAAACGGCTAAAACTAACTAGTAGGCATTTATTGCACTGTATAATTTTGATTGAGAGGTCACTTCCACACTAACTGGTTGCACAATATTTGTTGGCAGGCTTATTGTAGCACCTTAGAGAGAGAGAGAGAGAGAGAGAGAGAGAGAGAGAGAGAGAGAGAGAGAGAGAGAGAAGAAGAAGAAGAAGAAGAAGAAGATACAACCTATTGCCTACAAACTTCATCGTGCAAGAGAGAGAGAGAGAGAGAGAGAGAGAGAGAGAGAGAGAGAGAGAGAGAGAGAGGATAGTGCAAGCATCCATCACGAGAGATAGGGGGAGAGAGAGAGAGAGAGAGAGAGAGAGAGAGAGAGAGAGAGAGAGAGAGAGAAAGAAGGACAACAACTCAAAGAGTTGCGCACAAGGTGACAATGCAGAGGGTATTGTTGTTCACATTTACCTAAAGGTATGAGAGAGAGACATAGAGATGTGAATACCAAGGCCACGACTGAACAGGAAAATCGGTGTGCAGAGGAGTTAACTAAGATGAAAGAGAAGGAAAAGGTATAGAAGAAGAGGTTAACAACTACCACATGTAACACACGAAATCGATGTCAGCAATAACAAAATTTTGTCGTCTATGGAGGAAGGATTAAGAAGATGGTATAAAAAGACTTGCATTAGATTCTATGGATATCAAATTGCGGGATCCAGATGCTCAAATCACAGATTTAATTGTATATATCTTTGTGAAGTAAGATGCTTTCACTTGCTCTAGCATATATTTATTCAGCCTTGAGGCTAGAGACTAACAATATCAAACTGTCTTGTAGTTTGATAAAGAGCCAACTACCTCCACAATGCCATGCAAAAAATATATATATATATTGGATTCCCAGATTTCTCCCTTTCTCAAAATGAAAAATACCCCTATCATCACATTCAAGAAGTGGCTTGCTCATTGTCCAATGCTGCAAGTAACAACCATAATTTTTTCATATGAGAGCAACCGCCACTGGAGCCTCATGTGCATTGAACTTGACAAGCCAGCTGTCTGGACACTAAACTCAATTCGAGGAACGCATCCAGAATTGAGACTGTGAGTATTGATAAGTGTAAATTGGTTTTATTTTTGATAGACAATGGAGACAATTATTGTGTTGGGTTCATACCAACTCCTCCTGCTTGCAGATGCATAAAAAGATTGTTGCACATATATGGAAGGCTATGCGGGAATCTAGAGCTGTACAGGTCAAAAATTAAGGAAGTCACGGTGCCTTTACACACTGATGGCAACTGGTCTGGATGGAGATGCCTCCTCTATGCTGAGTTTATACTGTAGAGCTTTTTTGCATTAAAGCCATTCATGTCAAAGGTATACATTTTGTACATCATTACTATAACAATGTGACAGTTTGCACCAAGTTGTGTCACAATTGTTTTTGTTTTGTCTTTTACAGAGTGCATTGGAGAGGTACACCATAGAGTATTTGCATCGATATCGTGTCACCCTAATCCAACATCTACTTGCAATTTCACATACCGTGAGCATGGATGCAAAACAACCCTATTGGATGACCACATTGTAGAGTTAATGATGACTGTTGATGGACTGTAGCAACAAACAGATTCCATAAGGGCAGCTGAGAAAGGATAGGAGCAAGAGGAGGGAGGCACTTTTGAGATGAGAAATGCTGTAGAGGGAGAGTTTGACAAGGAGAAAAATCCAAATGAGGGGAATCCCACACACGACCAAGATCACACATATTGAGGGGCTGAGAAAGAAATAAATGTTGAAACTCCCTCTGCACTTGGAGGGTTTCAAAAGGATGAAGTTTATGCAGAGGGAGGGACTGAGAAAGAACGCTCTAGCCCTCAAGCAGAGCATACCTCTGCCACACCTCCACCTGTTGAGCTTAAAAATCAAGAGTCTTTTATGCCTGACACACAAACAAATCATAGCACATTAGAAGCAAATTCAAGTGCAATGGATCCCTCAACACTGGAGGCACAAGAGTCTCGAACAACGAAAGAACAAGAGAAGACACTCCAAGATTTCAACACTGGACAAGACAACCTTGATGGCAAGCAAACTCAGTATGGACCCTTGCTAGACATCCCTATGATTATTCTGGTAATAACCTATATTAAAGAATATGAAAGTCAACCTATTGTCTGATAACTTATTTGTTTTATAAAATGTTTGCAGAGACTGATTATTTTGGACGTCAACAGATTGTTGTTGTTTTGGGACCCGTATGATCCCCGCACAGAAATTATCAACCTACATAACTTTAGGATATGTGATCGCAGATGTATTGTGCGTCCAGGAACCACGAAATTTATATAGTTTCTACTTCCAAGGTTCCGGGTTGCCATATGGTCCTTTATGTTGCAGAGAAACCTCGATCCCCTTGTATATATGGTTTGCAACGTAGAGGGAATCGAACGTTCTCAATTTGAATTTTTGTATTTGCAGAAGGAGTGTGTTTACATTGAAGGAAACTATAACCCTACCAAACCAACTGTATTGCTATTCTGTAAACCTTTTTTCCAAATCCATGTCCCACATGATGATATCAGCACTTTGTTGATAGATGACACACCCCATAAGGGCTTGCTAAATCCATCAGGCACCACTCTCTCCCCACCCTCATTTGAAGGTCATGAGCATGACTTTTTTCTAGAGGACATTTTGATCCCTTATCTCCAAAATTTGTATTTTAGCCCATTGAATATTTCCTAATTTGTACTTACAAATACTCTCCAAAATACTAGCTACCTAGATTAATATGATTCTTTTTACTTCTCAATGTCTGTGTGTGTGTGCATGCACGCGGGTGTGTTTGTGTGTGTGTGTGTGTGTGTGTGTGTGTGTGTGTGTGTGTGTGTGTGTGTGTGTGTGTGTGTGTGAGAGAGAGAGAGAGAGAGAGAGATTATACATTAAACTCTGCATATGTTGTTCAAAATGTACACTCATCACACTACTAGCTAACAAAGTGACATAGGTAGTGAGATAGACCTCATCTTACAATTGAAATAAAGATATAACCAAATTGTGGGAATAATCTCATAACCAAATTGCAAGAAACATTGGAATGGAATTCATGAATACAGATTCATTTAAGTTACATTGGCAAAATTTGGATTCGGCCAGTTAGTTCTCTACAGACAATCTCTTTTTCCCATCGTTGCATTACTTTGCATCCAACAATTAAGATATAGAACAGTGAGGGCTCGTTTTCTGGCGCTCATCCCCGCGGACTCGTCCACGATGTCATGATGAAGTCGCAGAAGGTTGCATTGCTCTCTTATTTTGACCACTATCACAAGGTTGAGCTCTTTGTTGAATACCTCCACATCTATGACACTATTGTTCTCTAGGCCTGCTAACTTTTGACCAATAGGAATAAACTTAGAGTAACTTGCAACAATTTGAGAGTGCTGGTACCAGAAGGAGATGAGAAGGGACTATGTGCCGATCAGTACTTGGCCACCAAAGTGTCCAGTGAAATCTCACAATGTATGCCATCCACCTCTTTAACATACCACCCTCTATCAAGCAGCTAGTTACAGAAGCAAGCATCTAGAGATTTACATACCAGCATTGTCTTTGCAACATGTATGTGGCACGTGTGAAATAGTTCCACAAATAAACTTATAGGACAAAAATTAGCAATCTTTACAATTTAGTGGGCACTGAATTTTGTAGAGACCTCTACACATCCCTAAACAGCTTGCTTATGAGAGCCTCACACACTAAGGTGTCCGAGATTGGCTAGTCAATACAAGTCCAATTTTGGTAGGGAGAGGGAGTTTAATCAGATTACCTTTTTGATTTTTTTGGTTGAGCTGGTAGAAATTCTCATAGAAGAAAATTCCCTCATCTGCAAGGCTCTTGCTAGTTCCTCCATCATACTGTAAAACACCAATGTCAGCGTGGGTTACATAGATGAGACCTATAATACACTCCAGTGGCTCCCATTCCTCGTATGATGAAGGATAGACATCTGCAATTGCAACAACAAAATGTAAGACACCTAGTCTAACTATTAAAACAAATGAAGAACTTATGAGAAATTGATCCTACTCTGTTAATATTGTTCTACCTCTTCAAAAGAAAAAACAAATAAAGAGAACATCAAGGTCTAAAAGTAAGAACAAAGATGGAAGGCTATGAACACCCTCACAATTACATCAAGGGTGATAAGCCAATGAGATGTCTCTGCCATTAGCAATCACATCGGAGTGACTATAGACAGGTTGTACCAAAACTTCCTTAATAGTTTTCTTGCCCACCTCCACTTTGAAATCTAGCAGTCATGCTTTCCATGCTGAACAAAATAGATTTGTTGTTGAGGATCTTTTCCTCCTTCCTGGTTGCATAAGAACCCAAGAACCTTTGTATATTGTCTGCTGTTGCCATTGACTATCTATATAGATGGAGTTTGAGATAGTGATAGAGCTTATGGTGCTACTTGGCCTCCTTGGGAGACTAATGGTGATGGGGAGAGAGCACAAAAACCCCTAGAGCTATTAGGGAGAGAAGAAGAAGAAGAAGAAGAAACCATGGCTCTTTCTGTGTGGTAGAAGAAAGCGTGAACTTGCTTCCAATGGAGGGAAATGCAATTTTGAACGCTTGGTTAATGGAGCAAGAGCTTTTGGTGGTGAGAGAATGATACAATATCGTAGCTGTCTTTTAGTACCATAGCTTCATTCAGACCCTGGGCCCACATATAGATACCTTCAACGCCGTAAAAATGAGGTTTTACCTCATGTTCTTCTCTTTCTTTTGCATTTTTTGATTTATTTCTTCCTATTTCTACGTTACATTGGCTTGCAGTTCATTGGATGCGCCTCCTTTTCTCTCTCCTCAATAAAGCCCTCCAAATGACCTCCCATATTTCCTAATGTATCGGAGTGATGGCTCACTTATCTACTCACCTCACTCACTAGAGTTTACACTATATCATTGTACTAGTTACTCTTTTATGTTGTATTTTCTCTTATGTTTTGTAGACCTCTTATCTTGAGTTAGTGAAGAAGAAGAATTACAGTCTTGCCTCCATCTTTGTGAGTGTGTGTGCTTGGAAGAGCTCAATCTCTCTCCTTCTCTATCTGTTGACAATGTTATGGAAGATTAAAAACCTTGTCAAAGTGGTGAGTTGGTGAAATTCAACCATAAGGATGTCAAGCATACAAGTGCATCCTCTCATTGGAGCTACGAGCTGCAAATATGGAGATAAAAGGTGTTTTGGACACCACCTAGACATTGCACATATGTTTTGTAGTACCGCATGGTCAAATGTTGATGATATGATGTATTGATCCTATGATATCCCATGCTCATATGAGTTTCAATTTATATCTTCTAAGCTCCTAGTTTAAGACTACAGTTTGTATCTCCTAAGCTCCCAATTTAAGCCTATAATAGTTACTTTAGTGTTCACCTAAACAACTAGTGATAACTTTAGGTATAAATATCACTTTGTAGAATGTAGGAACTTTTGACCTAACCTATAAGCAAAATATCTCTTGTCCTTTGCTGCTACAAGCTTAAGAAAAAGCACTACCTAGATGATAATACAATCTACTGAGATCTAGAGAGGTTTTAGATGCTTTATGGGGGGGCTAGATGGATGGTGGCATATCAAAAGTTGACCAAGTATCATGATTAGATAGTATGTTAGCTTCCACCACATCTGAGATGCATCCAAGTAATGGATAAGGCCTCGATATGGTGCATGGCAAATGATGATAAAGATATAAACCCAGGAGTCTAAGATTTAACCACTTTGGATCTTAAGTCTTTGGGGATCCAGGTCGATCTGTTATTGGACACCAAACATATATACCAGGGTAGAAGCATGTTAATGTGTCATTGAATATGTTGTCCCGGACATTGCTAGTTACTTGTGCTTGTTAGCATATACTGAAAATGGATGGGCAAGTCCTTTGAATTTCAAATGTTTCATAAAAAAATTATTTTCCCTCCTCATGCGCCTCTGTTTTTAGTTACTGAAGACGACGTGGGGAGTCTCTCTCTCTCTCTCTCTCTCTCTCTCTCTCTCTCTCTCTCTCTCTCTCTCTCTCACTCTCACTCTCTCTCTCTCTCTCTCTCTCTCTCTCTCTCTCTCTCTCTCTCTTGTTCGTTTGTTTCTTGCGTCAAGCATCCTGCCTCAAAGATGAGTTGTCAAAGCTAAGCTCTTTCTCTTGTTCCGACACAAACCTACAATTATGGAGAATCAAGAGCCAACATTATTGCTACATAGAACACCCTGTGCACCTCCTAGAGGAGCCTCAAGTGATCAATCAAATACTTGTACCATAACTTATGCATTTTATGCATTGCATCTCTAGTGCATAGTAACTTGTATTTGCTAATCAATAGCATAATGATCTGTAGACTTTTGCTAGTTAGCATATGGATTGTTGCAAGGTTTTTTCGAAACCTTAAAAATTGTACAAATCTTGTAAAATTAACTTGAAAACCACTGTTGAAGGATTCTATCATGCCTGATATTGGTATTTTTGGAATCATAAGCAGAGCTTTACTATGGTTAGTAATTTTCAGAATCAGAATCCAATAAAAACGGGAAAAGTTACAGGCCCTTGAAGGTTACACTAGGAATTCAATTAGTTAATAAAAATTGGATGGTTTCAGTAATAATTATTAACAAAGACTTTCTTATGCTAGGGTTCTAGAATTAACTGATATTCCAATTTTCATCATTAGAAATCAGTAAAATCAACCAAAATCGATTCTCGAAGATATGGGGGCAGTGTGGAGCTGGGGGGAACCTGCCAGAGACTGATATAGAAACAATTGGCACCATCTTCAAGCTGGGGGCAAGCTGGGGGCCTGCTTGGGGTGTCAAAACCTGCCAGGAACAGCCCGGGGCCCAGAAAAACAATAAAAAGATCCCCTTCCCTTCATAAAAATTTAGACTCGAAGCCTTGACACACTCTCTCTCATCTAGAGAGACCGCTACACAGAAATCACTAGAGATTAAGCTTTAGTTGATTAAATTAAATGGTAATTAGCCTAATCCTTCTTAATTAGCAAGGCTAGATTAATCTATTTTCTTAATAAATTAAAGATTAGGCCTATGTATACTAAAAAATCCTCTCTTAATTAAATATTCTCTACTGAATGTAATTAAATGGTAATTAGCCTAATCCTTCTTAATTAGCAAGGCTAGATTAATCTATTTTCTTAATAAATTAAAGATTAGGCCTATGTATACTAAAAAATCCTCTCTTAATTAAATATTCTCTATTGAATGTTGTAATTAAGCTTAGGGTTATTAAGATAATTAATGATTACATCATATTAGGGCTGAAATTATCCAAATTAACCATAAAGGAAATATGTTAACTAAGTTTAGATTAAGTTGAGATAATTATCAAAGCTGCATTAGACAATCATTAAGCTAGGAAAATTATCTTATCATTTTCTGAGAAATTTTTATAATTAATTAAGCAGAATCACATTGTTTTTTTAAACAAAATTAAAGAGAAAAATTACCAAATTGATTCAAAATGCTTTGAGTTATTTATCAGAGGCTAATTATATCTTTGGAAACCTGCGATAATTATGTCAAGCTAAGATAATTAATTCAACTAATTACTTTAGCAGAATTACTCTGTTTTTAAGACAAATTAAAAGGGAAAAATTAGCAAATTGATTCAAAATGATTTGACTTATTTATCAAAGGTTAATTATATGTTAAGAAACCCGTGATAATTATGTCAAGATCAGCTAATTAATGTACCTAATTACTTTAGCAGAAATTCCTCTATTTTTAGGACAAATTAAATGTAGGAAATTAACAAATTGAATCAAAATGCTTTGAGTTATTTATCAAAGGTTATCTACATGTTAGGGAACCCGTGATAATTATGTCAAGCTCATATAATTAATTTAACCAATTACTTTAGCAAAATTACTCTATTTTTAGGACAAATTAAAAGGGGAAAATTAGCAAATTGATTCAAAATGCTTTGAGTTATTAATCAGAGATTAATTCTATGTTATGGAACCCTTGATAATTATATCAAGCTCAGATAATTAACTTACCTAATTACTTTAGCAAAATTACTGTGTTTTTAGAACAAATTAAACGGGGAAAAATAGCAAATTGATTCAAAATGCTTCGAGTTATTTATGTAAATTAATTATCTGAGCTTGGCATAATTACTCTATTTTTAGAACAAATTAAAAGCAAGAAATTAGAAAATTGATTCAAAATGCTTTGAGCTATAACCATCCAATTTTTATTAACTAATTGAATTCTTAGTGTAACCTTCCACGGCCTGTAACTTTTCCAGTTTTTATCGGATTCTGATTCTGAAAATTACTAACCTCGTAAAGCTCTGCTTATGATTCCAAAAATACCAATATCAGCCATGATTGAATCCTTCAACAGTGGTTTCAAGTTAATTTTACAAGCTTTGTACAATTTTTAAGGTTTCAAAAACTGGAAACCTTACAATCACCCCAATTTAAGGAATTGAGATGTCCTCATCTCAATCGAAATTGGGAAAATCTTTGCGAAGTGATACTTCATCCTCCCAGGTGGGGTAGTCCTTCCATTTTACTAAATGTTCTCTGATAACTCTATTTCTTAGACTCCTTTCCGTAGTGTCAAGAATACAATCTGGTTGGAGTTCAAGAATTCCCTGGTTTTGCATCACAATCTGTTCGTCATCTAGAGTGTGATTTGGATTTGGGATGTAAGGTTTTAGAAGACTGATATGGAATACATTATGGACCTTGAGATGCTCAGGGAATTTTAGTTTGTAAGCTTGATCACTGATTACTTCAATCACTTCATAAGGTCCACAATATCTGGGGCTTAGTTTTTTGTATTTTCCCAAGGATAAAGTGCTTCTCTTTGGCCGTGCCGTTAGGAATACTTTAATACTTTATCCCCTTGTTTGAAAACCCAATCATATCGTTTTTTATCAGCATATTGTTTTTGGCGGTCCTTGGTTGCCTGAATGTCTTGTCTTATGGCTTTGGTTTGGGCATCCATCTCCTCCAACATTTTCTTTGAAGCTTCTATTCTTGTAGTAGGGTCAGAAAAGTTTAAGGGTGATATACATTCATGCCCATAAAGAGCATTAAATGGTGACATCCCAATGCTTTTATGAAAGGATGAGTTATAGGCGAATTCCACCAGAGGAAGAAATTGGATCCATTTCTGGGGTTCTCTACTACAATAGGCTCTAAGGATGTCTTCAATAAATTGATTCACTCTTTCCGTCTGGACGTCTGTCTGAGGGTGATAGGATGTATTGAAACATAGCTGGGTACCTAAGGATTCAAATAAATCTTTCCAGAATTTTGAAGTGAATTTTGCATCTCTGTCACTGACTATTCTCTTAGGAAGTCCGTGTAATCTGAAGATCTCTTTGATAAAGAGACGGCTTATGTCTGATGCAGTGTAAGTTGTTTTTACAGGCATCAAATGGGATACTTTAGTCAACATATCCACTATCACCATAATGGAGTCGTAACCCCCTTGAACAGTGGGAAGCCCTGTTACAAATTCCATGCTAATGAGTTCCCACTTCATTTGAGGAATGTCTAGAGGTTGAAGTTTCCCTGGCATCATTACTCGTTCAGCCTTAATCCTTTGATAGGAAAGACATTTTCTGATGTAGCGAAGTATATCTCCTTTCATTCCTGGCCAGAAATAGATTTTCCTTACGGCATTAAGGGTCTTTGCATAACCAGGATGGCTGGCAACTGGAGCGTTGTGTCCTTCATAAAGGATTAACTCCTTTAATGTTGGATTCTTAGGAATGTAAAGACGATACTTATAATAGAGAAGCCCATCCTCAAGTGAATAATCCTTGATTCTATCTTTCTCTTTCTCTATTAGGTCCTGTTGATTAGTAACCTGTAGAAGTTTTTGATAATCCTTATCTTCCAGGGAAGCTTCCTTAACCTTGTTTAGGATTGGATTGTCGACTGTGGAAATAGCCCCAAGAAAAACCTTACGGCTAAGAGCGTCAGCAACCACATTCTCTTTCCCTGGTTTATATTTTATTTCAAAGTCATATTCCTATAAGAGTTCTATCCATATTCTTTGCCTCATGTCGAGTGTTGCTTGTGAGAAAATCCATTTTAAACTCTGATGATCGGTGATTAACTGGAACTTCCCTCCTAGAAGATAGTGCCTCCAAAGTTTTAGAGCATGGATGACAGCTAGGAGTTCCAGGTCATGAGTTGGATAATTCAGCTCATGGATTCTTACTTTTCTAGAAGTAAAGGCGACTGGTCTGCCTTCTTGGTTTAAAACTCCTTCTATAGCAAGACCGGTGGCATCTGTTACTACTTCAAACTCTTGAGTGAAGTCAGGACGTTTGAGTACAGGGACTGATGTGAGATTTTGTTTTAGTTTGAGGAAACAATCCTCCTGTTCTTTTTCCCATGTAAGTTTGGTTGTCTTTTTAAGTAACTGCGTCAAGGGTGCGGCGATAACTGCATAATCTTTGATGAAGATTCTATACCATCCTGTAATGTCCAAAAATCCTCGAATCTCACCGACCATTTTGGGTTGTGGCCAGTCTATTATATCTTTAATCTTTGCGGGGTCTACTGAAATTCCTTCAGGGTTTATTATAAAACCTAGATAACTAACTTTGGGCGTGAAAAACACACATTTACTCATCTTGACATATAACTGATGTTGGTGTAGAAGATGAAGTACTTTACGTACATGGCCTTCATACTCTTTTTCATCCTTGGAATATACCAAGATATCATCGAAAAACACCAACACAAAATCATCTAGATATTCTCTGAATATATCCTGCATGAGACGGTTAAAAGTAGCTAGAGCATTCGTAAGACCAAAAGGTATCACGATGAACTCATAATGCCCATACCGGGTGTTGAAAGCAGTTTTGTAGATATCTGCCTCGTTAATCCGGATTTGATGGTAACCTGATTTGAGATCAATTTTTGTGAATACCTTGGCTCCATATAATCTATCAAGCAATTCATCGATGCGAGGAATAGGATACTTATTCCTTACCGTTACCTGGTTAAGTCCCGTATAATCGACGCAGAGACGTAAAGATCCATCCTTCTTCTTTTGGAATAGAACATGCGCTCCCCAAGGTGAAATGCTTGGTATTATGAATCCTTGTTAAATAAGCTGACGAAGATGTTCTTTTAATTCAATAGGTTCAGGGAGGGACATTTTGCAGGGTCTTTTTGAAATTGGTTCACTACCTGGAAAGGTTTCTATTTCGTGGTCTATATCCCTTGGAGGAGGTAAATTTGAGAGATCTTCCAAAAATATATCTGAAAATTCCTTAAGCCATTCTGGAGTTGTGTTGTCCCTTGAATCATCTGTCTTATTAAGTTTTACTACAAAGATCTGTTGCCCCTTATGCAACCCCTTAACTAAATGGGCCTTAGGCTTCCCATTTGATCCTTGTACTAATGTTTCTTCACCTAAGTGATTTTTGAAGGTTAAGTTCCCTTGAGCACAGTGAATTTGGGCTTGGATTTTGATTAACCAATCCATTCCTAGAATACCATCATAGATTCTTACTGGTAAAGTCCGGGTTCCCCCTAGTTCAAACTCAACTTCCCCAGCTGTAAATTGAGATAGAACCTCTTTCCCATTTGCTAGTTCTACCACTAATTTCTTGGTGGGATATTGGTTCAATTTAAGTTATCTTAAACATTTAGGGGAGAGAAAAGAGTGTGTGTTGCCACAATCTATATGTAGTTCAAATTTAGGGGAGAGAAAAGAGTGTGTGTTGCCACAATCTATATGTAGTTCAAATTTTTCACCTTCTCTGTTTGCAGTGATTTGGATGACAGCATACTGTTGACGAGCTCCAGGGTTATCAATGGCGGCAAAAAGAGTAGCTCTTTTATCTTCCTCATCCAACAAGGTAGGCTCTCCTACTACAGTATAAGCTCTGGCTCCTCTCCCTCTTCCTTTGCCTCGTCCTCTATTTCCTCTACCTCTTTGATTATTTCCTTGTCCTATCTGAGTCTGAGGAGTGGTTCCAGTAGTAACTCTGGGATTTTTCCCCTCAGGACATTGACTCATGTAGTGTCCCATTCTATTGCATCCATAGCATCTGATGTTTGGAAAAGTCCGCTCTATAGTGGCTACAGCACACTGCCCTTCGTTGGTTTCCTTGGTTATAATTTCCCCTTGATCTTCCTCTAAAGTTATTGTAGTTGTAATAGCTTTTGGCAGGGGGGGTTTCCTTCAGTTGCAAGTGGTTTAGCTCTTAGAAGAGCATCTTGAATAGAGATGGGTCTCATAGCTTCCAAGCGGGTACTTAAAGGTTTGTTTAGCCCCTAGCAAAAACGAGCAATCTGTTGTTCCATAGTCATTGGTGGCGTGTAATGTCGTAAAGACACATATTTGGTGTAGTACTCTTCCAAAGTAAGCCCTAACTGTTTGAGGGCGAAGAATTCATTCGTTTTAATAGCTTGGTGAGCTGGAGAAAGATATCTTTCTTTCACTACCTGCTTCATTGTTTCCTAGGAGGGACTAATGGAAGGGTTATCTCTACAGTATTGTTTCCACCAGAGTTTGGCATCTTCGGTGAGTCGAAACATTCCTAACATTGCCTGATTTTCTGAACCAGTTCCTGCTGCCAAGAAATAATCATCCATGGTGTCGAGGCAGGCTTCGGCATCACATTCTAAGTTGGTTCCTTCTCCCTTGAAAGTTGGGAGTTGAACTTGTTTTAACAATAGTTTCTTTTCCTGGGTGGGAGTATAGAGACTTTTTGCATTTCCCTGGGTTTGTAATTAATGAAAATCTTTTAGTGATTACACTACTTTTGTCTTGTCATGCAAGTTTTCTAATCTATATACTTTTAAAACAATGAAAACAGAAATCTGACAATCATAATCACCATCTCAATTAAACTACACAAGCATGTCATAAAACCATGGTATATACGAAGGTTAATACAACACTGACTCATACTATATACAAGATGGACTCATACTATGTAAAACATGGACTAAACCTATATACAATGTGTAATTCTCTAAATCAACATCCTCTTCACCACTGGTGGGTCTGACAGGGGATCAAAAAACATCTTTTGGTCCCCTAAATTTTGGGCCTACCCTCATGGGCCTGAACCTACCTGGGTATATTACTTTGGCTACCTGATCATATATCCACTGATTTTGTGACACTTCTATCCCATCTATAATAATGGTATGATCTGGATCTTCAGTCCCACTGAAAAAGAAAACTTCGATGGTGCGAAGTGTTTCTGTCCACTTGAGTCTTTTTAGATTGAGTGCCAACCCTTCTACCTGTCCCGCATCAATCAGGAAAATTCCGCGAAAGTGTGACCAGCTGATTCCCCATGTAGGAGGAGGGGAAAACATTACATCTAAAAATTTCATGATGCTCTTGCGAAGTACAAAGTTATTGGAGCTGCAAGCAGCGTCGAACATGATGTTGAAAATCACAAACTTTTGCTAAGCTTGGCGGATATTTTTCTGTATTGATAGGAAAAGTTCTCATTTCACAATATACCATAATAAAAAATGCAATATAACTTGTTCCTATTTTTTCAACTTTTACCCTCCTAAGATTAGGACCTTATTAAACCATGTTCTGATACCACTTGTAAGGTCCCCACCCCGCCGACACCAAAAAAACGGGATGGTACCATTGACAGGTCTCTAGGCCTACTAAAGTCAGATTCCTTAAGTAAACAAAATTCCAGGGAATGCACCCTTACCATTGACAATGGTTTAGGTTTATAGCCCTAGAAAGAGACCTAGTCCTGTCTCGCAGGGAAAAAGGGACCAAAAAATAATAATTTCCAGCCCTATAACTTCATCATTCATATTATGGTTTCCTTAGCCAATGCTTTTTTCCCCCTAACATATGGGAGGGCACAGCCGTTGGTGGATTCCTCGTCCAAGTGAAGAAGTTTCTAAACGTTTTAGTGCGCGAGAATGGATAGTTACCTGACTAATCAGGTCCACCCGTCCTTGATTGACAACCTTAGTCAATCCCCACTTACCACCTCGCACTCACACATGATTTCTGTGTTATTTAATTACTACCACATTCTTTTCACAATTAAAACAATGATTCCTTTTAACTTTCACAACTGGATTTTATTAAGACAACCTTTGCAAACAGTATTGAAGACATTCTTTCAGCAAACAAACATCTTTAGACTTAAGACAAGGTACTCTCATTCTGAAATATCTCTGACCAGTACTGGCTTGTCTCAAGACCACCTATACAGGGGTGAAAAAACTGCACCCATTCCTTATTTATAAAAACCGGGGTGGAAAAAGCCATCACCCAAATCGGGCGCCCATACGCCAATCGGCTACCCATACAACCAGGCGGTTCCTTTAGGATAAACTTGAAAGTAATATCCACAAACACAAATAAGCACGGGGTCATGACTCCACGCATGCTGAGGAAACCAACTCATCCATGATGGTATCACCATCAGTACTCATTACCTGGAATAAATTTTCAAGGAATCAGAGGTGTCTTGAGACAAGCTGTCTTAAGGATGGTCAAACATTTCTTTCCTAGGTAAATTAGTCATAACCCAGTCATTTCTTTCCTATTTACAATCATTGCTCGTTGGTTTCGTGGAAGTTACCTTCCATTTATAGCGAGTTTATCCTTCCTAACCTTACGTATACAATGCTAACTTAAAAATGAACTTTAGAAGATTTTAAGTGAACAAAATAGAAATCCACCTGGGACTGCTCGTCCATGTGCTGTTGGGTGGGAGCCCGTAGACTTTCCTCCGTCGGCCTATGGCTAAGCCCAGCCTCATGGTCATTAGTGGCTTTATTTCTTTTGTTGCTAACACCCTCTTCCTCGGTAAAAGGATTTCCCCCGGTTCTCTTTGGAGCCATGTCGGCAGCCTTATAAAAAGACTAAATCGATTAGAAGTTTAATTGAAGAATCTTCTTTTTCCTTTTTTACCCAAAAATAAAGATTTTTGGAGTAAGTAGGTTGATAGCTAATGTGATGAGATAATCCTCCTGTAACTTCTTTATTCTATAAGTAATTTCCCATAATTACTATTAAATTTGAAAAGCCCTTTAACTAGGTTTATCCTTAGTAAATTATAAATTTCTATCGGCTAATGGATTACTCACCCTAAATTGTAATTGAATATGTTCTATCTTTAGGAATTTTCCTAAACTTGATTTATAACCTTTCCCTCCTATACTTATGGTCTAATTTAGACAGAATTTTACTGATAGTAATTTGTTATACCAACCATTTATGTGGAGGTAATTTTCCCCACCCTTCAATAGTGATTTTGAACCTCAGGTATTTATTTGGTAATTAGATAAATTCATTTACTAATTTTCTTCTCTATTTGATACACAAAATCGGTTACTTTTATTGAAGATAAATACTTAAACTATGTATTTGAGGTTGGGGTATTTATCATAAATTTCTCAAGGTGTGTTCTCCCTCTGATATTTATATCAAAGGTTTTTGGATTAATTTACTATTTTCCACCTTTTATTTTTCCCTAAAAATAATATAATTTTAATGGCATAATTAGGTAAAATAACTATCTAAAGGTAACATAATTATCATGGTTTTTCTAAGGTGCAATTAACCTCTAATAAATAAATCAAAGCATTTTGAATGAATTTTCTAATTTCCTCTTTTTAATTTGTGCTAAAAACAAAGTAATTCTTCTAAAGTAATTAGGTAAATTGATTATCTGAGCTTGATATAATTTTCACAGATTTCTAAACATGTAATTAACCTCCTAGACCAAGAGGACTCCAGAAAGGGCCAATTATGATGGTAGGTGAAGGAGACTCAAGGTGAGGTTTTCTAGCTTGGGAATGTAGAGCTTGAAGTGTTGAGTCAAGTCATCCAGACGACTCATCAAACAATGCTATAGAGTGCAAAATATTTAGCTTTGAAGTTGGAAGTGATTGCAGATCCGAGACGGATAGGCCAAGTGATGCCAGGTAGTCCAAGTTAGCTTAGAGTTGTGGGTATGTAGTGCTTGATTTATGGAGCATGTCTGTCTTTTAAGATTCGCGATTTGAGTCTCGGATGTCAAGATATTAGCAGTCGAAGTTTCACCAGGGGCCAGATCCATACCGGATTGGACAGCTACAGATGGAGCATCAAAGGTGAAGTGAATGTGTGGGCTAGAAGTGCTCATCATGTGGAGCATGCTGGTCTTTCCGGATCGTCATTTGGAGTTACAGATGTTGAGTTATTGTCAGATGAAGTTTTATCGAGGATCGGTTATGAGCTGGCTTGACCGCCTCGATCGATGTGCCATCTAATGTTTTTTTTAAATCCCAACAAGGTTCATAAAGGTAGTATGCATTGTACAAAACTAGTAGAAAGCGACAACGTCTCAAACGGAGTGTGGACGGGCAAGTTAAATAGCCGTCGAAAGTTGACGTTGGTGGTCAACTGGGAGCAATCTGATGTCTTTTTCCATTTTTGTCGTCTCGATTAGCGGGTCCAAGAAGCTGGGAAGGTGATGGTGTCTGCACAAATGAGGTCAAGAACCAGGGCTACTGATGGTACTTTGCGGCTTGGAGACTTGGCAAGTGAGAAGGAAAAGCCAAGGCATTGAAGGTGGGACAAAAAAACAAGTTTTTTTTTTAGTTTCATGAGTTTTGGTGGTCTTTGGAGGGGTTTTATGGCCAACCCTCGGGGCAGTGCCACGTGGTGCCTCCTTAAATCCGTATGCGCAGTGAGGGGCCAAAATGATGTACTATAAGGCCTGGGGTGTGAAAGCCTTTTGGGTATAGAGGTCGAGTGAGGAAGCTCCTCACGAGCTAACCATGGCGTCCTGTCGTTGGCGCTGCTTACGCGGCCATGGCCGGTGATAGTGGCAGTTTTGGGCGGTCAAGGTGGCGCACGGTGAGATGGGGGGGGGCAGTGCCGTTGACGGCTTCATTTGATGATGTGGCAGGCCACATGGCCGGCTCCTGCGCCCACTTCTTTTGAGAGCAAAGGGTGTGGACACCGACGGCACCAACGATGCCTCATATAAGAGGTTGTTTGTCTTGGAGCGAGCCTCAAGCTAGCCAAGATAAGAAGGGCACACTCACTTACAATCGAGAGGCCAAAAATAGGAGGGTGCTTGAAGAAAATAGGGGAAAAGAAGGTACACACACCCGAGGAGGGCCGATTTTTTTGGCATTAGGAGGTTGTTTTTTTTTGTGTGAAGAGTGGGGAGAAGGGGAAGAAAGAGCATAGCGTGAGGAGGAAAAGGGAGGGAGGAAGGGGAATCTAAAGAAGGAAGTAGGAAGATCATAGCTCTCTCAATCTTTTTCGCCCTCTCTATCTCTCCCTCGATGAAGGCTTGGAAGAAGCAACGAGAAAAAAATGGGAAGGGCATAAGCAAAGGGAAAGAGGAGGATGGAGCTTCCACTTTTTTTCTTTCTCTCTCTCTTTCTCTATTGACCTTGAGATTAGACTTGGGCAATTTATAGAAAGCGGGCAAATCTCGTCCGAGCACAGTGTGGATGGAAATTTTCTTCTAAATTTTCGTAGGCAAGGGAGCTAAGCAGGATGAATTTTACTTGGCAAGTTATGGATTGTTTTCATTAGGTTTGGGACATTTGAATAGGGGATTGCAAATCAACGGCCATACCGACATTGGCGTATGCAAGGGAGCTAAGCAGGATGAAGTTTACCTGGCAAGTTATGGGTTGTTTTCATCAGGTTTGCTACATCTGAATAGGGGATTGCAAATCAACGGGCATATCGATGTTGGTGTATGTGTTACCATATACATGTGGTAGTGATGTGTGTGAATGCACTAGGACCGTCGGGGAATTTTTTCCCTCTTTAAGAAGTTTTTTCCCCCGTGCATTGTATATACGCCCATCACTCTAGGGCTATCTATCTTTCTATTGCACACAAAGGAATACACTCTCTATTGTGTGCCTTGATCTTCCTTCATCTTCTCCAAGATGTGTGTGTTTCTCTGCAACCCTAATTCCAACAATTGGTATCAGAGCAGGTTGCGTCCTCCCGGGCTTAGTCGCCAGCTGCTATAGCACACGCCTGTACACTTTCTTCGATTTTTGTGAGCTTTGCGAGCGTCGCAGGTTGACAAAAATTTTGAGAGAGCTCGTAGAGCTAAGTCTGCTTAGATTTTTTATTCGGGCTCATTTCGGTCTTCGTTTCCACTACAGGCAGGTCTACACATGCAATTTTGTCATTTTGTGTAAAATTTCTGTCAGTGCCGTTTTCTGGATAACAGGTACCTTACAGTCTTCTACAGTTTGTGCTATATAGCACGTGTTGTTTCCGCTCCGTTTCTCCTCTTTTCAGGCAGTTTTCACATCAGGTGGTGCACCATTTACCATGGCTGACAACAACACAGATGTGTTTAAGATGATTGTTGCTGCTGAGGACAGGTTGGATGGGGACAATTACCCTATGTGGGCTTATATGATGCAACATGCTCTTGTGTCAAAGGGCGTCTGGAATATTGTGCAAGGCATTGATGTATGTCCTAGTTCTGAGGATGTAGGCGATGTTGAGGATGTTGCAGGTCTTGCTGCAAGGATTGCTTCTATTAGAGTTTTTTTGCCTACGGCAGAACAAGCTCGTGGGGATGTAAAGGATGCGCAGGCTCATGCATTGATTGCATTGTCTGTGAACCGCACCATTGTTCCTCACATACGTTCAACAAAATCTGCAAAACAAACTTGGGATATTCTAGCAGGTCTTTATGCAAGCCGCAATGAGGCTAAAATTGCTTTGCTGCGTAAAGAGTTGGAGTCGAAGATTATGCATGAGGAAGATGATATCGACACTTTTCTTGCTGATGTCAAGGATATCAATGAGCAACTTATTTCTACAGGTGAAGTCATTTCAGACAGTTCTCTTGTGCAGACTGTTCTTGATGCCTTACCAGATTCTTACCAGACTTTTGCCAGACTTGGAGACTTATGACCAAAGGAAATCAAGAAGTTGTCAAGTTTGATGCATTATGCACATTGCTATTGCAAGAGTCACTTTCCAAAAAAAACGGGACTAGACAGCGTGCAGTTGAACAGGCTTTTATTGCTTCTCAAAGGAAGGGTGGTAACAGCAATGCAACCACTTCTTACGGTTCTGCTGCAAATGGAAAAACTTATGTTCCTAATGCTTCTACTGGCAGCACTTTGTCTAGCAATTCTGGTGATAAGGGCAAAAAGAAGATTCATTGCCATTATTGTAAAGCTACTGATCACTTGATCAAGTAGTGTCCTAAGTTAAATGCAAAAGAGGCTAAGAAGAAAGAGGGTGGTTCCACTGCAAATGATGGTTCCACTCCTTTTGCAGCCATTGTTGAGTCTTCTATAAAAGGAGACTGTAATGCTGATGGTGATGCAGAATGGGCTTTTAGTGTAGAGTGCACTTACAATCCTGTTGTCCATGATGCATGCATGTCAGTTGCTACAGATTCACATGTGTGGTATTTCAACAGTGGTGCTACAAAGCACATTCCCTCACATCGTGAATTGTTCACCTCTCTCGAGTCTATTCCTCATGGGAATTTAGTCACTTGTGTCAACAATGCCTCTTCTCCAGTTCAGGGAGTTGGAAAGATTGTGCTTACTGCTGCAAATGGCAGTTCCTTCACACTTATTGATGCACTTTATGTACCTGGGATCAAGAAGAACCTCTTGTCTATATCTGCACTTGCTAGACTTGGACTTGTTGTCAAATTTGTGGATGACAAATGTACAATTCAGGATCTCAATTTTGGTGATGAAATTGTTGCATCTGGCCTTTTGTGTCGTGGGCTATATAAGCTCACTGCACATGCGTGTTTTTGGTTGATTGGCATATGCTTTGGTGCCACAAACACAGCACAGAAAATTGGATGATCAGGGTGTCAAATGTATTTTTGTTGGTTATAGTGATGAAAGCAAAGGTTACAGGTTGTATCATCCACAAACAAAGCATATTCTGGTTTCATGGTATGTAGTGTTTGTGTAAGATTCTGTTCAACCCTTGCTGTCATGTACTAGAGACAGTAATGTACTAGAGACAGTAATGTAAGATTCTGTTCAACCCTTGCTGTCATGTACTAGAGACAGTAATGTAAGCTTGCAGGACATTTATGACACTTTGTTTCCTCTTTTCAGTGGTGGAAGTTTGAATGTAAATTACAATGAGGCAAATGTACAACCTATGGGGGTTTCTGAAAATGTTACAGATTACTGATGCAGATGTACATGATGTACTTGATGAGGAAAGGACTGAAAATGAGCAGGCTAGAGGTATGCCAAAATGGCTGGTGCACACTTTGCGTGACAGTAAATTGGATGCACCTTTGTCTAGTTGTACTTGTTCAGGCTCTCACCATGCATCTTATGCATCAGATTGTTATGATTTGGCTGTGTCTAGCTTACATGATGTTGAGGAGCCTCTGTCTTTTGATAAAGCACAAAATTCAAAAAATTGGATGGCTGCCATGCAATCAAAATATGATACACTTATAAACAATGACACGTGGACTTTATGTGATTTGCCTCCTGGAAAAAAGGCCATTGGTACGAAGTGGGTTTACAAGTTGAAATGAAAGCCGGATGGTGAGGTCGATCGCCATAAGGCTTGACTTGTTGCACCCACTTGTTGTATGACTACTGTGCGTTTTCTATGTGCATTGGCAACTCATTTTGGTTGGGATGTACATCAATCATACATTGTTACTGCTTGCTTGAATGGTGACTTATTTAAGGAAGTTTATGTAATGCAACCTCTCGGTTTTGTCAAGAAAGGACAAGAGGACAAAGTGTGAAAATGTAACAAGGCTTTGTGTGGGTTGAAGCAATATCCTCATGCTTGGTATGAGAAAGCTGACACTCATTTGGTCAAACAAGGCTCTCGTAACAGTCCAACAGAAAGCACATTGTATGTAAAGCGTGAGGGTGATGTACTTCTCATTGCGGTTCTTTATGTAGATGATTTGCTAATCGTTGGACCAAATGAGAGACATATTTCTAAACTTAAGGCTGATTTGAATGCTACTTTCAAGATGAAAGATTTGGGGTTGTTGCATCATTACGTGGGTATACAGTTTAAGCAGTGTGATGGTGGTATTGCCTTGTGTCATAAAAGTTACATAGAGACATTGCTATGTAAGTTTGGACTTAAGGATTGCAAACCTATTGCCACTCCCATGGAAATAGATTTGATATTGAGTCTTCATGATGTTGGTCATCCTGCTAATGTCACTCTTTACCGAATTGTTGTTGGCTGCCTCATTTATGTATGCAACACGAGGCCAGATATTCAGTTTGCAGTCTCATAGGTCAGCAGATTTATGCATAGCCCAGGTTCTAAGCATTGGCAGGCTGTCAAGAGAATTTTCCGCTATCTTAGTGGCACTTTACATCTTGGATTGTTTTATCCCAAGGGGGGATCATTGCCGCTAGACTTACATGCTTTTTCGGACTCAGATTGATCTGGTTGTTTTAACACACGAGTGTCCATAAGTGGTTTTTGTTTCATGCTTGACAGTTCATGTATATCATGGTTGAGCAAGAAGTAGCCTGTTGTGGCCACTTCAAGTTGTGAGGCTGAGTACAGGGCAGCCTTCACAGCTACGGTTGAGTGTGTATGGCTTAGACGCCTTATGGCTGATTTGGGTGTTGGACAGGACACTGCCAACACTATCTACACTGACAGTCAGAGTGCATTGGCAGTTGCGAGGAACCCAGTTTTTCATGCTCGCACAAAGCACATTGAGGTGCATTACCACTATGTTAGGGAGAGGCTCTCGGCAAGAGAGATCAGCTTGGCTTATGTGCCAACACAGGACAACCTTGCAGATATTTTCACAAAGGTATTGTCTCGTGAGAAGCTTGAAGATTTCCGCAAAGCTTTGGGCTTACTCCCCTTTGTGGACTGATCATGTCCTCAGGGCATGGAACTTCCCTTTACTCATGTGCTAGCTCTCGTTCACCGCATCACTCCAGGGGGGATTTTTTACCATATACATGTGTGTGAACACACTAGGACCGCCGGGGCATTTTTTCCCTCTTTAGGAGGTTTTTTCCCTCATGCATTGTATATACGCCCATCACTTTAGGGCTATCTATATTTCTATTGCACACTAAGGAATACACTCTCTATTGTGTGCCTTGAGCTTCCTTCATCTTCTCCAGGCCTTGTGCGTTTCTCTGCAACCCTAATTCCAACAGTATGCAACTGATTTGTATCAAGGGTTCCAGATATTGGAGTAATGGAAACATCTGTTGATTGCTAGTGTCAATTAAGTGTTAATATCTTCTCTAAGGTGTGTTTTATCCATTAACTCTGTTTCGATCTGTGACAGTTTTCCACAATTTATCTCTAAGTGTCACTATACACTCTTACTAACAGTAAAAATGCTCCTAATTGTATGGCTTTCCCTTGGTTTGTACCTCGATTGCTTCTCCGTTGACTGCCAGAAGCCTGACGCTTTCCCGATAGATCTTGGAGAGACACGCACTCCAACAGTGTAAAGAGCTAGAGTTGAAGATTATGCATGAGGAAGATGACATGGACACTTTCCTTGCTAGTGTCAAGGATATCACTGAGCAACTTATTTTTGAAGGCGAAGTCATTTCTGACAGTTCCCTTGTGCAAACTATTCTTGATGCGTTGCCAGGTTCTTACTAGACTTTTGCTAGTACTTCAAGACTCATGACCCAAGGAAATCTAGAGGTTGTCAAGTTTAATGCATTATGCACATTACTGTTGCAAGAGTCACTTTCCATAAAAAATAGGACTAGACAGTGTATAGTTGAACATGCCTTTATTGCTGCTCAAAAAGGTGGTAACAACAATGTAGCCACTTCTCATCCCGGGGGATTCACCATGGAAACTTATCGCACCACGTAAGTGCAATGGAGGGGTTTTTTTTTACAAGATACATAAGTGTATAAGTTAGGGGCAAGCCCCCATTAATTTTTCTCCCAAGCTTAAAAATAAGGGAGGGGGTATCATATTTATGGGGTAAGGAAGGGAAAAATGAGAGGAAGTTTTTGTGTTTCAAAATCATGGCTTCCCAAAAGAGCCTTCCCTCAAACTTGTGAGTCAATAGCTACAAAGATACATGCAAGAGCTAACACTGCTTTGTATCAATTGCTTGTTTTGTGATTATAGTTCATTTGAGGGATGAAAGCCATAAAGAGTTTGTATAGATGAAAATTTACACAGAGAACCTAACACAACTTTATAGCTATGTTTATTGAGTAATTTAGATGGGTCCAAATTCGACAAGTAGCTAGAGTGCAGGCTGAACATGGACATAGTTTAAAAGGCAAACTAAGACACATTGAGGGTACCTCTAGGTATCAATAGAAGTGGTTCCTTTGTACATTGCCAATCACTATGCTACATGCTCTTTGACTAGTTTTACTCAGTTAGATCATGTGAGACCTAAATTTTATATGTAAGATAGGGGTATGATAGTTTTTTGCATTGATTATCGTATAAGAGTGGAAAGGGGGGTCACATTCCCTAATATGAGTCGTATATAGGGGTTTCATCAAAGTTGTCCACTCCCAGGTGGCATCCTATTTTGTATATAGAGTGAATCCCCCGGGAACCAACTGCTCTGATACCAATGTAATGGAAATGGCCTATGAACTTTGAGAGTAGCATAATTAGGAAATTAGGTGAAGCACTTTTGTGAGCATAGTGGGTGAACTTAATTGATGGTAGCAACATAAACATTGTACTTAGTTAACTTGGCATGAACAATACTTTTGCAAGAGAGAGAATTTAGAGAACATGACAATAGTTGAGGACCGGATTCATATGGAGCCGGTGGAGAGGGGGAAAGGGGAACACACTCAGCACACAACACAATGCTTCACTATAGCCTAGGGTATACACATCGCCCTAATCCACTAGAGTTCACCTTCAAAACTCAACACTACCCACAAACAAACCACCGCTTTCACACAACCACACGCACATACGCCTTGCAATGCATCAGACAGACTCAGTCACTCTGCTTCGGTCAATTCACAGCCTTCCACACTCACACAACCTCTCTCTACCTCTCTTTGCACGACAAACCTCGGGGAGGCACACGGGCCTACACACACCTGGAAACACACGCACACAAGCAGAGAAGAGAAGGGGGAAGGGGGAACGACGCCTGAAACAGTACGGAATAGTCCACTAGCATAGGCAATATCATGTACATCCAACACACGCCGCCATGAACCTCGGCAACCAAAAAACAAGAGCTCCAAAAGCCTTGGCAAAAAAAACCCTCCTTGGTCCAAAGCCCTCTTTGGCAAAAAGACCCCAACAAATGAACAAAAACCTCCTTTTATAGGAGTATGCTTGGAAATCTCAAAAAAAGAAAAAAAGTGGTGTGATTCCATGTAGTGCACTCCATTTGGAGTTCCTTTTAGAAGTTTTATCCATTGTCAACACTTGGCTTAGTTATTTTTGGAAAGCTTTGCATGCTACACCATGGCCACTTGCACCTTCCACCTTGGCCGGCCGGACTTCCTCCTTTGGTGCCTTTGCATTTGGCTTTGTCCACCTCTTTGCTTCCGGACTTCCCTTCTCGCTCTCCTTGCATGTTGCTGTGGGGCCTCTCCCTTACACGAGGGGGGGAGGCAATAGTGACCTCGCTATTGCCCTCCCTCTCCTTCTCAAAAATTTGGTGCCCCAAGGGCCGCGGGACCCTCCTCTAGCAAACGCCTGCCATGTCATCATGTACTTCACACAATGCGGGCACCCTGCGCCGCCCAACTTCGCCGGCTCGCCGCTCAAAACCGCCACCGGACACACCACAGCAGTGCTATGCGCGCGGACGCCATAGCTGCGCCCAAGAGAGCTCCCCTCTCCCTTCGCCTTGTGTACTAGTGGAGGGGGCACGCCCCTGTATATATACCACGGCGTCTCCTCGCGCCATTCCGCATGTGGGTTTTCCACCCGCCACGTGGCAGCACCCAATGCCTTGAGCTTTAAGGCTTCCAAAACAAAAAGCCCATAGTTTTTTAACACAAACCCCTTTGCAGACTGCCTTTGCCTGGCTCTCCCATACTGCTCCAACCTCCTATGGCCAAGCTGTAAAACCCTTCTGAAACTCCATCTCCCCGGCTACCATCACCTTCTCTGTATCCTCACTTCGACTCCCCGGCTTCCTCGAACCAAGGGCTTCAAAAATGGAAAAAATCATCTGCGACCAACCTTGGACAAAAGCACCCCAGCTCCCGACTGCTGTAACTCCTTGCTCCGGACTCCGTTTGGTGTGTAGTCACTTCCTGCTAGTTCCGTATGGTGTACACCTTGCTCTAGAACTTCGTCGAGGCTCAGAAGATACCAGATGGCACATTCTCCAATGCGGTCAAGTGGGCTTAGACCCGACCCCCGGAAAAACTTCAAATGACCATATCTTGCAAACCGTGGCTCCAATACACAATCCAAAAAGATGGGTAGGCTCCATGAGTCGAGCTCTACACATCTATACCTCAAGCTTCACTTGGACCACCTGTCTCCAGCGCCCTGTCCGGCACGAATCTGAAACCCACCAAAACTTCAACCTTCAATAACTTGGGCTCCGTAGCTCGCTTTGATGAACCGTCTGGACCTATTCCTTCAGCACTTCAAGCTCTTCATTTTTGGACCCAAAGGCTGTACTCTGCATCTCCTTCACCTGCTACCCCAATTAGCCCCTTATGTAGCCTTCCTTAGCCTATAAGCCGCATCGTGCATACATTTCCGCTGCTACCTGCTATCCCATGAACTTCCTAACTACTCCATCCCTTTGCCATGCTTCTGCTTGCCTGGGTACACACTATGAGAAAACTAAAACCATATGTACACCTGTCCATGCCATCTTCTAGATTCGACACACTTTGGCTGCACCATCATTGCCCACCCCCCTGTTGAGCATTTATGCTCAACCACAAAAGAGCTTTATTCCACTATAAACTGCAAAACCTGGCACACACTATGAGAAAACTAAAACCATATGTACAATGTTTTATTGCACCCTATTATCAAACCTTCAAGTGGGTTGCCCCACCCCCTGCATCACATAGCTTCCACCTAGATCAAACACCTGGCTCTGTGCACTTTCATCCATCTGCAACAATCTCCAATAGTGCCCTACCCAAGCACGTAGCCATCCATGCACACAGAAGGCCCATAGCACTTTAGTACCTCTTCGAACATCATCTTGCCTCATCAGCCTATATGGTTGTGCAAACACATCATCTGTATGAACCAACACTTCTGACCCTCCCTCCGAGCCATGTAAAGTAGAGCTCCTCTCAAAGGAACCCCGTACCTGATGGATAACATACTGCACAGTGGCACTTACAAGCATACCTTTCAACCATGGGTTGCATTCCTCTTTTGAACGCTTGGACACATCCGGGGAATCTCCTCCATATGCCATAGAACACATCTCTTGCACTGGCTTCATGCTCTCTTGCACCTCCTCTTCGAACTCACTTATACTGTCATCAAGCCCTTCATCATCGATTGGCCCTTCAAGGTCGCTCAGCACTTCCTTCTGTCCAGCTTCAGTCTCCTGCTCTTCAATCACCTCTTCTACCTCTGCATCATGCTCTTTTATGGAAGAGAGAAACTCGTCCTCTATCGCATCCATCTCCAATTCTACCATAGACACGGCCGCTTTATCTCTCTTGGAAAAAGTCTGCACATGTTGCACCACCATGGCACATTCCACCTCTACTTTCATTAGCATTGCCATTAGCATGGCACCGCACACTACCTTCACCTGCATATCATCATCTGTAGGTCTAGACCGCACCTTTTGGCTTTCATCAAGCACCTCGGCTTGCTCTGTTCCCTGCTCTTCTTGCACATGTGCTATTGCCATATCATCAAACATATAAGAGGGTAGCTTTACCTTTACCAGTTTGGGTTCATCAGATTCCGTCTCCTCGTCATAGGATGTATACTCATTGGCACTATTCTCCTCGCTTGTCTCCCAACAAATTGAGCTTGTATCATCATCGGCATCGGCATCATATACCGACTTTGTATCGGCATCTGTATCCACTTGCTGCTCCACAAAAGCTTGACCATCTTCACCACTTTGCAAACTTTCTTCACCAGCTTCTGAACCCTCAGTATCTGCATCTCGATCACATTCTACTACCTTTTCATGCAAACTTTCAACAAGACCATGTTTTACCTCTTCAATTCGTACTGGAACCTCCACATCTGCTACCGCTTTTGCATCTTGGTTCACCTCGACATGGAGCCTCTCCTCGTTGCCAAGCTCTTCCACCCTCGGCACATGCACATCACAAATTGGAAACCTCCAAGGAACATAACCAATAGTAGGTCTTACCTCCACAAGCCTTGCATTTTGCACAATTGGAATCACCTTTGGTTGGACCAAAGAGCACTTCACCACTTCCGCAACAACCGGCATATAATCGCCTGGCTCTAACATTCCCAACTCCAGCTTCCCCTTCACCTTTCTGCTCTTTATCTTTGCCAGATAGACCATGTCTTCATAGGTATCTGCGCCATCTTTGACCTTTTCTCTAATCCTCGGATGCAAGCACTCTAACAGCTTTGACAGCTTCAAAGATTGATTGCTTTTCGGCAACCAAAAAACAAGAGCTCCAAAAGCCTTGGCAAAAAAAACCCTCCTTGGTCCAAAGCCCTCTTTGGCAAAAAGACCCCAACAAATGAACAAAACCCTCCTTTTATAGGAGTATGCTTGGAAATCTCAAAAAAAGAAAAACAGTGGTGTGATTCCATGTCGTGCACTCCATTTGGAGTTCCTTTTAGAAGTTTTATCCATTGTCAACACTTGGCTTAGTTATTTTTGGAAAGCTTTGCATGCTACACCATGGCCACTTGCACCTTCCACCTTGACCGGCCGGACTTCCTCCTTTGGTGCCTTCGCATTTGTCTTTGTCCACCTCTTTGCTTCCGGACTTCCCTTCTTGCTCTCTTTGCACGTTGCTGCAGGGCCTCTCCCTTACACGAGGGGGGAAGGCAATAGGGACCTCGCTATTGCCCTCCCTCTCCTTCTAAAAAATTTGGTGCCCCAAGGGCCGCGGGACCCTCCTCTAGCAAAGGCCTACCACATCATCATCTACTTCACACAACGCGGTGCCCTGCGCCACCCAACTTCGCCGGCTCGCCGCTCAAAACCGCCACCGGACACGCCACAGCAGCGCCATGGCTGCGCCCAAGAGAGCTCCCCTCTCCCTTCGCCTTGTGTACTAGTGGAGGGGCCACGCCCCTGTATATATACCACGACGTCTCCTCCCGCCATTCCGCATGTGGGTTTTCCACCCACCACATGACAGCACCCAGTGCCTTGAGCTTTAAGGCTTCCAAAACAAAAAGCCCCTAGTTTTTTAACACAAACGCCTTTGCAGACTGCCTTTGCCTGCCTCTCCCATACTGCTCCAACCTCCTATGGCCAAGCTGTAAAACCCTTCTGAAACTCCATCTCCCCGGATACCATCACCCTCTCTATATCCGCACTTCGACTCCCCGGCTTCCTCGAACCAAGGGCTTCAAAAATGGAAAAAATCATCTGCGACCAACCTTGGACAAAAGCACCCCAGCTCCCGACTGTTGTAACTCCTTGCTCTGGACTCCGTTTGGTGTGCAGTCACTTCCTGCTAGCTCCATATGGTGTACACCTTGCTCTAGAACTTTGTCGAGGCTCAAAAGATGTCAGATGGCACATTCTCCAATGTGGTCAAGTGGGCTCAGACTCGGCCCCCGGAAAAACTTCAAATGACCATATCTTGCAAACCGTGGCTCCAATCCACAATCCAAAAAGACGGGTAGGCTCCATGAGTCGAGCTCTACACATCTATACAGCAAGCTCCACTTGGACCACCTGTCTCTTGCGCCCTATCCGGCACGAATTTGCAACCCACCAAAACTTCAACCTTCAATAACTTGGGCTCCGTAGCTCGGTTTGATGAACCGTCTGGACCTATTCCTTCAGCACTTCAAGCTCTTCATTTATGGACCCAAAGGCTACACTCTGCATCTCCTTCACCTGCTACCCCAATTAGCCCCTTATGTAGCCTTCCTTGGCCTATAAGCCGCATCGTGCATACATTTCCGTTGCTACCTGCTATCCCATGAACTTCCTAACTGCTCCATCCCTTTGGCATGCTTCTGCTTGCCTGTATACACCTGTCCATTCCATCTTCTAGAGTCGACACATATTGGCTACACCACCGGTCTCCCCTCTAATAGGCATTTGTATTATAGTTTCTCCCATCAAGAGAGACTTGGCACAATACAATCTTTTTGTTCCTTGTGACCTAAGTGACACAATGAAGATGGAAAGCTTCATGCATCACAAGCATAACATAAACTTTGTAGAAAGCATTAACTATCCCAAGCGTCAGTCCCAAGGCCTCAAACACCTTCGAAGGTGGAGAGAGCTAGTGGGGAATGAAGATAGGGAAGAGGAAGAAGAAACATCTTATAGGAGAAAGAAATAGTTCCTCACTTATCATCACTCTTCTTGCTAGCATACATAATAGCATTGAAGATGGAGAAGATGGCAAGCTTAAGAATTGAAGCATGGTTGTTGGTTGGATTTGCATTCCATAGCCAAGAGTGTTGGTGTAGGCTCTTACTTTTCACAATCTTGGAGAAGGAGGTGGAGTTCCTCTACTTTCACCAAGTGAGAATGAATCCACAAAATGTGTGTGTGTGTGTGTGTGTGTGTGTGTGTGTGTGTGTGTGTGTGTGTGTGTGTGTGTGTGTGTGTCCCCAGCACCCCCTTGCTTGCTTGGGGTAAGTTGTAGCTTTTACACATGTTTCAAGCTCATTGGACCCCTCTACCCCTAGCCAATCACATGTAGCATGCATTCAAGTACATGGGTAGTCTTTTGACAAGTGTCCTCCTTACTGCTTGGAGAGAGAGAGCTTGAAAATATCTAGATATTTATTGGATGGAACTAGAAGCTCATTGGACCCCTCTTTAGCCCAACCAATAGCATTCAATCACACCATGTGGTTAAGCATTGGGAGAGTCTGACATGTGTCCCATGGCCCCTCTGAGAAAAGGGGTGCCCTTTGGGTGAGTGGAAGGTTAAGTCAAAGATTCTCCTAACTTTGGTACTTTCATGCATAGGAAGCTTCTCAAGCACCTTCCTCATTGAGTTTGTAGGGACTCTTTTTTACTCAAGCACTTTACCCACCCATGCATGGGAAGCTTCTCAAGCACCTTCCTCATTAAGTTTGTAGGGTCTCTTTTTGACTCAAGCACCTTAACCCCCATGCATGGGAAGCTTCTCAATCACCTTCCTCATTAAGTATGACAAGCACCTCAAGTACCTTAGTCATCAAGCATGACAAGCACCTCAAGCACCGTAGTCATCAAGCACGACAAGCACCTCAAGCACCTTAGTCATCAAGCACGCACCTTAGTCATTAAGCACGACAAGCACCTCAAGCTTAGGTCGGGTTCCCGCCTCAAGCTCAGCCCTAGCTTGCCTAAGGTCAAAGGACTTTTAACACTAACCATTGGAGGTCTTTAATGAAGTTAACCCTAATGTCTTTTAAGTTCCATTAGATGCACATTGCTCTTTGATAGACTACCTCCTTTTGGACCCCTATTCTCCTCTTGGTCCCCTGCTAATGTAAGTCTAGAAGCATTTATTGCACATTGCTCTTTGATAGACCATCTCCATTTGTACCCCTATTGAGATGTAATCATCTCTCCTTTTGGTCCCATGTTGAGATAGGTCTAGAAGCACATGTCTCTATATTCTAACTCTTGTTCACGTTTATTCTCCCACATTAAATGATTAGTTTAATATGAGAAAATCATTTGGTAAAGTTAAATATTATATTTTATGAAAATAGTCTTCCCTTTTTCTGAAAGGGCTTTTTCCTTTACCAGTGGGAAGATTATCTTTGGGGTTAAATATCTACAGGAGCATGTTGTGCCACAAGCATTTACTGCTTTGCATGAAATTGTCATGGTTGGGAGTGAAGAGTTGACAGTGCCAATGGAGAGGACAAGCAATCACTTGGAAGAGGAGTTTTATGTTGTGGACGAATCTCTCTCTACAAAGTCGTGGTGATATGTTACCATATACATGTGGTAGTGATGTGTGTGAACACACTAGGACCGTCGGGGCATTTTTTCCCTCTTTAGGAGGTTTTTTCCCTCGTGCATTGTATATACGCCCATCACTCTAGGGCTATCTATCTTTCCATTGCACACTAAGTAATACACTCTCTATTGTGTGCCTTGAGGTTCCTTCGTCTTCTCCAAGATGTGTGCGTTTCTCTGCAACCCTAATTCCAACAATTGGTATCAGAGCAGGTTGCGTCCTCCCGGGCTTAGTCGCCAGCTACTCCAGTACATGCCTGCTCACTTTCTCCAATTTCAGTGAGCTTTGGAAAGCGTTCACAAGTCAAAAAATACTTCAGGAGTGCTCGTAGAGCCTGGTCTGCTCAGATTTTTGATTTGGGCTCATTTCGGCCTTCGTTTCCACTATAGGCAGTACTGCACAGGCTATTTCTTCATTTTGTGCAGAGTTTATGTCAGTGTTGTTTTCTGCATAACAGGTGCCTTACAGTCTTCTACAGTTTGTGCTATATAGCACGTGTTGTTCTCGCTCCGTTTCTCCTATTTTCGGGCAGTTTTCACATCAAATGCAGCATTTACCATGGCTGACAACAACAACACAGATGTGTTCAAGATGTTTGCTGCTGAGATGGGGACAATTACCCTATGTGGGCTTATATGATGCAACACGTTCTTGTGTCAAAGGGCGTCTGGAATATTATGCAGGGCATTGATGTACGTCCTGGTTCTGCGGATGTAGGCGATGTTGAGGATGTTGCAGGTCTTGCTGCAAGGATTTCTACTGTTAGAGTTGTTTTACCTACGGCAGAACAAGCTCGTTGGGATGTTAAGGATGCAAAGGCTCATGCATTGATTGCGTTGTCTGTGAAGCGCATCATTGTTCCTCACATCCGTTCAGCAAAATCTGCAAAACAGGCTTGGGATATTCTAGCAGGTCTTTATGCAAGCCGCAATGAGGCTAAGATTTCTTTGCTGCGTAAAGAGCTGGAGTCGAAGATTATGCATGAGGAAGATGATATGGAAACTTTCCTTGCTAGTGTCAAGGATATCAATGAGCAACTTATTTCTGCAGGTGAAGTCATTTCAGACAGTTCCCTTGTGTAGACTGTTCTTGATGCCTTTCCAGATTCCTACCAAACTTTTGCTAGTACTTGGAGACTGATGACCCAAGGAAATCCTGAAGTTGTCAAGTTTGACGCATTATGCACATTGCTGTTGCAAGAGTCGCTTTCTAGAAAAAACAAGACTAGACAACGTACAGTTGAACATGCTTTTATTGCTTCTCAAAGAAAGGGTGGTAACAGTAATGCAGCCACTTCTTATGGTTCTGCTACGAGTTGAACATGCTTTTATTGCTTCTCAAAGAAAGGGTGGTAATAGTAATGCAGCCACTGTAAGACAGTGTACGGTTGAACATGCTTTTATTGCTTCTCAAAGAAAGGGTGGTAACAGTAATGCAACCACTTCTTATGGTTCTGCTGCGAGTGGCAAAAATTATGTTCC
This sequence comes from Adiantum capillus-veneris, assembly GCF_014529385.1. NCBI lineage: Eukaryota > Viridiplantae > Streptophyta > Polypodiopsida > Polypodiales > Pteridaceae > Adiantum > Adiantum capillus-veneris. Next base: position 93,911,333 of record NC_140959.1, on the reverse strand, counting down.
TAATGCTTCTGCTGGCAGCAATTCGTGTGGAAATTCTGGTGATAAGGGCAAAAAGAAGATGCGTTGCCATTATTGTAAAGCTAATGATCACTTGATCAAGTCGTGTCCTAAGTTGAAGGCCAAAGAGGCTAAGAAGAAAGAGGGTGGTTCCACTGCAAATGTTGGTTCCACTACAAATGCAGCCATTGTTGAGTCTTCTGTGAAAGGAGATTGTAATGCTGATGTCGATGCAGAATGGGCTTTTAGCGCAAAGTACACTTACACTCCTGCTGTCCATGATTCATTCTTGTCAGTTGTGCTGTAGATTCACATGTGTGGTATTTTGACAGTGGTGCTACAAATCACATTACCTCACATCGTGAATTGTTTACCTCTCTCGAGTTTGTCCCTCATGGGAATTCAGTCACTTGTGCCAACAATGCCTCTTATCCAATTCAGGGAGTTGGAAAGATTGTGCTCACTGCTGCTAATGGCAGTTCCTTCACACTTGTTGATGCACTTTATGTACCTGGGATCAAAAAGAATGTCTTGTCTGTATTCGCACTTGCTAGACTTGGACTTGTAGTCAAATTTGTGGATGACAGATGTACTGTTCATGATCTCAATTTTGGTGATGAAATTGTCGTATCTGGCCTTTTGTGTCTTGGGCTGTATAAGCTCACTTTGTATGACAAGTGTGGACAGAATTTTGCAAATGTTGTTGCAGATTCAAGGGCTATTTCAGATGCAAAACTTTGGCATGCACGTTTTGGTCATCTGAATTTTGTCAGTTTGCTGCGTTTGCAAAAATCTGATATGGTTGCTTCTTTGCCGCCTCTTGAAGCACCTGTCAAACATGTTTGTGAAGGCTGTATTCTGGGTAAAATGCAGCGTTCTAAGTTTCCAAAGGATGGTTCAGTTAGTGCACATGCACGTTGCAGCTTGTGTATAGTGATGTTTGTGGGCCCATGCAAACTCCGTCCTTGGGCAATTACCTGTACTTCGTGACTTTCATTGATGATTACTCCAGGCATGCATGGGTATTTCCGCTTAAAGCAAAGTCCGAAGTTTTTATGTGCTTCAAACAATTTCTGGCTATGGCTGAAAATGTCTCGAAATGTACTATGGACACCCTCCGTTCCGATCGAGGGGGGGGAATATATGTCTCATGAATTTAATGCATTTCTGGCTAGTCGTGGGATAAAACACCAATGTACAGTGCCTTATACACCTCAGCAAAATGGTGTTGCTGAGAGGAAAAATAGGTCACTGATGGAAATGGCATGATGTATGGTTAAAAGTCAAGCTTTGCCGCATTCTTTTTGGCTTGAGGCCATCATGTGTACCACTTATGTACTTAACAGGTGTCCTACGAAAGCTTTGCACTCTATTACTCCATATGAAGCATGGCATGATAGAAAGCCTTCTATTGAGCACATGCATGTTTTTGGTTGTTTGGCATATGCTTTGGTGCCACAAACACAGCGCAAAAAATTGGATGATAAGGCTGTCAAATGTATTTTTGCTGGTTATAGGGCTGAAAGCAAAGGTTACAGGTTGTATCATCCGCAAACAAAACGTATTCTCGTTTCACGGGATGTAGTGTTTGTGGAGCATTCTGTTCAGCCCTTGCTGTCATGTACTAAAGACAGTAATGTAAGCTCACAGGACATTTATGACACTTTGTTACCTCTTTTCAGTGGTGGAAGTACGAATGTAAGTTCCAATGAGGAAAATGTACAGCCTATGGGGGTTTCTGAAAATGTTACAGATCAGCCTATTACTGATGCAGATGTACATGATGTACTTGATGAGGAAAGGGCTGAAAATGAGCAGGCTAGAGGTATGCCAAAATGGCTGGTGCACACTTGCGTGACAGTAAATTGGATGCACCTTTGTCTAGTCGTACTCGTTCAGGCTCTCGCCATGCATCTTATGCATCAGATTGTTATGCTTTAGGTGTGTCTAGCTTACATGATGTTGAGGAGCCTCTGTCTTTTGATGAAGCACAGAATTCAGAAAATTGGATGGCTGCCATGCAATCAGAATATGATGCACTTATAGAAAATGACACATGGACATTATGTGATTTGCCTCCTGGCAAAAAGGCCATTGGTATGAAGTGGTTTTACAAGTTGAAACGCAAGCCGGATGGTGAGATCGATCGCCATAAGGCTCGACTTGTTGCAAAGGGTTATGCACAGCAAAAAGGCATAGATTATGAAGTGACTTTTGCTCCCACTTGTCGTATGACTACTGTGCGTTTTCTATGTGCATTGGCAGCTCATTTTGGTTGGGATGTACATTAATCAGACATTGTTACTGCTTTCTTGAATGGTGACATATTTCAGGAAGTTTATGTAATGCAGCCTCGCGGTTTTGTCATAAAAGGACAAGAGGACAAAGTGTGCAGATGTAAGAAGGCTTTGTATGGGTTGAAGCAATCTCCTCGTGCTTGGTATGAGAAAGCTGACACTCATTTGGTCAAACGAGGCTTTCGTAACAGTCCAACAGAAAGCACATTGTATGTAAAGCGTGAGGGTGATGTACTTCTCATTGTGGTTCTTTATGTCGATGATTTGCTGATCACTGGACCAAATGAGAGACATATTGCTGAATTTAAGGCTGGTTTGAATGCTACTTTCAAGATGAAAGATTTGGGGTTGTTGCATGATTACTTGGGTATAGAGTTTAAGCAATGTGATGGTGGTATTGCCTTGTGTCAGAAAAGTTACGTAGAGACATTAGTATGTAAGTCTGGACTTGAGGATTGCAAACCTATTGCCACTACCATGGAAACAGGTTTGAAGTTGAGTCTACATGATGCTGGCGATCTTGCTGATGTCACTCTTTACCAAAATGATGTTGGTTGCCTCATTTATGTATGCAACACGAGGCCGGATATTCAGTTTGCAGTCTCACAAGTCAGCAGATTTATGCATAGCCCAGGGTCTAAGCATTGGCAGGCTGTCAAGAGGATTTTCCGCTACCTTAGTGGCACTTTACATCTTGGCTTGTTTTATCCCAAGGGGGGATCATTGCCGCCAGATTTACATGCTTTTTTGGACTCAGATTGGGCTGGTTGTTTTGACACGCGAGTGTCCACAAGTGGTTTTTGTTTCATGCTCGGCAGTTCATGTATATCATGGTTGAGCAAGAAGCAACCTACTGTGGCCACTTCTAGTTGTGAGGCTGAGTACAGGGCAGTCTTCACAGCTACGGTTGAGTGTGTATGGCGCAGACGCCTTATGGCTGATTTGGGTGTTGGACAGGACACTGCCAACACTATCTACACTGACAGTTAGAGCACATTGGCAGTTGTGAGGAACCCAGTTTTTCATGCTCTCACAAAGCACATTGAGGTGCATTACCACTATGTCAGGGAGAGGCTCTCAGCAGGAGAGATCAGCTTGGCTTATGTGCCAACAGAGGACAACCTTGCTGATCTTTTCACAAAGGCATTGTCTCGTGAGAAGCTTGAATCTTTCCGCAAAGCTTTGGGCTTACTCCCCTTTGTGGACTGATCATGTCCTTAGGGCATGGCACTTCCCTTTACTCATGTGCCAGCTCTCGTTCACCGCATCACTCCGGGGGGATTTGTTACCATATACATGTGATAGTAATGTGTGTGAACACACTAGGACCGCTGGGGCATTTTTTCCCTCTTTAGGAGGTTTTTTCCCTCGTGCATTGTATATACGCCGATCACTCTAGGGCTATCTATCTTTCCATTGCACACTAAGTAATACACTCTCTATTGTGTGCCTTGAGCTTCCTTCGTCTTCCCCAAGCTGTGTGCGTTTCTCTGCAACCCAGGTGAAAACTCAGGTCTTTTCTAAAAACACGACACCGCTTTTGGTGGTCAACACCCCTATTTTCCTTTAAATTTACAACAAAAATTGATGAGTTCGATAGTATTCCAGTAACTAATGTGACCGTGACTAAACTATGCTGCATCATGATACCTTGATGTAATTATGACTTTTCAGTATTACCCAGCGTATTTACGGTGTCTCTTTTTATAAACATAATTTTCCATAAAAATCTTGTCTAATCCTGTTTCTTCACCAGATGATTGTATTTATACCCAACAATGATTTTTTTTAAATTATTTTCATATTTAAGTCATCCTAAAAAGCACGTTGCTTTTCAAAAACGTCGAAAAGCATGAAAAGCTAAAAATAGCGTTAAAAACACACAAAAAAGAAAAAAAGTTCTAATATTGAACCAGGAGTTTTCTTTGTCCATCCAACAAGAAAACGGAGTCGCTTTTCACTAAAAAGTACCAAAAATCATGAGAAAAGCTTTAAAAATACCGTGAAAAAGTTTCTAAAGTAAATTTTCACAAAATTGAACCATAACATCCTCGAGACTTGTAGATCGAGGATTCGGCCTTGCTTTTTGCAAAATAGCATCAAACATCACAAAAAGCATAAAAAAGCACCAAAAAAAAAAGATTTTCTCGTATCAAACATCCATCTGACCTATTGGAACATGAAGACGACCTTGCTTTTCATTTTAAAACCTTACAACAATACCAAACAAGTATTTTGAATCAAATTTTCATGAAGCAGATATTGAAATCTATTTTTCTTATTTTTAAAAGAGAGACCTAGTTTAAAAGAGAGACCCAAAAATCAGAGATCTTACATACTCCCACACTTGAAAAAATCAAGGTGCCATAGGCTTTATCAAAATCCACTTTAAAGAAGGAAAAATCTTCACCATTTTCAAGTGCATGTTTCATACCTTCTCATTGAGCAATAATAGCATCAAGAATGAATCTGTCTTTTATAAACCCTTTCTGCTCTTGCAAATTATAGCTATCCATTAAATGGCTTAATCTCCCAGCTAGAGAAAGAGAAAACACCTTATAAATAGAAGTTAGACAAGTAATGGGTCTCCAATTATTGAGATCCTCCTTATTCCCCCTTTTGTGGAGGAGTTTAACCACTCTAGTGTTTATGTTGGCAAGGAGAGCTCCTTTTTTCCCACACTGGGAGAAGGTAAGGTGTTATAGAATCCTTACATTGCAGGTAGAACTCATTAAGTATCCCATCAACCCCAAGAGAGAAGAGAATAGGCGGAGTTTTAAGACAATAGTTTTGTTTTTAGGGTGAAAGGTTCACATTACTATGGATAACAAAGGTGTTGTCATGTTTGTCTCATGTAATAACTTCTCAAAACAACCAATGGACTCCCCATTCATGCCAAGGCATTGCAAGACATGTAAACAACCCTATGGATGCTCCATTTATTGGGAAATCCTCATACAAAGCAATTATAGATTTCCATTGAGGATAATCTTGCTTGCAACATTTTACCCAAAGACGCCATTCAAGGTTCCTCCAATATGGTACCCCAATGTATGGGATCAACCCCTTGTGCTTGTGCAATAGAAATCATGCATCATTTTATACCGTGTAATGTAATTTTCCAGAGGGTATGTGGGATTGTACATATTTTAAAGCGAATGCTTCTTCCAAAAGTAATAGGAACCATAAAAGATTGTCATCATTAAGCTTGTCATATGAGCTTTAACCATTGCCCCTCATGGCTTGTTTCAGAAAGGTGACGTCACTCTATGGAGGAGAAGTGCTATATTTGCTCGGCAAGCGCCCAACCCCATTCACAATGCGGCACACGAGTGAAGAAACGTAAAGTTCGATTGGCATGGGCAAGAGTGCCTCTCCCTCTCCCTCTCCCTTGAAGCAAATCACCATGGTTTCGAAGGGTGGCGAAGAATTGGTGGGGCCGATGACAATTGGTTGTCAGCTTCTTCATACAATGTATGCATGTCTCGTTAGTCATCAAACCTATTGTAGGCAATGGCTCCACCCCTTGTGAAACCAACCTAAGGCAAATATGTAGAGCAAACACATATATATGATGCACAAATAAGGAATATGCTATTTTCTAATGAAAAGGCTAAAGGAATCTTGGCAAAGTAGGGGCCACGTTGTTCCCCGCGGCCCACTTCTAGGGCTGTTTTAATGGCCAAGTGTTGTTTGTGAGTACAAACTTTGTCCCGCTTGCTGAATGCCCACATACATACAGCACTAGCTCTCAATGCTACCTCTCCTCTCCACCCACCCCACGTGCACCATCTCAGTAATCTCTCTCTCTCTCTCTCTCTCTCTCTACCGCCAGCCCCAAGATGGTTTGTTGACGCCGGCCCCTGCGCGTGCTCTTAAGATCATTTCACCTACTACTCGAATTAGACAAAACAACCCATTTCCACCAACACGGTGATTGATGGAAGAAGATTCTGCTCATAATAAACTCTTACGGTTTTTTCCCAACTTCCATTGATTCTCTCTCTCTCTCTCTCTCTCTCTCTCTCTCTCTCTCTCTCGCTCTCTCTCTCTCTCACAGGTGGGTCACTAGGGACAATGAAGCATTGACCTCAAGGCTTCTCTGAGGCGCTCTCTCTCTCTTTCAAACGATAGGCAGTCGGAGTCGCTGGGGCCAATTGACAATCGCTTGACCCTCTATCATCTCCCCTCTCTTTTTCAAGCAAAAAGGGCGAGAATGTGTGACACCTCTCTCTCTCTCTCTCTCTCTCTCTCTCTCTCATATGGTAGGACTGGGGTCGCTGAGGACATTGACATTGAGTGACTATTTCCGCCCATCCTCTCTCTCTCTCTCTCTCTCTCTAGAGAAAATGAGACTGGTGGCAGCTTCCACCTCTTTTCCTTGAAAGAGAGGAGAATGAGGAAGAAACAACTCTCTCTCTCTCCCTGTCTCTGGTGGTGGGAGACAAGTGGCTCATTCTTGGAATCACCAAAAAACCCAGTGTGTGCGTGTCTATGCAGTACCCTTTCACAAGTAAAGCTGCGTACTATGTTTGCACCTTCTTTTGAGAAAAATTGAGTTCTTTTTCTAAAGAGAGAAGAGGGGCAAATTTGAAAAGCAAAGAGCGAGGCCAGCTTGCTTGCCATTTAATCCAGCTTTTTATCACCACAAGATTTGTTTTTCTAACAGTTGATCATTGCTTCCTTTTTTTTTAGAAAATAGAGAAATTCTCCAAAGAATTACCGACTTTTGCCAAAAATTACATCGTATTCGTAATCGTCGCCGTCGTCACAACCAGCAGCAAAAGATTAGAATCATGTTTAAATATTTCAAAGCCATTAACAAATAACTTCAAAACCCATCACTGATTAGTAAAGATTGGAATCATATTTCAACATTTGAAAGCAATTAATAAAAGTTGATGGAAACCTTTAAAATTTATCACTGAAGATCAAATCTAGCATCATACTTTCTTACCAAAGTTTTTCTTCATGAGTTCAAATCATCAACTCAGAAAAGACACATTGGTTACAAAATACCCTTAGAAAAACACTTTATATATAAAGTAAGTATAGAATATTGAAAGTCTTTGCACAGACATTACATTACATTACTTTAAGGTCGAACCAAAGGACAATGAAAAGAATTCAATATTGTTCCATCAGCAAAATGTGCTCTTTGTTTTTGTTCATATTAATTATCATGTACAATCTTACAGTTGATACTCTCTTTTCCCTAAAAGCAGAGGAGAGTAAGTGCCTCTTAATACTTACTTTCATGTGCAGCAATAGATGCCCACATCATCCCACATACACTACCATTAGATTTAGCTGTATATGGTAGCTAGCTCCGGCCCAAGACCGCAGCATCGGGCAAGAAAAGCCGCATTTCCTACTGCTGCTCTGATCTGCCACCTTCACAAGATTTCAACCCAATTGCCTCCACATGCCTGAATTGCATTTTGCCTCTGCCTCCATATGTCTGAATAGTTACATGAGTCAACCCACCATTCAACTTGCACATGTGCCAGCCTATCACAGCGTTACAATTTTGCCCGCATGTGGTTGTTACTCAAAAAACTGTACAATGCCGTACCAATAACGCCACTTTTAACTGCCAATGTGGAATTTGAATGGTGGATGCAAGCATCAATAGCTTTCGATAGCATCGGTATATAATGTAATCATAACCCAAAAGCTTTGCAATGACATAATGTAGTCATAACCCGAACAGCTTTGCAATAACCCAAGGCAATTAGTATCCTGTAAGGTCATGCTAAACCCGCTTGATTTACAAGAGTAAAATATAGTAGCTCATTCCAAGTGTCAGGCAGACCAGGCAAGCACCAATGGCTGCAATCTTGGTATTGAACCACCCGATGAACCGGATGCCCATATACTGCAGGGTGAGCATCCTTCCTAAAATCTGAGAGCCTTGTGACATTGAGCACCTGCACGGGTAGCTTTATTCCTTGCAATATCTCATCTAATGCTTTCATTTTGTCTGGGTATGGTGTTAAAAAGGATTCATCAAAAATTGGCTCTGTTTCATCGTGGCATTGCCCACCGGAGTTCCATTGACCTCCTCTGTTTCAGTAGCCACAGATTAATCAATTAATATGATCTTCAAGCTTTCATAGAAGGCATGCAATCTATTATTCATACATTGTCAGGACCATCGGGCCACATCAGACGGTATGCCAAGTCGATGCGATATATAAAAGCTTCCTTCAATATGCAAGCAACTCGAAACAAATACTCAAGACAAGCCCAAGCACTAACTTCAACTCACCTTGATATCACTAGGGCAACAATGTCCCACTACATTCACACGTAAATAAGCGAACAAAAACAATCAAACTCACATGTAATGTACAGGCGAGTAGCCACGAAAGAAGACAGTAGTGTTCTGAGGGTTTACGTAAATGGACACCCATTTAGCCCATGTCGCTAGCGCCTTGCTATATGCCACTGAAACACTCATTTTTTTGTGCACTTCCAATCCCTCTTGAAATCGGTTATCCCTGATGCCAACAAAGTTGCACACATTGTCTTAGCTTCTTGCAGGAAAAAAAAATAATCTTAGTTCTTTTGCTCAACTCAAACTCAAATAAATCAATAATTGACTGATACCCTTCGCCTATCTTGTCAGCAGTCCACCAATGCCCTGTGTTGAATACCAAGACATTAGCCTTCCTCCATCTTCTCTCCGCCTTGTCCATTCTGTCAAGACGAACCCGAAAATCTGTCTGATTTAAACCATCCTCCTTGTCCACCAGATAAGGTGAGGTGTAAAACTCCACCTTGCAGTCATAGTCCTGCGCAAAAATCAAGTGAGCAATCAATCAATTAGAGTCACCAAAACCCTGTAGCTATAAAAACTTCAGATGCCCGTGTCCACTTAGATGCCGCCACCCTTGATCACATAGGCATATGCTTCATATAAAACTGCCACTGATTGCTAGTAAGACAGCTGGATAAACCATTATCTAAGGGAGGGGCATCATAAGCAGGACGACGACCGAAACGCAGACATATTTCAATGTCATTGCCCAAACAAACTATCGACATGAGGACATGATGCATTGGGAAGCATTCAACACAAATCATATCGGTGTCCAAGATTTGATAATGCGTTAAGAGTGAAATCAAGGAAGGATATTTGAACTTGCCACAAATTTGAAGACATAAGCACCAGGTAGCTTGGAGATACGACCACCATGAACTTGCATGATTCGACTCTTATCTGGTAGCGATTCTCGGAGCATACAGAGCATGGACTCCCATTGATTTCTATTTAAAGAGTCTCCAACAAAAACCATTCTTTTCCCTCTCAGCATTTCCAGCAAGTGGGCACCATTAAACCTGGAGTGAGAAGGACATACTGAAGAGTGAGCACAATTGCATTTAATCAGAAACTGTCTTAGAAGGCCACAAGAGAATAGCTCAGATGATGACCTGGGCACATTGCAGTCTCTCGGAGCCCACCTCCACTTGTTGTATTTGGAATCAGGCCTACCGTTTTGCTGGCAACTAAAGCCTTCATCTACATAAGGGCATGAGCTGGGGCGATAAAGGGGGTATGAATCATCTTCCACCCATTCTCCCATGGACAAATCACATAGCTTGGCATTCGTAGCAGGTGCCCGCTGCGACGCTGAGGAAGACTTGTCATCCAAAGTTGTGGATTTGTCCTCCTCCCTGGCTACCAGTGCTTGTGAATCATTAACAAGTAGCGATGATGAGGGTCCAGCCTGATCAGGCAACTCTGCTTCGTGTTGTTTCTCCGATGAGAGCGCACTTTCTGTAGTGTTTAATCCAATTGAATCATTCATAGCTAGGTCTACAGAATCTGTCGCACGTGTATTATTAATTACCGGTGCAACTTTTGCATCGGCATTGCTACCAGAAGAGCTTCCAACATCTTCAGGTTCGTGCGACAAAGGAGCCGCTTCCTCTGTTGAGATAGCATTGTTAGTCCCATTATCCTCCCCTCTGACATCTTCAGAAGGAGAGCTAGAGGTCGGTAGAGGCATTGATGATGGTGACATTCTCCCTGACACACCTGCATTTTCATGGTCTTCATGAGTAGCGGCTCCTTTGGAGTAGGAGTGTCTGAAGAGGAAGAAGAAGAGCTGACTTGAAATGGTAGTGATGGACGAGGAGGGGGATGAGGCTGGAGAAGTAGACTCTGAAGTGGGGATGACCCGCATTGCAAAATTGGATGTGCAAATGGCAGAGATGAAGAGGCTGAGTATGATACCGAGCAAGATAGGAGGCCATCTTGATGGTATGGATAGCAAAGCTCTCTGTGCTTTGGAGAGCTCCATAGCCAGGTTGAAGTACCGCCGCAGTAGCACACGTCGTTGTGGTGGATCAGCTACTTGAGATCAGCTATATGTAGGGAAATGAGGTTCTCACAGAGAGAGGCAAGCAAATATACAGAGAGGAGCTCAAGTATTTCAGCCTGCAAGGCCAAAAAGAGTTCCTGTTGAATGAAGAAACGTCTGGGTTCATCGCCCACATAGCCTACACACACACACAAAATGCACACGAGAGAAGGGTAAAAAAGTCTGCCTAGTACACAAGCATTGGCATTTAAAGGACAAGCACTCACAATGAGAAGCTTGTTGCGCACACAACACAAACAGACTTTGGGGGCATAGACAAAAGCCTAGTGTGTGTGCATTCAAGCAAAGCAATGTAGAAGAGGCTAGAGCACATACACACACACATGTGAGGGATATCGAGGAGTGAATGGGCGTTACTAGGAGGGTACATCTTGGGGCCAGCTCAAATCACAAGGTGAAGTTGATGAGGGTCATGATGAGAGTAAAAGGCGTGGATGTGAGAGAAGAGGTTGCTGCTGTTTGGGCCCCAAACCCCTCCAAACCTTAATCAGGCATCTTGATTAAGGTTTGCTTTTCTTGATCCTGCCTGTTAATGACGGATTAATTCTGTTAACCAAGCAGTTAACGTCCCGAGCAGCTTGCCGCATTTTGTAACTCCAAGAAACCCAAAAGTCTACACCTGTCTGATTTCACAGTACCTCCAGAGACCTTTTTTTCCACATTTCTAATTTCTCGCATTTTCGAAAAAGAAAAATCCCCATATCTCTATAATTTTTTTCCACCTTCGTACAAGAAAACTGCCCTTCTTTTTCAGCTTTTCTGCTTCTTTTTTTTTGCACCATGCATTAAATTTTTTCTGCTTTTCGTTGAAAAACCAAATTATCCAGGAAAATAGTGTTGCAGAATAATAGCTTTTCTGGGCGTCTAAAATAAAACCAACCATTTTTATGTTTTTAGATTAGATGTAAATTATTAGACCATGTTTTTCAAGAATTTGATGGCAAGCAAACCATTTTTTTAAGTTTTTAGATAAATCTAGGTGAATTAAACCGTGTTTCCGAAATTCGAAATCTCATAGCCTTTTTTTTAAACCCTTTTTTTAAAAGAGAACTGGATTCTGTCCCCGAGAAAGGACTCCGGCACTGTACGGTTACGAAGTGAGTACTCCTGAGTCCTGTCGCCAGTCCAGGCAGGCCTCTTTCATTTTTTTGCTTTTCCACCAAATAAAGAAATTCGAAATTCTCTTTCAAAAATCCAGCTGGCAACTGCGCTCCAAGCCTATGCCTATTTTTGGTTGATGAATTTCTAAAAAAACTTGTCACGTTTTTTTGAAATCAATTTGGTGCTAAAATTCTTGGGAAAACACTTAAATAGCTTGGAGTTTAGAGAAAATGATTGAAATACATAGTTTGCACTTTGCCCTTTCGCATTTTCAGAAAAGAAAAGTAAGTGGAAAAAAAATGGAAATTTGAGGACATTTATTTAATTTCCAATTGGGGGGATGGTTTGTCGCATTTTCAGAAAGCAAGTGGAAAAAATGTGCAAAATTTTTATCTCCAAGTGGAAAAAATAAAAGGAATATTGTGAAAGTCGTATCAAAATATTTTCGGATTTTTCCCATTTAAGTTGTCAAAAAAGAGAGTTTTGAGAGGAAAAAAGGGCAACTGAAATTCGTATCGGAAAAACCCTGCAGAAAATTTGTAGGGAAAATTACCAAAGTACCCCTCTAATTTAAGGAAATTCCCAAAATACCCCTCAAATTTCAAAAATTTCCAAAATACCCTTGTATCTATTTTGGTTGGAATGTTCAAGATTTTCTAATCTTCATTTGTTTTTTATCATTGAGATCCGTTTTTGAGTGCTTAGCATGTAATTTGTCACCAGTTACCATCGCAAAAAAAGCAAGTATGTCTAAAAATAATGAAGCAATTCATCTCCAAAGCCTACGTAAACAACTCAAATTGTAGTTTTAGCATCTTGTACGATAGACAATCACTCTTCTTGTGAAGACCTACAAAAAAATTTATTTTTCGAGAAATTTAGTCTCACAACAAGGGGTATTTTGGGAATTTTGGAAAATTTGAAGGGCATTTTGGAAATTTATGACAAAATATAGGGGGCATTTTGGGAATTTTTGAAATTTGAGGGGTATTTTGGGAATTTCCTCAAATTAGAGGGGTATTTTGGTAATTTCTCCAAATTTGTATGGCCATAGGGACCTAGGGTCACTTCAAGCCTTGAGGGAAACATATGGCAAGAGCGGCTGCACGAGTCAAATTAAAGTAGGCCTAGGCCTAGCCCTCAGTGCCCTCACCACCGCTTCCATTTTGGGGTCCAAAAGAGAGAGAGCTTCATTTTCATTAGGTGAGCTCTCCACAGGCCACATGGGGGGAGAGTGAATGTGGGCACGCACTTTTAGAGCCAGACAAACCATCCTACATGGAGATCACCCACTTGTGTTTCCCCACCTCCAAAGCTATTCCTCCCTTGCAACCAGGATTTTTTTGGATTTGAGGACCCAGGTTGGACTCATATGTCGGTTCTCTTTCCTTCCAACACCAATTGATACAACATCATAACAAAGTCATTATAAATCCCGTTCCACCTACTAAATTTAAATGCACTTAGGACTGACTCCCACTAGAAATTGCGGACCATTGGATTGACGTCGCTTGTTAGCCACATTTATAATATATATATATATGGGGGAGGGATTCCGGCAAGCACGTAGCCTCATATCCCACTTTAGGTCAGTGCACACTAGGCAACCCGTCGAGGGGAGAGAGAGAGAGAGAGAGAGAGAGAGAGAGACGTGCCACCGTTGAAGGGGACACCTGCATACTAGTGGCATGTAATGGTGGGAAACTTTTCTGTTGCCATAAGTTGTAGTTGAAAGTAGATAGCAATAGATGAGTAAGAGAGGGATCCATCTACAACTAGCCCCGAGAGCTTGTCGACGATGCGTTGGCAACCCAGCTTAAATGAAGTCATTCTCTGCCCAAAGTTGCTAAACCCAGCGACCTCAACCCTTCCTCTAATAATGAGTGACTCTCAAAGCTGTTGGAATGCACCCTTGTCCCTTTGCACTCCCCATGTTAATTTTTTTTGTTCATATCCACATGGCTTACCGGAATTTTTTTTTAAAAAAAATTCCTTCGTGTTTATAACAAGGGAAGTAACTCCAGGGTAGTGCACTCTCTCTCATATCTAATACTAGTAGTTATGACGGCCATGGCCCCTACGCAACAACTTCATGACCACCACTTGGGATACCATTTACAATCCACATTGGCATAAACACGATTTTCACACATGCACGCACGCACGTACATATATACTTACTAATGTTTCAGAAATGAAACACGGTTAGAAACTATAAGTGTCCAAGGGTCAAAATTGTGCAAGCCATCAATGAGATACATGCAATGACATTTCACTTTGAGTAAAACACTCACTTGATATTGCTTGTGGAACACGATAAACCTAAATACAACAGAGGCCATTCATATCTTGCTAACCAAAGGACCAAACAAGCCCATCCAATGTACTCTGTCCCGAGACTCATCATGTTTGAATGCATACATGAGATGTAAAGATGTAGATGTGGGCCCTTCCTCTGCCCTACCTTGAGGACCTTCTCTTGTATTTTCTCCTTTTAATTTAACTTTTCAACTTTGCATTAAAAAAAAAACAACACTCTCTCAATGGGATAGTGTGTGAGGATATTCACAACACATCTTCCGAGAGATGGAGATATCTCATACAAGTGAAAAAACATATGGGGAAGAAGGCAACATGGTTTGCAATACAGTTTAACAGTATTAAGACAAACTGTAAGGAGCGACAATTGGATGTAAAAAGACTTGCAACAAAGTACTCATGTCGCTTAGTTGGCCAAACTTTGATTACTTCCTATGTCGATGCATGAAGACGACACCCAAACTAAGTTGTCGAAAGATGTCATTTCAACATGGCTTCAACACTTCTATGATATAGCTCCAACGACAAACATTGAAGCAAAATTAGTTGTTACACATATAAAACCAGCCCTTGTGCATATTAGCATAGCAACAAAGAGGAAGAGTGATTGCTATTAACTTTTTTTTGGCTTTCTAAAACAAGCCTCAGTGGAAAACCAGATAGCAATAACATGTCGTATTTGGCACCGGCTATGCCTAGGGCCACACCTATGAACTTTGGACCACCATGTGGTACACCACCATACGAGGTATGGGACCCAAGGGCCGCGCATACGCCAAGGCCAAGGCCAACTCCTATCCCACATGTAGTTCCAGGAGCGCCTGCACCTGTGGCCATTATACCTGCTTATTTAGGAGATTTGGCATCATTTGCTCAAACCATCGATCGATCTATTGTTGAGTTTAAGCTCCCCTTACAGATTACTCCGGGCCGTTAACGGCTCCGCAATTCATCAAAAAGATTTAACTAAATTAAGCTATGGTTGATGAATAAAAATCCTACTATGCCAGTTTCCTTAAATCAATTTTTTTTCAGCTTGATATGTCTTCAATTACCGTCTTCAACTTCCTTCTTGCCCCTTCTTTAGCTCAAGAACGAGAGAGATAAGCTCTCTGTGGGAGTCGAGAGAGAGAAAGAAATCTTCATTAAGCTCGAAAGAGAGAGAGCACTTGTGTTGCTCGAGGGAGAGTCCCCCTTGTCTTGCTCGATAGAGAGAGCCCTTGTGTTGCTCCCGTTACTTTACTCCAAGCTCGAAGCACCTCCAAAGCACCTCTCCGAAGCTTGAAGCACCTCCGAAGCCCTCCTTTGCTCGTTCCTTCCTCCCACTTCCTTGCTTGTGCTCAAGCTCCTCTTCTCCTCCAATTCCTTGCATGCAATACCCTTCATCTCATGCAAAAAAATCGCTATTAATAGCTCCTTCCCTCCCTTAGCAACGACAGCACCATCGTTGCTAGAGAGGCCATAAAAAACCCCTGCAGACGTGGCAAGACGGATTTTGAGCAGCACCAAAAATGTCACAGCGGGTGCCGAACTCTGCGCGAGGCCATCCTATGCGAGTTTCATTTCAGCGGCGAGGGCATCCGATGCCCGTCTTGACTTGCGCGAGCTTCGTTCTACTTTCCTGTGCCATCTGCACGCTGCTATAGACATCACCATCTTTGTTTTTTCTTGCTTTCACACGCAATTTACCCTTAAGTGGGTGCCCTCGCCCCCCCCCCCCCCCCCCCCCCCCCCCCCCCCCCCCCCCCCCCCTCTTTAGGCAATGGTCGGGCGGCCTTTAGATTATGGCTTATGGACAGCCTTATTATTTGGCCCTTCTGTGCACTAAGACTAGTGTTCTCAGGACGACCCCAGGGAACCTTGGGTCCCCAGTGCCCCTTTTCTACTTTGGTAGAAGGGGTTTAGACATCAAAGGCTGGGAGGATTTGGATTTGACTTCACGATCCCGACGTACCATGGATCACTTTTACGAACTGGCCTAGCAGCCCTCGGGTAGCCATTTGAAGGGCATCACTTTTGGCATACATGCTGGCCAAGGCAATGCCTTGCATGACACAATTTTACAACATCCCCTGGCTAGTAATATCACTGTGAATTCTACTGCCAACCTTGTGTGTCGAATGCCACCACAGCCTTTGAGATGCAAGTATAAGTGATTGCATTTGGTGAAAGACCTTCCCTCGCATTTGGTTAAAATAGTCGGCGCTTCTAAGCCGCAACCCTTTTTGGCACATTTGACATACATTAAACATTAAACTTGGCTTCTTATCACGCCCTAAACACTGTTCATTAATCATGTAAGCTTCAAACAAACTTAATGTGCATTTTTTTGGCATCTTTCTTAGCATGGGAGCGGAGCTGCACGACATCGGCAACATGGTGTAAAGGTCGACATTTTAGGGTGGAACGGATTGACAAAAAGTGTTTTACACAAGATTGTGGAATCATGGCAAAATTTGAACAATGTAGTCGACGGCGGTCCTATGATGCAGATCTTGTGGTGGCAAAACTCACTTACTTCGTCATGCTACAAGAGATTTTGAGGATCGATTATAGAGGACTTTTCGTGGATTTGTTCGACGTGAAATGGTTCAAGATAAACATGGAGGGTCGCAATGCTACTGTGCACGAAGGAGAGTTAGGTTTCCTTGAGGTGGACTCAAAAAAAAAAATGGACCGACCTTCGAGACACTTTCGTACTACCCGAGCATTGTGAACAAGTAAGTCTGTAAATAGAGGACTAGTGGCCTGGAAGCACTCATGTAAGTTATGTGGCTCTTGCAGGTGGTATTTCATCCTACAAACTAGTGGTATGTCATAGAGGTAGCCCCTCGTAGTGCACGGAGGTATGAGGGCTACAATGTGCCAATTAGAGTGGCATCAGTGGAGGAGATCGGAGAGGATGCTGATTCATAACCCACTGAGGTGGTGCTAGACGAGGTTGGCAATGGTACTCTCTGTGGGATATCTGCCTAAACGGAGAGCTCTATATAGACATAGGGAGTTATGATGAGTTATGCGAGGATGAGAGAGAGATCTCTTAAAGCCATAGACATTGTATATGAGCAATTTTGCTCCTTTTTATAATATATATTGTATTCAGTGGAGTTTTGTCCATTCTTGTCTCTATGCTATACTTGTGAAATTTAAATTGTGATTAATCGAATTATAACTTGTTCAGATTTTCTTCTCCATTCATTATTGTGATTAATCAAATTATGACTTGTTCAAATTTTCATCATATTTAATGTTCATGTATTTAATGTAGGTATGAATGAAGATCAATTCCTTTCTTCCTTGGATCTCAAGCAGAGGAGGTGGTACAAGGAGCTCCATCACTCTAGAGCACTGTCGTGCAGTTCCACTTATTCAGTGTCTTCCTATGCTTCAAAGCAATCAGCATGCTCTGAGAGTTTGGTGTCAACTAGATGATCTACACACTCTTCTAGGCACTGACGCTCTAGTGGTGGCAGTAGCAGTTGTTGTGGATGAGCCGCCGTTGATGCTTTGACACCTCCTTGTAGTCGCCGAGACTCCTTACCTTCCCCTTCTTTTCCCGCCCCCACACCAGCCACAGCATCGCCCTCTACTCCAGGTTTTGTGCGACTATCGGCTGTTCTTGGTGACACACCACTCGCTACTCCTCCGGGAGTCACCTCAATCAACACTGCTCGCTTTGAGGCCCAGACTCCAGTGGAGACACCAATTGTCTGTACCCCCATTGAGATGCCACTCGAGACCCCTACCGAGACACCCATGTCATTAAATATCTAATATCTAACCAACCCAAATTATTTTCTCATGTTAAACTGATCATTTAATATGGGATAATAAACGGGAACAGGGTTTAGAATATAGACACGTGCTTACGGATCTATCTCAACACGGGGCCAATGGTAAAGGGGCCCAAATGAGAGATGGTATGTCAAAGAGCAAGGTTAACTGATGAAGCTTAAAAGACCTTAGGGTTAGCTTCATTAAAGACCTCCAATTGGTTAGTGTTAAAAGTCCTTTGACCTTAAGCAAACTAGGGCTAAGCTTGAGGTGGGAACCCGACCTAAACTTAAGCAAGCTAGGGTTGTGCTTGAGGTGGGAACCCGACCTAAACTTAAGCAAGCTAGGGCTGTGCTTGAGGTGGGAACTCCACCTAAGGTGCTTGTCATGCTTGATGACTAAGGTACTTGAGGTACTTGTCACATTTAATGAGGAAGTTGCTTGCGAAGCTTCCTATGCATGGGGGGTAAGATGCTTGAGTCAAAAAGAGGACCTACACACTTAATGAGGAAGTTGCTTGAGAAACTTCCTATGCATAGTTAGGGGAATTCTAAAAGAGAACATGGGACACATGTCAGACTCTCACTAAGCTTAAACACATGGTGTGCTTGAATGCTATTGGTTGGGCTAAAGAGGGGTCCAATGAGCTTCTACTTCCATCTAACAAATATATAGCTATTTTCAAGCTCTCTCTCTCTAAGGGGTAAGGAGAACACTTGTCAAAAGACTACCCATGTACTTGACTGCATGCTGCATGTGATTGGCTAGGGGGAGAGGGGTCCAATGAGCTTGAAACATGCAGAAAGGTCACCACTCGCCCAAAGCAAGGAGGGGGGGTGCTAGGGGGATATACTCCACACAAACACACTCATTTGCAAGGCATTCTCACTCAGTGAAAGTTGAGGAACACCACCTCCTTCTCCAAGCTTGTGAGAGTGAAAGCCTACACCAACACTCTTGGCTATGGAATGCAAATCCAACCAATAGTCATGCTTCAATGCTTAAGCTTGCCATCTTCTCCATCTTCATTACTATGCTATTATGTATGCTAGCAAGAAGAGTAATGATATGTAAAACCTAGGGTAACTGAACATAGGATCCTCCTCCCTACCGCCCCTTATATAGGCCTAGCTCCTAGCTCTTGCCCTAAGCGGATCCCTAGTCCGCACTGGTCCAGTCCAAGCCCTTGGCCTAGGTTCCTAACCCCCTAGGTTGGGCCTTGCCCCGTAGGACCCTTGTTCTGACATTACTCCCCCCTTAAGGAAGAGTTTTCATCCTCGAAAACACAAGTAGTAATATCTTCTTAAGAATACTGATGTTTTCTTTATTGACGTTCCATACGTGAGCCAGTTGTCTGCATGACCGATAATTGGTGCAGTGAGGAGGTTCAATGAAACCAAGAGCAACATCTTGATTTTCAACATTGTTGTCCTTTTGCAACCACTTGGGTCTAAATGGTAACTCCATTTATAACTCACTTGAGTACTGTAAAGGAGTAACCACAACTAAGAGTCACTTGGGTCTAAACGGTAACTCCATTTATAACTCACTTGAGTACTGTAAAGGAGTAACCACAACTAAGAGTTGTCCAAAGGCATAACCCGTTTTCAGATCTTCTGAAGGTACTGGAATAATGCAAGGAAACCTTGGAGTAACTTTCCATGCAATTGTGAGCCGGGTTTCCTACTCACGTGAGTATCTTGAAAAGTTCATAGATAGGGAGTGTCCTCTTGTTAGAATGCTGAATAGTTTGGAACACAAAGAACTACATGTTCATCCCTAATGAAGGTTACTTGCCAACATACTTTGTCAGAACACCTGGTAAGTCCTTGACGTATGAAACTATTGAAACAATCTCCAACCCCACCACAACAGGTGTTCAAAGTTGAAAACCGTACTTAAGCAAATTTTAGAATAGGGAGAACATAATCTATTCAGAAATGCGTTGTGCTAACGTATGCTCTTAGTAGATCCTTTAGCAAAAGAAATATTTGTAAGTTGCCCATCCAACACGAGATGAATAGCGGCAGTAAGAGTGAGGTGTTGTTCCCCAACCACTTACAGACAGTCTTCCCTGACTGTCGATAAACTAGGACTCAATCATTGAGTAGTCAGCCATATATTTTATATGGAGTGAAGACAACCAACTAGGTTGAAAGCGGGTGGACTGGAGTAAGCTCCTAGAGATTAGACCATCCAACCATAGACACCCATCCTGAGCGAGTGCCTT
Organism: Adiantum capillus-veneris; assembly: GCF_014529385.1. Lineage (NCBI taxonomy): Eukaryota > Viridiplantae > Streptophyta > Polypodiopsida > Polypodiales > Pteridaceae > Adiantum > Adiantum capillus-veneris. The sequence goes on along the minus strand of NC_140959.1, from coordinate 93,891,225 downwards.
GTATGGCAGGGTGTAAACTCATAATAAATCTGCAAGAGAGTGCACATGCAGTGCAAAAAGGTGCAGAGAGAATAAAAGTCCATGAATTGGCATGCCGCTCTAAATAAATCAGTGTTAAACACTAGGGCCCATAACACCTAGTGTGCATGCATTTAACAAAAAATTATCCACACCGCAATTCCATGACGAGACTTTCCACGGTGCATAAGTGAAAAGCCTTTCAACAAGAGTTGGACCATAACAGAATGTGAAAGATCAGTCACACCTAGGTACCAACCATGAGACATTCTCAGTAACTTAGCATACTTGGCTATATGTAGAAACGACCCTCCGTTAAGGTGGTTTCACAGCACTTGTCATCGCAACAAATCTGTACTAAGTACCCGATAATTTTTGGCCACCACTGAAATTGTTTCGGATACGCTGTGCTCCAAATGGTCTAATAAATGGATGCGACCAGCACGTAGGGACTTCGTCGTGACACATCATTAAGAGTTAGGCGCCAGTGTCAGTCCCAGAGACTCATATTCACCACATGTGGAATATGTCTCAAAGAAGGATGGCCGAAAAAGCGACATCCATCAAGTACAAGATGTACTTGTGTGTGGAGGAACTGGAAAACACTCCGCGACAAGAGTGAGAGGGACCCTCATTATCTTGCTCCACACTGGCTAAAACGAACTCCGTGAGTTCCTAGACCATGTTGTATCCCATGTGACAACATGTGCCAAATTGAACCCTACAAGTAGGTTCATTAACAACATAAGACACAAAGATAGATTGGACACTTGGCCCAAAATACTTTGTGCCGACATGCCCTTGGCATGGATCTGTAACATTCAAGCGTACTTAGACGTCTTGAAAAACCGAGCGAAGCATACTAAAAATGGAATAACACCAAATCAATAGATGCGTACCTGGAGATTTGAACGTAATGTACACTTACCTGTATTCAAATGGAGAGGAGCACGTCCCCTACCCGAAAAAACAAACAGCATTGCACTGGGAACTCTGGGTGTTGCCTTTGCAATCCAAGCCCTTGGATTAGAATCTACGTAGTCAAACCCCTTAGTAAGACTCTTTGTAGAAACTGCTCAACTAGCAGATAACGGTAACCAACATAGTCAACCGTGTACAGAATGATTGGAATCAACTTGAAAAGTGTCTCCGTCCGCTACCACGTGTGGTAGATTGCCAAATTATTTCCTTGAAAGTATAACTGGGAGAGATCAACTGTGATCCTCAATGCAGATCAAACTGTGATCCTTAATGCCTATGGGGTGATGTAACAATCACCCGCCGGGTCTTACCCCAAAACAGTATGTTCATAGACACTCCGTAGTGCTGTAGAGAGAGAAAGAAATCCACACAAGTGAACTGCCGAGCTCTTATGGACAGCCATATTGTCACAACTGATTGCTGCATCTATACTTTCTTGTAGAGATCAGTTGCTGTGAGTTGACGATTATCAAAAACTCAACTTGAATGTCTCATTGAAAACATGTAGTGAAAAAATGACACCCTAACATCCGTAATGACGAGACTCTTGCTTGTCCATTAACATCGATGTGTACTTCTTTGGGAAGATCTTGAAAACAATCGCCCAAAGAATGCCAATAGTTGGGTCTTACCCTTGGCCTGACAACGGCTCTTAGCCTGTTTGGCTCATAGGCCTTATGCAAAATACTGTTCAATCAACGAACCGATGAAGACTAATTTGAGTAGCATCTTAGTCACGTGCTAGTTGTGAGTTAGAGCACCTTGGCTCAAGCTGACTCACGAGCAAAACCTGTATCAAAAGCTCCTTAGAAGAGTTTCATTTTTTTCTAAGAGAGAGAGATAAAGAACGAAAAGAAGAGCATGCTGGGTTGAGGAACTTTCCGTAAATTTCTAGTGTGTGTGTGCCCAGAATGTGTGCTCTTAGACATCTTATGTCTGACTGGCTGTTAACCCTCACGGCTCACGGACACCCTATCACCTACGATGGATTTTGTATTATTTACTTGGTAGAGTCAGGTACCAGGCTTGTCGGTCCAATAGGAAAAGGGTAAGAGTGATCGCCGATGAGAGGCTCACTCTAATTGGAACATTCAAGGGATTAGTTGGCTAAGCATGGGCGGTGTGAATGGGGTGAGCTCATATAAAAGTCAACTAAACCTAAAATTCACTCATTCTCTCATTTGTGCAATTGAAGAGTGCTCTTGCTCCATCTCCATCTTCTTCTTCTTCTTCTTCTTCATCTCCTTGTGTGTGTGTGTGTGTATGCGTGAGAGAGAGAGAGAGAGCATTGCGGCAGCACGACGGCGGCAAGGTGGTTGAGCGCGGCGTAACGGCGTCTCCCTCTTCTTCGCGGCAAGGAATCCTCCACGACAGGAAGCGTAGAGCGGTGAGTGACACACCAACGCCATCTTTGAGCTTGCTAGTTTAGGCTTGTTGTGTGCTTGGAGCCATTTGTGGCTTGCACGCAGTGTATCGGCAATTTCCTTGCATTGACACGTGCGACATACACGCACACTAGAAGCTTATCCTATAAGCATGCAACAGTCTGCCTGTATAATGCTGTCATCGAGAGAGGTAACACAAGTCACATCTTGACCATCTACCGTGTATGGGTTGTGATTGTATGGGGATGACTTGAATAGGGCACCTTGCCAGTGAATCCAATAGAAATTTTAGGTTCTTTTTAGTGGTGTGTGCCTTGATAGCAACCATAAATAAAATTATGGGAAACAATTCATAACTAATATTGTCTTTAACAGAGTGACTGTGTGAGAGCGTACTTTATACCACCTGGGTAGAATGCCTTGCATACAAAAACGGAAGCCCGTGGCTACTGTGACAACGGTAAAAGTCAACACCATAAGTGCCTTGCACCGGCTAGACTGGTAGGGATTCGATGAGATGATATCCTGATTAATGTAGGTGCTCCAAACTTGGTTGCCAACTGCTCTTGACACCGAGTTAATCGGAGTACGAATTAGAATCCTTGTTTCATGTGAAATGGGCCAAGCATTTGGCTTTGCACAATAAGCAATATTGTCCAAAGTAAATGCGAAACGTAAAATTGTAGGACACGTGTATCATATACAACCTAATTCTTGCATGCGTCTCATAATGTTTTCGGCGGATCGTATAAACCGAGATGATGTGACTGGTCGTACCAAAAATGACTATAGGAGAAAAGCAATTGGGGCATAACAGTACCCAATTCCAAAAACTTACCATACGCTGAAAATCCATATTCAAGTATGAGAAAATGGCTAAGCATAACATGTTCAAAAGCCATATAACTACTGTGCCGTGCACCAAAATTGGATTTTATGTCAAATCACAAACTCATGCATCATGCTTAAGTTGTCGAACATGTGGACACTGCTTTTTTTGATGCGTATCTAAGCAATAAAAGCATAATTTTTGACACTTTGCCCGTTGAAAGTCTGATTGTGAGAGTCGCTTCCTGACCACATTGGTCACTACCAAATCTGTATCGACAACCGATTTCTCTTGTACCTGCTGGACCTCTTTGGTCATAATTGTTGGACAGACAACCCGTTGGGTTGCTGGAAAGTGAAAAGCTGATTCTGGTAACATATTGTAAATTAATCGTGTGAGGTTGTTTACTTGCATAGCCAATAGTTGGACCCGTACAGCGAGCTTGCGAAATTGTGTCTCAAATGTTTGCCAGTCCTGTCGAGTGACAAACTCCCTGGCATCTGGCAAATTACTATCATCCACCAAAATATCAAACACGCTCTAAGGAGGAGGTGTAGATACTCGCGGAGAGAAAGATAGATTGTCAGGGTATGCATCGTCCATCCCGGTTGCCACGTGGGTACCCTCCGTGAGAGTATTCGGCCACATGGCATCCACAGGTGAAGCAGACCCCAAGGATTCGAAGTCAAACATGTGTTGATCATCAATTTCTGCACTCATGGCGAATCCGTGTTGTGCGAACAAAAGAGAAAACAGTACCTTGGAGTGCAAAAAAGCTCGTAGTCGTATCGAACACAAAGGCCGGTGATGAGTCGTACTAACTTCGCCTGCGGTCATAAAGAAGTTTCAAGCCACGGGAGAAGTTGTGAAGAGTTGAAATCACCGAGGAAATGCAAATTGCCGATGACATTGAAGGTGTCGAGAAATTCGAGCTTCCCAATGAACTTGTTTGCATCGGATGCAGTACGGCAAGTTGCAAGTCACTGTATGTATACTTGATGAACGATCTTGCAAACGTTCATCGGCAAATTTTGATCCACAATTTTTTATCTTCAGAATCTGCGAAGCTCCAAAAAATAGCAGAAGAACAATCCTCCAAATGCACCATAGACGACTCTGCAATTTTAGAAACTCTGCCGAAAATCGAGGGTGTCGACGAAAATCTCGGACCCTTGTCAACGAGGTTACCACCGTTTTTTCACCGTCAAGGATAGCGGAGGGTTACCACGGGTGGGCATGAGTCCTAAGGAGAGGGGACCTTCCTGTTTTTTTTTTAATTGTTGCCCTAAGGCCAAGGGCCTTTGGGCACCTTGGTTTGAAATCCCATCTCAAAGCAGACGGCGATGGCGTTGTAGGCAGCCGAGCGCAAGAAACTCATGCCATGCTCAGCAAGTTACTCCTCGGCGTGAGCGCATGTGACTAACTTTGCTACTCACGGCCTCACGCATCCATCAAGCCCACCCCCGCGGCGTTTCACGTTGGTCGGCAACTCGGCTTCCCTCGCCTCAAGTGGCTCTGCACATGTCTCCTCGACTTTGTCCCCGCCTTGCCAAGGGAGGAGCTCCACGGCCTTGCATGCACATGCTACATGCAAAAAGACCACGCCCTCCCCTAAACTTAGCTCTGATACCATTGTAAGACCTAGGGTAACTGAACATAGGATCCTCCTCCCTACCGCCTCTCATATAGGCCTAGCTCCTAGCTCTTGCCCTAAGCGAATCCCCAGTCCGCACTGGTCCAGTCCAGGCCCTTGGCCTAGGTCCCTGACCCCCTAGGTTGGGCCTTGCCCCGTAGGACCCTTGTCCTGACATGATAAGTGAGGAACTATTTCTTTCTCCTATGGAATGTTTCTTCTTCCTCTTCCCTATCCTCATTTCCCGCTAGCTCTCTCCACCTTCGAAGGTGTTTGAGGCCTTGGGAATGAGGCTTGGGATAGTTAATGCTTTCTTCAAGTTTATGTTATGCTTGTGATGCATAAAGTTGTCCATCTTCATTGCATCACGTAGGTTACTAGGAACACAAGAATGTATTGTACCAAGTCTCTCTTGATGGGAGAAATTATAATACAAATGCCTATTGGAGGGGGGACTGACTCCATATGAATCCGGTCCTCAACTATTGTCATGTTCTCTAAACTCTCTCTCTTACAAAAGTATTGTTCATGCCAAGTTAATTAAGTACCATGTTTATGTTGCTACCAGCAATTAAGTTCAACCACTATGCTCACAAGAATCTCTCATAAGTGCTTCACCTAATTTCCTAATTCCGCTACTCTCAAAGTTCATAGGCAATAACCATTACACCCAAGTTCACACGTCACAGGCGAGAGAGCTTGCCGTACTCGAGCATCATCTTGGATGATGATGGCAAGAAGGTGGTCTCACTCATGCACGTCCTTTGCTCTCAGGTGTTTTAACACTACATACTAAACACCTGGAGTGAAGTGCCAGGTGAATTAAAAGACAGAGTCATCAGCATGCTGCATGACGAGTTTCTCGTGTCAAATCTGGATGAATGCTTCAATGAAGACCTGATGAAGGTGCAGATGCGCAAATACTGCAAGCATTAGCGTTCTGAAGTGCAAAAAGCAATAAAGCATGGGTTGAACATGCCAGATTGGCTGGCCAAAGAAAATTGAAAGAATGCAAAGCGAGCAACGTGCGAGAATCCTGACAGGTGGAAGCAACAAAAGGAGGCATCCAAAGCACGAATAGAGGCAAGAAGCTCTCACCACTTGGGGAGCTGTGGGTGGGCATCATTTGAGGCCGACTTTGTAAGTGTTTTTGCATTGCCCTTTATGTTTGGTAGTTATGGGTAGTTGTACTTTTAAATTCTAACATAACATATTCTTTGTATGTTTTAAACAGTGGTCAATGATAGGACATGACCGCACACTGTACGAGCGTGAGTATATTCTCTAAAATCTCTCTCTGGAAAAATTATTGTTCATGCCAAGTTAACTAAGTACCATGTTTATGTTGCTACCATCAATTAAGTTCAACTGCTTCACAAGAATCTCTCAAAAGTGCTTCACCTAATTTCCTAATTCCACTACTCTCAAAGTTCATAGGCAATTACCATTACATTGGTATCAAAGCATTTGGTTTCTCTTTTCTTGCTTAAGAAGAGAGGTCCTTAAGTAGCCTATTAATGGTTGTTTTTGTTAATTATATTAGGGTAAGTGGGTCTGGGATCTATTATCGGTTTTGTTGAGCCCACTATGTGGGATATGGTGCACACCTCGGGAGCTTTGGTCTTAATAATGGAGTCTTTTTAGACTTGCCTACGGCTTTACCATTATTAAGCCATAAGAAGTCCGAAAGGAGCTATCCCTCGACAACTTTGCTATGTTATACTCACTCCACTACTCTCTATAATTAACCAATTCGAGCCGTGGGTGTAGATACTTAAGTGCCTATTTTCAAAGGCTAAGAGGAGTAGCAACTAAGGTTTTGAATTGCCAAAGCATACACTAAGTAAACACATAAGTTTAATTAGCATGGCTGACAATAACCAAGAGAGGAGAATGAACATTGATAACTTTGATTTTGCACATGAAGGTGCCAATGATGATGCGCCCATGTTTGTTAATTATCTTGTCACTAGGTTGCAACAAGCTATGGGCAACCCCACTTTTCAAGCCGAAGTTACTCAACAACTTCGTGCTTATGGGATTTCCTTTCCTCTCCAAGAGGAGAGAGAGATTACGAGGCCTCTTGGAGAGACCCCCAAAAGAAGACTCTCTTCCATACGAGAGGAGGAATCCAAAGATCAAGAAAGCAATGAATCCCTAAATTCCTCCGAAGATGTGGCTCCACGAAGAAGGAGGACTAAACAATCGCCAACTCCTCCCAAGAAGAAACGGTTAACCCATAGTCCTTCTCCTCGTCTCTCCAAAAGGGAAGAGAGGAAAAGAAGGAAGAAAAGGGCAAGAAAGAGATCACCCTCTTCTCCTTCTTCTTCACCTTCCTCCTCTACCGATGAAAGCTATTGTGCGCATATGTCGCACGTGTCAATGCAAGGAACTTGCCGATACACTGTGTGCGAGCCACAAATGGCTCCAAGCACACAATAATCCTAAAGTAGTAAGCTCAAAGATGGCGATGGTGTGACACTCACCGCTCTACGCTTGTTGTCGTGGAGGATTCCTCGCCGTGAAGAAGAGGGAGACGCTGCTACGCCGTGCTCAACCGCCTCGCCGCCGTCGTGCCGCCACAATGTTCGATCGCACTCTCTCTCTCTCTCACGCATACACACACACACACACACAAGGAGATGAAGAAGAAGAAGAAGAAGATGGAGATGGAACAAGAGCACTCTTCAATTACACAAATGAGAGAATGAGTGAATTTTAGGTTTAGTTGAATTTTATATGAGCTTGCCCCATTCACACTTGGGCGCCCATGCTTAGCCAACTAATCCCTTGAATGTTCCAGTTAGAGTGCGCCTCTCATCGGTGATCACTCTTACCCTTTTCCTATTGGATCGACAAGCCCGGTACCTGACTCCCTTAGGTGATAGGAATGTGCGTGAGGGTTAACATGCCCCCCTTTTTGATGTAGATTCCGTCCTTGGAAGCTATTGAGTTGAACTCGTTCGTCGAGGTGGAAGAGCATTTGAGATGAATGTCCTTAGCCTTCTTCAGTCACTGCAAAATCAAACAACATTGGCACAGTAATTGCATTCTCATATACAATTAAAAATCATATGCAGTTTTAGGCAGACAAATTGATTGGTAGCATAATTCTAAACCATTTGTCAGCAATAAACATTAAATTGCAATATAATCAAACACATAAACAGTTGGGAAGGTAAAAAACAAAACAAGTTCGGGGTCGCTAATTCAATGGTCGAAAGGCACTAAAGATCGACTATTAATACCATGGGTAAGCTTTTTTCTCTGGTCAATTAAGTTGTTTAATCGCGAGAGCCAAGTATTTCATGTTTGAGGGCTGACTAGAGGCTATACCTAGAAGACCTTGTAGTTAAGCTACGATAAAAGGAATTTCTCATGAGATCATCGCCTGACTGATTACCTTTTCTTTGACCCCCCAAAGTCTTTTCACAGTGATTCAATTTTGATGTGTGTGCTTATTTTGTATGCCTTGGGTTTTTTGCTTTTCAAGGAAAAGCGCCCACACTGAGAACCTCTAGGGCTCTAGTACCATAGGCGATGCATGTGAGTGAAGTACCCAATCAAGCTGAGATTTCTCTTCCAGGTTAAGATTTTACATTGTGGCACTTTGATTTTTTTTATTTTTTTTCATTTTCAGCATTTTAATTTTGTAACTTTGGGGGGTCATATAACACTGTTACACCTCCCCAAGCTCATCACACTAGTAAACTCCCTTTATAATACTTAAGCTAAAGGTCAATAGGGACTAAGCCCTAGTACATTTCACACAATGCTGCTTAAATCGGATTAAGAACCTAAGTAACCATTGATTATTAGGAAGGCATTCCCCATGGTATTAAGAGAGCATCTCTAACACCTAGCTTGTTCAAATTAGCTTAGTCGGACTGCTTGATTTTTAAACCTAGACAAGTGATTATGACAAAAAATTACATTGAATTAAGTTTGATATTAAGCAAATGTGCTGGATATTATGCTATCAATCACAATTAAAGCAGACAAACATGGATGCAAAAAGATAAGGGGCAATGCTAATGGACAAGAAACACCTGTTTATGTTGATGGTTGTGCTTGGTTTGAAGTGTGAATGAGAGAAAGATTCCATGAAGGTCCAAATCCTAACAACAGCAACACGTTCCTGTACACACTAAGAAACACAAAGAATACCTCTAGGAGGCACATCAGTGGAAAAAGGTACCAACACTTATTGAACACAATTAAAAAACATAAGGAACCTAACCTAATTATTTGCACTCCCCCTAGAGAGTCAAGGGAATAGGATATTGTAGAGATTGGGGAGAAACCCTAAGGCTAAACTCCTATCCTCATCATCAAGAAAAACAAAGTCATCATCCGTGAGACCATATGTGCCATCCGTATAATCATGTAAATCTTCTTCATCATCAGAGGCACCAATGTTTACTAAGAAGGTCACTATACGCCTATAGTCATCTTGGTCAAAAGGATAGGCTTGTGCAATGGGGGATACACTCTCTACTAAGTATGGATCAGTCGTGGTCAAGAGATGTATCAACCATTCTAACTCCTCAAAATTCCTCTCACATGCTAGCGTACCTACAAAATCTCATTCACAGGCAAGCAACAGAAAGACCATGTGAAACATTTGTGAAAAGTAACGAGGGTAACTCTCACCCAAGGCAGGAGTGGATGACTCTAGCGTACTAGCCATATCTGTACACGCAAATAGATGATGGTTAGAGTGCAAATATTACAAGGGTCGTGTTCTTGTGGTTATGTGTTTTTATGATTTTGTGTTATGGTTCTTGTTCTTTTACTTTTTTATCTTGTTTTTGTGAGTATAAGGCTTTATATATACATTCCATAAGATTGGAGATTAAGAGGTCAGGGAGGAAGGTTGAGAGGGAAGCAAGTGAATGATGGATGTCAGCAAACACTCCCCCCTTCCTTGGATAGATCATGCCTTTTGGAATGATGTTGTCACCCTTTGAAACCAGTTGTTCCAAGTTGTTATAGGTGAAAGCTTTAACCAATAGTTTTCGACCGCCCTATGCGTTTCATCTAGTTGCAAGGGTGGTAAGGTACTCTCCCATGATTTTATTTGCAACATTGTTGTAGATGGTGAACTTACAACGGGAGGTGCAAACTCTTTCTTACTTGTATGGATATGTACAATGGTAGGTGGAGGTTGTGTTGAAGCTTCTATTTCCATATAGGAACTGCACGAAGAGCAAGAAGCTTCATTTGATTTCCCTGTTCCTGAGCTAGGTGGAACAAATTGTTCTTTCTTTAATACCCAAACTAGCTCTGGAGCAGGTGTGTAGCATTCCGTGTTTTTTTCCTTTCCGCGATCTTCAATTTGTTTTGGAGCCACATGATTGAGCTCACATGGGCCCGGTGACAAGTAAGAGCACAATTTACCTTTTGGCACCCAGATTTGATCATTTTCTTCATAGTAGCCTTGGGCTTCCAACAGTTTTTTAAGAATCCAACGCAACGTTTCTTTACATTTCTTGGGGTGAATGGGATGTCTCTTACCAGGCTCCTGTCTTTTAGCACTAGCTATGGTTGCTAAAGAAGATTTAGGGACCCACTTGTATGTTTTCTTTGTTATATTGGGATGGGTCTTGTGTGTCTCAAGCTTTATTTCAACTACATCAGTTGAAGCTCTAGAGAGTTGGGCTATGGGGACATATGGTTCAACCTCTTGGACATGCAATATTTTGGGTTTTATTTCCTTAAGAGGCAATATCTCAGGGACTATGGCTTGAATGGCAGGGCTAAGAGTTGGTTTCTGTGTTGTGACACCCCCTGTCCCCCAATCAATAGTGCATTTGGTCGCTACCATTGTCCTAGGTTTATATTACCCTCCATAGTTCCAACAGGCATGACCAAAAAGTCTTGAGCTACAACCCCATTGTCATAACTGACAGAAGTGTGTCAAATTCCAAAAATCGAAGTTTTTTTCTTGTTGACACCCTTGACTTGGATAATACTCTCAAATAGAGGTGGCTTCCCTAACTGACACCACACCCCATATGATAGCAGATTATATTTAGCACCCATGTCCAATAAGGCATTACACAACACTTTTCCATAGGTGTTGTTTAGCTCAATAGAATATCATAGAGGTTCAGAGTCCAACCAATCTTCGTTGATTTCAATGTGGAATGCATGTGTGACTCCAAGGTTAGCCTCTCGTTTTCGTCTTATGCATTGTTGTCGCTCCTTAGCCTCAGCTTGAGCTTATATCTTCTTCAATTCTATTTGTGCCTTGGCTGCCTTTTTTGTATGGATGGCACGTAGCTCCTCTTGGCTTAAGTATCTCCTTTTGGCTTAAAGGATCATAGTATCTTTTAAATTTGCTCCCATTGAGGAATCCAATGGTTTCAACTCCATCAAGAGTCTCCACACGAGTGGTTCCTTGTGGGGTGATCTCACATACTCTATATGGTCCTTTTCCCGCATATTTCAACTTTTTCTTTTCGTTATGCACTCCATACATAAGAACTTTATAACCAACATTGATATCTTTGTTCTTTAGATGATGGTCAAACCATTTCTTCCTCCTATCTTTCTCCACAAGTGCATTTTGCACAGCTAATTGCCTCTCTTCATCTAATCTTTCAAGGATATCTAATCGCTCAACTAAGGGGTTACCATCCCAACCTTCTTGAGAAGCTACTCGAAGACTAGGAACGACAAACTCCCATGGCATAACCGCTTCTTGGCCATACACCATCTTAAATGGTGTGCAATTAATGGCAACTTTCTATGCAGTACGATAAGCCCATAGAGCCGATCTTTAAATCCCAATCTGTGCGATGAGCTTCCACCATTTTGGTCAAGATAGAGATTGGTAGTGAGTTATTTTATTACTCCATTTATAAAATGAGTACCATTGTCACTCACAATCTCAAAGGGACAACCAAATCTTGTAATAATGTTCTCAAAGAAAAACTTGGAAGTTGACCTTGCATCGACCTTACGTGTCACCCTGGCTTCCGCCCACTTTGTCACATAGTCAGTGGCAACGATAATATATCGAGATTAAGTGCTACGAGCTGCCGGACTAATTCGGCCTAAAAAGTCCAAACCCCATTTTAAAGTGACTCAACCATTTTTCAAATGGTTGAGTCACTTTAACAGGATGTAAGGGCATCCTATCCTTTCATTGTGTGATCCTGTAACGTTGACATTCATCACATCCTTTTGCAAAAGTGATGCATCCTTAAATAAGGTTGGCCTCCAATAGCCCGATTGCAACACCTTTCTAGCTGTTAGTTCCCCTAAGAAATGTCCTCCGGCTATACCCATGTGGGCTTCTTGTAGTATGTATAAATACTCATCTCACGGGTACAACGTCTAAGAATATCATCCTTCCCTAGCCTGTAGAGAGTTCCTGAAATGAGAGAGTAAGGTTCACATTCTTTTAACAGTTTTCGAGCTATGTCTTTACGAAGCTCTTTGGGTGGAAAGCCATTAACTAGAAAATTCACAATCTTCTCACTCCATTTAGGTATGGTTTCGACTAGGAATAGAGAAGTATCGGGCAACTCATCATCGACTCCAGTAGGGGCTTCACCATTGGGTATGCGAGACAAATGATCCGCCATGACATGTCTTTTACCAGGTCTCACCACAATGGTAAAATCAAACTCAAGGAGAATTAACAACCATCGTGTAATTCTTCCCGTGGAACAAGGTTTATTTACTAGATACAACAAGGCTTGATGATCAACATAGAACACAAACTTGTTGGCGAGAAGGTAGTAGTGAAATTTCTTCACTGCATAAATCATACCTGAACCTTCTCGCTGTGTAGTGGTGTAGTTTCTCTCGGCATCATTCAATTGACGACTTGCAAAGCTAATAGGGTAGTCCAGTTTATGTTCTCCTGATTGAGCTAGAACACACCCAATAGCAAAGTTCAATGCATCAATATGCACATGGAAAGTTACATTCCAATCGGGCACTCGTAGAATATGAGTGCTAGTCAAGGTCTTTTTCAATGACTCATAAGCATGGTCACACTCCGCAGTCCATTGGAACTCAATAAGAAGCTTGTACAAAGGACGAGCTATCTCGAAAAAGTTTAAAATAAACTGTCGGTAATAACCAACATGGCCCATGAACCTTTGAACTCCTTTATAGTTTGTAGGTGGTGGCAATTTAGCAATGGCTTTAATTTTGCTCTCATCTGTGGAAATCCTTTTTTTGGACACTATATGCCCTAAAATGACTCCATGTTTAACCCAAAATTGGCATTTGAAAGGGTTTAAGGAGATGCGATACAATCTACACTTCTTAAACACTTTTCGTAAGCATGATAGATGTTCTTTCCAAGAGGAATAAACACAAAGGTCATCTAAGAAAGCTTCACAAAACTCCCTCAAATATTCTCTAAAAGCAGTGTTTATTAATCTTTGAAAGGTAGCAGGGGCATCGGTTAAGCCAAAAGCCATAACACGAAATGCGAACACTCCAAATTCGGTTATAAAGGCTGTTTTATCATGGTTCTCCAGCACAATTGTCATTTGATTGTAGCCAGAGTACCCATCTAAAAAGCTATAAGCTTCCTTCCCTGCAACTCTTTCAAGCACATGTGCTGAATATGGCAAGGGGTAATGGCCCCTCCTAGTGGCGGCATTGACCTTCTTGAGATCCACACACACTCTGAGTTTCCCATTCTTTTTTTTGCACAATCACTATTGGAGACACCCATTCCGAGTGCTCAATAGGGTATATGAATCCGCATTCCACAAGCTTTTCAATCTCTTCTTGAACGTTTTTTGCATATTTAGGATTCATTGGGTAGGGTCGTTGTTGAACTTGTTTAGCCATGCTATTCATGGGGATTGTGTGTTGCACCACGGATGGTGGAACACCTTTCATATCATGATATGTCCATGCAAATATATCCCTGAATTCCTTGAGAAGTTCTTTAAGTACACTCCTCAGTCTCTGTCAGATCTTGGGCAATGAAAACAGGTTTGGACTCTTCTCCTGGGTTGCTAACTCTATTTCCTTAACTATCGCTGGACCATCATAGACTCCATTGCTCCCATTGATAGGTTTTCTTCGAGCCTTTGTATACACAACCTTACGTTCCTCTGTGGTATAGGATTTGAAATGTTCAGGTGCAGGGTGTAAGTTTGTGGGGTCCTGTTGTCCTGTGGATTGTGATTTCACTTCTGATTCCTTTTGTTGTTGAGCTAACTCTCAATTTTGTCGTCTCCTTACGGTACGGCCCAACCTTGGCTTCTCTATAGCCTCTAGTTGTGCAATGTCAATGGGTTGTGGGCTACACCACATAACGCTTTGAAGGTGTTCACCCCAGTTATCTTCAACTTTCGATGAGCATCACATGCCCCTATATAATTAAGCCATTCTGAGGTAGATTTCTTTTTATTTATTCTAGCACGCACATTTGCTCGATATTGTCGCCTCTTATATCTCTTACTCTTGTTTAATTTTCGATTACGGCCGATCTCTAGTGAAGAGTCACTAGATGAATCACTACTTGTGTCTTCTGCTCCCTTGGATAGATTGTCATCTAGGGTACCACTAGGCCCTAAATGGTTTGTCCCCACATTTTCACTAAGATTTAACTCAGATTCTTTTTCCTTAGATTCAATTTCAATTGATGATTCTGACCCCAAATCGTGTGGGCTATAGTCTTGTGAGGCGCTACTGGTTCCAATTCCAATCAAACTTTCATTTTGTAGGTCATCAGAAGCTATATGCATTGCTTCTAGCATATTTAAGGGTACGAGTGGTGGCATTTCATCCCCCTCAGGTGTTACCCAGGTCGTCCCCCTATTTCCCCAAGTGTCTATGGTTGCTGCTAGGTGGACCCAATCCACATTGTCTGACTCAGTCATCCCAGGTAGTACATCCATATAAGGATAATCTTCCCCAACATCAGTGTCCGCTTTACACGTGTAACAATACTACAATGCGGCCGAGTGAACTGTGGTGTTAGATCTATGATCAATTATAAACCTGTTTCCTAGAGGAGGTGCTTGACCAATCACAAGATCCACTCGAATGACAGAATCTTGGAACTGCAAGTAGACATGGTTTTTAGACCAGTCATGCACCATTTTTGCTTCCCTCATGAAAGGACGTCCTAAGATCATCTTCGATGCCATAGTGTGTTTGGAGAAATCCATAACAATGAAGGTAATCCTTATTTTATGTCCAAAGACCTTGATCTTGAGATCTTCTAGCATCCCAATATGTTTAACGATAGACCCATTGGCCATCTTCACTACAATGGTTGTGGTCGCAAGGTGAGGTCTTCCCATAGTTTCCCAGCAATTTTTAGTCACAATGCTAACCCCAGTGCCACCATCCAGGATTCCCTTCATAGTTAATCCCTTAGTAGTGATTGGTATGGTCGCATTGGATGTATCACCCTCAAAGTATTGTCCCAACTTGTTAATAGGTATTTCTATAACAAGGTTCTCATCTAGGTTGGGTTGTGGATCTAAGTGTTCCTCCTCTATTGGCATCTCCCCAGTTCCATCCATCTGTGAAAATTGTGGTAGCCCAAACTTTAGTTCTCTATTGAGGAAGGTTCGAAGAGCTGAGAGCAGCTCAGGGTCTTTATATAGTTTGGACATTATGGTGGTTCTAACTTCTAAAGACATGAAATCCATCAATTTGGCAATGTTTAATGGCACCTTTTGGACTTCAGTCCCTTGACGTAGGAAAGATGCGATCTCCATTTCTTCGATAGGATCAGATAGTCCCTCTGTAAACATTCTTTCCATCAAAAAGTGAGTACGCCCACTTTCCCATTACTTTAAGTCACTTTCTTCTTGGATGACACTAGGTATGGCTAAGGGTCTATGGACTTGGTGAGCTTGTTGTTGTGTAGGGAACACTGTGTCTGTAATCTGCATCTGCCTAGGTGCTGGTTCTAGATCCCTTTGGGTATCTTCTACCAAACTCCTTAATTGCTTGACTTGCTCAATCTCCTCTGTAGGATTTGGATAAGTTCCTATCTAGGATTGAGGTGCTAGGGGTGTCCTTTGGGCTAGATGCAATATTGCTTTCTAGGGGTTGGCCCTTAGCGATTGCTAAGTCAAGAGCACTTGATTGCTCTCTTAGCAAGGATATTGAAATAGGGGCTTTTGCTTTTAACTCTCTTCGTTGCTCCGCCTTGCGTAAGCTCTTGATTTCCTTTTCCCTTGCTGCAAGGATATATCGCTCAACCTCTTGCACTTTGGCAAGGCTTCTACCATCGGGTAATATGACCTTGGAGGGGAATAGCTCTGAAGAGTCAGGAGGTGCAGTGAATGAAGTATTCACGTGCACATTCTCTAAGGGCATAGGGTCTACGTTGGTCATGAATGGAGAATTTACTTTCCCAGCCCCCTCATTTACATCATTAGCTCCATGTTCAGAGCGAGTGGCTCTACTAAAGGTTTAGCATGCTCGGCCTGGACCGTGGGCCCATGGCATGCATGTCTTGGCTTAAGCTATCGGGATTAGGCATTGGGAAACCCTCCATGATGTCGTAGTCAGAGGAAGAGTCACTAGCCGCTATGTTCGGGTCTTGGTTTGTACTACCTTGGGTCCTTGCCGAGGGCTCGGAACCTAAGGTAGGTGCATAATGAGAACTCGTGTAAGTAAAAATTCTCTCTAGTTGCTCCGTCTCTAGCACACGACCAGAGCGCAGATGCATGTGCCTTTGACACCCTACAAGCGTCGGCGAATAACCTCGAAGATTAACCGCTTACTTTTTTAGGCATCTGTTTTCACTCGATTTTTTTAATAATGTTTTTTGATGTTATTTGATGATCAGTTTTTTTTATTAAAGTGTGTGATAGCTTGAAATGAGCGTATCACTTCGAGGGTTGCAGTGTGCTTTACAGCACAACGTTCGGTCACGTGAAGTTCCGTTGGCCCTAAAAAAGTCGAGTTTTAGCTACGTGTGAAGCTAAAATACGTAATTTTAAAGGGCGACTGAGACCTGAGCCTGAGCGTGAGCTTGGGCTTGGGTCTGGGAGATATTCTCGATCCCGGTCCTACCTTTAAAATTTTAATTTTATTAATTTATTAATTTATTAATTTATTTTATTTTTTTTGGAATAAAGTCGCCGCGGCTTACGCGCGAGCACACACACACTCTACCTACCTACTTACAACTAATACACCTATTGTTACACACTAATACACTCTCACAGATCTACTTCCTATTACTGTGCTTTGCATTACACAGAACTAATAACCTTAATACTAAGACCTTATCACAGAGAGAAAACACAGTACCTTTGAAAACTTCATTAACAAAGAAATACACAGTAGCAAAAACAAAATCCTTCTTCTGAACACACACACCTTCCCTCCCTACCTTTCCTACAATTGAAATTGCACCACAAAAGAAGCACATAGTGCCATTCAAGCTTAGTGTATGGCATTCCTTGACAGTGGCGCCAAAAATGTGTGCGTATGTCGCACGTGTCAATGCAAGGAACTTGCCGATACATTGTGTGCGAGCCACAAATGGCTCCAAGCACACAACAAACCTAAACTAGTAAGCTCAAAGATGGCGATGGTGTATCACTCACCACTCTACGCTTGCTGTCGTGGAGGATTCCTCACCGCGAAGAAGAGGGATACGCCGCTATGCCGCGCTCAACCGCCTCACCATCGTCGTGCCGCCGCAATGCTCAATCGCACACTCTCTCTCTCTCTCTCATGCACACACACACACACAAGGAGATGAAGAAGAAGAAGATGGAGATGGAGCAAGAGCACTCTTCAATTGCACAAATGAGAGAATGAGTGAATTTTAGGTTTAGTTGACTTTTATATGAGCTTGCCCCATTCACACTTGGGCGCCCATGCTTAGCCAACTAATCCCTTGAATTTTCCAGTTAGAGTGCGCCTCTCATCGGCGATCACTCTTACCTTTTTCCTACTGGACCGACAAGCCCGGTACCTGACTCTACCAAATAAATAATACGGCGTCCGTCTTAGGTGATAGGAATGTGCGTGAGGGTTAATAGCTATGGCTATTCTCCTAGAGAATATAAGAGGGGAGGACATCGAAAATCTTACCCTGCATGGCGAAGGTCACAAAAGCTCAAGAAGTTAAAAGAGGGAGGAAAGAGTATCTCTTTTCTCGCCTCTGATGGCACCTTTGGTGCTACCGACAAAGTATTGGACTTCATCCAACAATTTGATGCGGCCTTTGGAGACGAGGGCTTCACGGAGTTCTCCAAGCTACACCATGTAGCTATGCACTTCCAAAAATCGGCTCGTCAATGGTGGGCTAGCCTTCGATGCAATGGCAAAGCCCCAAAGACATGGAAAACTCTACGAGTTTCCATCATGAAGCAACTCCTTGCAAGTGATGCAAAGGACAAAGTGCTCACTAAATGGCGGAGTTTAAGGCTTCTCTCTCATTAGTCTATCCACAAATATGTGGAAAAGTTTTGGGATTTACATCTCAAGGCTACTATTTTTTTGTCTTTCAAAAGATAAACTTTGCTGAGCAAAAACAACAATTCTATGCGGGATTACCTGAAGAGATGGCTGAGTGTGTCAACTCTCAACGGCCTGGCTCTATCAGCGAAGTAATCCACCATACCATGGTTGCTTCACGCATCAATTTCCAACAAGGGGTTAGACGGAATGTCAAACCCATGAAAATAAAGACAAAAGTGATCCCACAGCCATTCAAACAACAACAACAACAACAATCGGTCCAAGGAGAAAGGAGTTTACAAGGGGGCATTTTGCTTTCAAAACATTGGGGCCCTTGGGCCTGCGGGACTAGTCCCCTAAGGACTAACACGTCATCTCCTCGATACCACCACAGGGAGCGCGCCGCCGGGCAGGACCACCCCCATGTGCCAACGGCCGGGCAAAACCGGTGTCAGGCTCCCTTGCACCACCACTGTAGAGCGCCCCAAGGGGCTGCCATATCCAAGCAACACTAGAGCTCCCACTCTACTCCATGCTCTACTATGGGCTCACATTGCAGCCTATGTAAACTGCACGTCCAAGTGCTTGCCCCCCATGTGGGATTTACCATGTGACAGGTGGCAGCTCCCAGGCCCAAGCCTTCTAAGGCCCTTAAAAAACCAAAAACCTCTTAAAAAAAACCTTTTTCCTTGCTTGTCTTGCCTGCCAATTGGCACCTGGTGATCCATTTACCGAGCCACAAAACCTGGCCAAAAACTCATTGTGCTGACTCCAAATTCATCTGACCTTGCCTCACTTCAAAGCTCCTCGAGCCCCCGCACCGAGGCTGTAAAAACCGAGAGAACCACCTGTAGCCAATTTCGGGCAAATGCACCCAACCTTCCGACCACTATAACTTTCTGCTCTGGGTCCCGTTTGACATGCAATCAACAATTGCTAGCTCCATACATTGCACAAAACCTCCTCAAGCTCTGTCGTGGTCCAAAAAATGCAAGATGGCATGACTTCCCATGTGGTCAGGTGGGCACCAATTTAGCCCCCGACAAAACTTCAACTGGCCATAAACTACAATTCGTGGCTCCGATCTGCAATCAGAAAAGACGGGTATGCTCCATAAATTGAGCACTACACACCTATACCTTGACATTCACTCGGGCCACCTATCCCTAGCTGCTCTATCCGACAAGAATCTGCAACGCGCTGAACCTTCAAACTCCAATAACTTGGGCTCCGTAACTCTGTTTGATGAACCGTCTGGACCTACTCCTTTAGCACCTCAAGCTCTACATTCTTGGACCCAAAGACTACACCTTGAATCTCCTTCACTTGCTCCCCAAATTAGCCCCTCTTGGAGCCTTCCTTGGCCTATAAACCGCATCAGTCATACATCTCAGCTGCTACCTGTCAGTCCATGATCTTCCTAGCTGCTCCAACCTTTTGCTATGCTGCTGCTAGCCTGCACATATCTGGCCATGCCATCTTCTATGGTTGACACACTTTGGCTGTACCATCATTGCCCACCCCCTAGTTGAGCATTTATGCTCAACCACATAAGAGCTTTATTCCACTTCTAACTGCAAAACTTGGCGCACACTATGAGAAAACCAAAACCATATGTACACAGTTTATTGCATCCTACTGCCAAACCTTCAAGTGGGTTGCCCCACCCCCTGCATCACATAGCTTCCACTTGGATCAAACACCTACTTTTGGTATCTTCCATCCATCTATAACTGTTTACCATAGTGACGTACGCCAGCACATAGACCACCATGTGTGTAGGCTTCCCATAGCCTACCTTCAACATCCATGCATCTCTTAGCAAATTGACTACTCCATGCCAAGCAGCTTCAAGCATATCATCAAAAGAAAAACATGTACCTTACACCTGACACCAAGCTCTGACACATGTCTGACCCTCCCTCCCAACCAAATAAAGTGGAGGCCTCAACCATAGACCCCTGCATCTGCTGAACCAACCATCACATAGCTGTATCTACCATCATATCATTAACCATAGCTTGCATACCTTCAGTGGAAGCAAAGACACTGCTTGGGATTCTCCTTTCTCCACCATTGGACATGTCAACTGCATCGGAATCTCCACCGTCTCTGGCAACACAACCTCCTCTTTGGCCACACACTCAATTCCAGCATCATCAAGCCCTTCCTCATCTATCGGCCCTTCAAGGTCGATCAACACCATCTTCTCCTCAGCTTCAATTGCCTGCTCTTCAAGCACCTCTTTTGATGCATCATGCTCCATAAGGGAAGAGAGAAACTCATTCTCTTTTGCATCCACCTTGACTTCCTCCATAGACACGGTTGCTCTATCCCTCCTGGCAAGATTTTGCACCTTTTGCACCACCATGGCACATTCCATCGCCACTTTCATTAGCATGGCCATTAGCATGGCACCACACACTACCTTCACCTGCATACCATCATCTGTAGGCCTAGACCGCTCCACTTGGTCTTCATCATCCACATCATCTTGCTCTATTCTCTGCTCTTCTTGCACATGGGCTACTACCATATCATCAAGCACATAATAAGGCAGCCTTTACCTTTACCAACTCCGGCTCATCAGACTCCGTCTCCTCGCCATAGGATGTGGACTCATCCGCTCTATTCTCCTCACTTGTCTCCCAGCTACTCGAGCTTGTACCATCCTCTTCATCACCGTCATCATATACCGACTCCGTATCTGCATTTTCATCCGCTCGCTGCTCCATAAAAGCTTGACCATCACCATGACTTTGCTCACTCTCTTCATGAGCTTTTGAACCCTCAGTATCTGTAACCCCATTGCATTCTACTACCTTTTCTTACAAACTTTCCATAAGAACAGGCTTTACCTACTCAAGCTGCACCGAAAACTCAACATCTGCTACTGCTTTTACCTCTTGGTTCACCTCAACATGGAGCTTCTCCTCATTGACAAGCTTGTCCACCCTCGGCACATGCACATCACAAATCGGAAATCTCCAAGGAACATAGCCAACAGTAGGCCTTACCTCAATAGGCTCTGCACTTCAAACACTTGGAACCACCTTTGGTTACCAAAGAGCACTTTGCTACCTCCGTAACAGACACATAATATGCTCGTTTCAACACGCCCAACTCTAGCTTTCAATTTACCTTTCTGCTCTTTATCTTGGCTAGATAGACCATGTCTTCATAGGTGTCAGCACCATCCTCTACCTTTTCTCTAATCCTTGGATGCACGCACTCTAGCAGCTTTGATAGCTTCAAGTATTGATTGCTTTTGACCCCAGTAGAAACCTGTAATTGCTTCCAATAAGCTTCAAACTGCTCAATGAAAATGGAGAAATCCTTAATTACATCTTGGCGTACCGCCTTCAGCCTTGCACCAGATCTTCCGTCGTAATCACCTCTTGAAACCTCTCCAAAAACTGACTGCAATCTTTGCCATGATTCTCGATCACTGCTCTTTAGACTATCGAACCACACCTTGGCTCATCCTCGCATCAACAGTGACACCTTCTGCAACTTTCTGGCATCCATTAACATACGCATCAACAGAAGCCATAACTCAAAATTTGCTAACCAGTCCTCGGATCTTCAACACCCATAAATATGGGGCCAAAACTTGGCTCCACCATCTCTGCCAGCTTCAAACTCGACCTTCAAACACTTCGACCATCAGCAACCACTTTGTCGGCTAAAAAACACTACTTTCAACCTCAAATTGGAGCATCAGATAGCTCCTCAGTGGGGGCACCAGAAGATGGAGAGGGGGAAGGGAAACACACCCAGTGCACAACATAATGCCTCACTATAGCCCAAGGTATACATAGCACCCCAATCCACTAGAGTTCACCTTCAAAACTTGACACTACCCGCAAGCAAACCACCATTTTCACATAACCATATGGACACACGCCTTGCAATGCACCAAACATACTCAAGCACTCCGCTCCGCTCAATTCACAGCCTTCTACACTCACACAATCTCTCTCTATCTCTCTTTGCACAACAAACTTCGGGGGGCACACACGCCGACACATGCACACAAGCAGAGAAGAGAAGGGGGAAAAGGGAACGACACCCAGAGACAGTAGTGAATAGCCTTCTCGCATATGCAACACCATATACAATCAACACATTGCTGACAAAAACCTCAGCAAAACGATAATGGCTCAAAGCCTACACAGGCCGAAGAGCATAATGGCCAAAGCCCCCAATGGAAAAAAAGCCTAATGACAAAAGGCTCCAAGAGCTAGAAACAACATTGGCCAAAAGACCCCAAAAAATGAACGTGTACATCCTTTTATAGGGGTGTGTCTAGGAGACCTAAAAAAGAAAAAATGGGTGAGCTCTCATCTCATGCACTTCTCTTTGAGCTCCTTTCAGAATTAGCTTTGCATTGCTTGCACTTGTCATAGTCCACCTTTGGCAACTCTTTGCATGGTGCACACATTGCTTTGTTCGCCCGACTCCCTTTACATAGCCCTTTGGGAACCCCTTTTTTCTCTCTTCCTCCCTCTTTCTTCACCTCTTGCTCCACTGGCCTTTGTGGCGGGCGGGATAGGCCACTTGACTTGCCCCTTTGACCCCTTAGAACTCTCTCTCTCTCACTTGCTCTTCACTAACCCTCTTGGCGTGATGGGCCTCTTGGCCGGCTCTCTCTCTCTCTCTCTCTCTCTCTCTCTCTCTCTCTCTCTCTCTCTCTCTCTCTCTCTCTCTCTCTCTCTCTCTCTCTCTTCTGTCATCGGCCATAGGACCCTCCCCTTGTTGGGCAATAGCGACATCGCTATTGGGGGGGGGGGGGGGGGGGGGGGGGGGGCATTTTGCCTTCAAAAGATTGGGGCCCTTGGGCCTGTGGGACTAGTACCCTAAGGACTGCCACATCATCTCCATGATACGAACACAATGAGCACGCCACCGGGTAGGACCACCCCCATGTGCCAACGGCCAGGCAAAACCATCGCCAGGCTCCCTTGCGCCACCACTGCAGAGCGCCCCAAGGGGCCGTCATATCCAAGCAACACAAGAGCTCCCACTCTACTCCATGCTCTACTATGGGGTCATGGTGCGGCCTATGTACACTACCTGTCCAAGTGCTTGCCCCCCATGTGGGATTTCCCATGCGACATGTGGCAGCTCCCAGGCCCAAGCCTCCTAAGGTCCTTGAAAAACCAAAAAACCTCTTTATAAAAACCTTTTTCCCTGCTTGTCTTGCTTGCCAATTGGCACCTGGTGATCCATTTGCCGAGCCGCAAAACTCATTGTGCCAACTCAGAAATCATCCGACCTTCATGCACTTCAAATCTCCTCGAGCCCCCGAACTAAGGCCGCAAAAATCGAGAGAACCACCTGTAGCCAATTCCGGGCAAATGCACCCAGCATTTCGACTGCTGTAACTTTCTGCTCCGGGCTTCGTTCGACGTGCAGTCAACTCTTGCTAGCTCCACACATTGCACAACACCTCCTCGAGCTCTGTCGCGGTCCAAAAAATGCCAAATGGCACGAATCCTCATGTGGTCAGGTGGACACCAACCTAGCCCCCAACAAAACTTCAACTGGCCATAAACTGCAATTTGTGGCTCCAATCTGCAATAAACAAAGATAGGTATGCTCCATAAATTGAGCACTACACACCTATACCTTGACATTCACTTGGGCCACCTGTCTCCAGCTGCCCTGTCCGACAAGAATCTGCAACGCACTGGACCTTCAAATTCCAATAACTTGGGGTCCGTAACTCTGTTCGATGCACCGTCTGGACCTGCTCCTTCAGCACCTCAAGCTCTACATTCTTGGACCCAAAGACTACACCTTAAATCTCCTTCACCTGCTCCCCAAATTAGCCCTTCTTGGAGCCTTCCTTGGCCTATAAACTGCATCAGTCATACATCTCAGCCGCTACCTGTCAGTCCATGATCTTCCTAGCTGCTCCAGCCTTTTGCTATGCTTTTACTAGCCTGCACATATCTACCCATGCCATCTTCTATGGTCGCCACACTTTGGCTGTACCAATGTGATGAGACATCGGATTAGATGACGTCAATCTAGCCGTAGCCAGATAGCACTAGTTTTCTTTTGTCATAGCATGTATAATGAGATGACATGTGTATGTCATTTTGTAACTATTGGTCAACGATGTATTTTCTCAATAATGACAATTGTGTTGTAACTATTACATTTTGGTCAAAGCTTAACAATCAAGTGATTTTGCCTATGGTGTGTATAATTTTGTTATTATAGTACTTTTGTCAATTCACTTTCGTCGAAATACTTTTTTCAGTTTTGTATCTTTCTTATGGAAACTTTATGTTCAATATGGTTGATGGGTGAATGCCCTGCAACAATTTTTTTTAAATTCTCGGGTGTCGCTGTAGGCGTCTCTATTTAAGGTTCTACAATGTCTCTATGAGCGTCGCTTAATTGGAAACCGTATGTGTTGCTATAAGCACGTCTATATGCATCACTATATGAATCGTTATATAGCGACACTTGTATCGAGACAAATATAGCGATGTTCTCTTTACGACGTTTGTAGCGACGCTTTTAGTGACACCTAGGGGAAAAATAACCCAGTGTATTTTTGTCTCTATAGCCGTCACAAGTGTACATAATCTCTTGTAGTGTACTTGGGAACGTGATGATGTATTGGAACTTAATTATCCAAACTTCATGTTGAGGTGAGGACACCTCGAATTTGATAAGTGTGGGAGAATGTAAGAACCCCGATTTTTGAATCTCCTTTAAAAATAAGAAAAATAGGTTTCAATGTCTATTCTTAAAATTTTTGGCTTAGAATGGCCGTTCAACAATGTTGTGAGGTTTTAAAATGAAAATCAAGGTTCCAGAAGGTCAGACGGACGTTTAGTTCAATTTTTCTTGCTTTTTGTGTTTTTTGGTGCTTTTTTGTGAAAAGCAAGGCCAAAATCTTAATCTATGAGCCTTAAAGATGTTATGGTTAATTTGATTAAAATTACTTTTCGAGTGCTTTTTGTGTTTTTTAAAGCTTTTCATGCCTTTTGGTAAAACCAGAGTTCATTTTCTTGTTTGTGTGGACAAGGAGAAGCCATGGTTCAAGTTTAAAAAATTTACTGTTTGTTATTTTTAACGCTATTTTTAACTTTTCATGCTTGTGTGCATTTTCAAAAAGCAATGTGCTTTTTAAAATGAGCTAAACCAAAAATTATTATTTTAGTGATCGTTTAGGTGTAAAATGGTCATATGATGAAGAGACGGGGATTAAATCGGATTTTTAGAAAAATTATTCTTATAAAAAGTAGCACCATAAATACATTGGGATAGTACAAAAAAGTCACAATCGTGCCAGACAGTCAGGTAGTTGAGTCACGATCACATTACTTGTCAGGATATCGTTTAATTAATCATTTTGTAGCAAAAATTGAAGGAAAAGAGGTGAAGATTGACTCCCAAAAGCAAAGCCTTGTTTTTAGAAAAGTGCTTAAAAATGTGTGGCTCTATTTGGCTAAGAAGGGGGTGCTACCTACTGGCTTGAGACACACTCTTGACTTGACAGATTTAGCATATAAGGAGCAGTTCTACTCAGTTTTCAATCCTGACAGTTGGTAGACTACCGTGAGACTATACATACAATTTTTATGGAGTTGTGTAAGCTCTCCATCACCATCTCCATAAGATTTTTTGGGAAGAAGAAGAGTATGAACACACACTCTCTCTACTTGTTTAGTATATTCTCTTCTTCTTTCACGATGTACGTGTTCTCCATCAACTTCGTGGCAAAAACCTCCACTAGCTCTCATCACTCCCTTACGGCAAAGTAGGAAGCCTTTTGACAATTGGTAATCACTTCTTAATAATGATAGAAATCTCTAAACTCCATAACCATCATCTCTCTCTCTCTCTCTCTCTCTCTCTCTCTCTCTAGTTTCTCGATGGTTGCTTTTTTGTATACATAGGTATATATAGGTTTGTCAAAGGTGTGCAAGGATGTTCCATGCTTGTTTTGTAATGGAAATGGCCTATTGTTGGCGGTGTCAGGAGTTTTTTGGAGCAAGGGATTGTGCATATGTATATACACATGCATGGTGCGTCGAATAAAGGATTGCCCATTTTCCTTAGCCAGGTGGTTATGTGGGGCCCACATGTGTACAGGTAGGACAGGGTGTACATAGTGCATTGATTTTCACTATTACCAGTACCACTGTGTTTTTCTACAATAATGAGGAGTTTATAGCGTGTAAAACTTCTCGAGGAAGCTATCAGCGGGCCGACGACACGAGGTCAGCAGGTGCGTCAGATGGCATCTAGTGGCGTCAGGAGGGCGAACGAGGTCAATATTTGCACGCAGATGAGAACGGACACAACGTGGGTGTTTTCTTGTGAGAGTTACGCAGAAAGGTCATCATTAGGACCACTTTTTGGGGCCACTTCACGTGGTGGCAAGATGCATTATTGGAAAAAAGCTGAGTGCCAGGTGTGCGGATGATGCAAAAAGGTGACAACTATGCACTGCGAGGTCAGTTTTTGGCCTGTTCGGGGTCCGTTTGAGGTCATCTAAAAGGCCAAGGGTGGCCAAGTAATAAATCTAAGTGTGGGAACTGAAAAAAAAGAGAGAAGACCAGAAAAAACGTGGAGAAGAGAGGAGGAACAGCCGCAGGTGTGTTTTTGCTCATTTTGGAGCCTGTTTTGGCCGTAAACTGCTCATCCGAGGTCGGATTTGAGCACTTTGACATTGTAGACTGGGGTTTTGGGCCGTTCCAGACGCGATGGCGCTGTCCATTTTGCCAAATTCCTCACTCTTTTCCTGCTATTTTTCTGTGTAAGTTTCTTCTATGAGCGAAGTTCTGCTCCAGTTTGTGATTGTATCTGGTATCTTTTACCCATATTGTGTGAGCTGTTTGCCCCATAGGTGTTGGCCCGAGCTCATTTGTATCTAAACATCAGAAATTCTCCTCTTTTGAGCTGATTTTTTTGGGTGTGTGTATGTGTGTGTGTTTGTGTGGAGTGGGCAAGTGGATAGTCTCTCTCCTCTCACTCCAGAGGTGTGTTCCCTGTCTCGGCCAGGTGTGTTGTGTAAGCCGAGTGGTGCCCCATAGTGTGTGTGTGTGTGTGTATCTTCCCAAGAGTGTGTGTTGGGTCGTTATAGAGACACTGTGTGTGTTTTCATCCCGCTCACATTCTTTTGGCACCCCCACGGAGGATCTTCTTCGAGTACCTTCTTCTTCGAGCTTCGAGCTTCGGGATTACAGGTTGCAGGTTGCAGGTTGCAGATTACAGGTTACAGGTTACAGGTTACAGGTTACAGGGACAGGTACAGGTACAGGTGATTCACACAGGTACAGGTAGCTGGAGTACAGTGATATACTAGCAGTGATGTCACTTGCAGTTGTTGTGGGAATGCATCATTTGGCGCCTATTTGAGCGCATTGTCTGCTGGATTGTACGTTACTAGTGGAAACTGCCATTGTACGCATTTGTGGAGCCATACTTGGTTGTATTTGGCAGTCCCAGCCATTTCTGAGACTTGGTCTGGAAGATAGTCATTTCTGAGACTTGACTATATGCGATTTGCATTAGCCTTCGTGTGAGGGTCGATAGCGTGAGGTTTTTATTGAGCTGGGGGATTCTCAAATGTGGAGATCCTTTCGGTGATACAGGTAGCTGGAGCACCCTTTTTGTGACCTCGCCATAGGCTATGTACTAGTGAGTCCTACTTGATGCTCGGGTTCTATTGTTGACAGTTTATGCATACATAGACAGTCTATATTTTGGGTTCCTACTGCTCTACTTCTGGGGAAACTCTGCCAAAATTTTTCCAAGTTATGATGGCTAGTTTTTTGGTATTTTGAGCCATTTATGTTGTTATGCTGCTGAAATTTTGGCAAAATCAGAGGTTGAGTCAGGTGTGCCTTCTTGGGAGCTTCATGGTTGGCTTTAATGGATGATCAAAATGGCCCTCAGTTCACTCCTTTTCATTTAACTCAAAGAATTCAGATTAATGTTCATGTGTCCAGGAAGATATTTTTCCAACAGCGCATAGTCTTTATGTTTGGGCCAAGAAGATTGAGAGAGATCCTGGAATGTCCTTTGCCTGTTGTCATTCCGATGATTAACTATGAAAACTCATTTGATGTGCATGTGTTTGTCCTTATCTAAAGTTGAGCTCCATTGAAGTTTCTGGGGATTGGGTAGTGAAAAGTTTTGGGTTCTTGCACGTGTGTTCGAAGGGGTTCTCAAAGCATCATAATTTGGGTAGCCATGGCTTTCTCTTATCCGGAGTTTCATGGAAGAAGTGATGAAGATGTGGAAGAATTTTTGGAAAAGATGGAGGTTGCCTGCATTAGCAACCAGATTCATGACCCTACGCAAATGTTATGCCTTCTCCAAATTTGTTTGAAGAGTGATGCACGAGTTTGGTCTAAAGCATTTGAAGAGGAGTTGCGTGTGGCTGATCCACCTGTAAGGTTGAGTTGGGACAATCTACGACATGGGTTGGAAGTGGAGTTTGTGAAGATAGAAGATCCTGACAGGTGTGGCAAGAAGTACAGGCTTTGGTGCAAAAGGAAGGTGAGCCAGTAGTTGCGTACATACGTAAGTTTTCATTGGCATGGGAGCAAATGTGCAAGGCTTTAGCACCATAGGTACCCCCGCCTGACATGATGAAGAAGGACAGGCTCTTGGCTGGTCTTTGGGAGAATATGCGTTGGAGAGTGGAGCTAAAGAAGCCTAGGACATATGAAGATGCACTAGAGGTATCAAGGAACAAAGAGTGGAAGTTGAGGAAAATGAGCCAGTTAGGGGTGGAGTCTTTTCCCATGAGGTCTGAATTTCAGCCTATAGAGTCTTTACAAGGTCGCATGTCAGGGGTTCATCACGAACCAGTGGTTCCTGTTACTACTCAGGTTATGCCAGCAGTGTTCACTACAGCAGTGCAAGATGATGGGCTAAGGCAAGACATGAGGCAAATGGTAGATTTGATGAAGAATCTCAGCCTAAACATGCTAGGTCAAGTGGGAAATAATCGAGGTCGAGGGAGGTTTGCAAATCAGCCAGGAGGTGAAGAAAGGCCTAGGAATGGTGTTGGACAAAGCAATGGTAGGTTTTGGAGGCAGACGCCCACATGTTACAATTGTCGAGAGTTGGGTCACATCAGCCCGCAATGTGATAAGCCACCAAGGATGGGGGGAGACATGTATCCATTGCCAAGACAGGTGCTAACTAGGTCAAATGCTTATGGCATCGAAATAAAGGGAGACGAAGGAACTAGTGGACTGACCCAGGAGGAAAAGGGAAAGACAAAAGTGCTAAGTGTAGTCACCTTGGAGAAGGCATCAAAGCTAGAGGATACATTAGTGATGCCTATTAGGAAGAGGACCACAGAGGATAAGGAAGGAAGAAGTGCCCCAAGTCCTAATAAGAAGAAAGGAAAGAGCCATGAAGGCGAGGATGTCAAGGCCAAGAGGAAAAGGAGAGCTCGTCGAAAGTTTCATGTTTCAGATTTTCCACTAGGGGATGGGCAATTAAGCTATGACTTGAAGGAGGATCTGACGAGCAGGAAGGCAGATGTTACTTTTGGGCAGCTTATAGAGATGGTGCCTAAGCTAAAGCGACAGTGGAAGAGGATGGTTAACCCAATGGAGAAAGAGCCAAAGAGAGGTTCAGTGAAGGTGTTGGCAATGGACGAGCTACCAGACATTTGTCCAATAGTAGATGTGTGGCATAAAAGGAAAAATTTGGGACAAGGTTATGTGGATGGCGGAGCCCAAATATGCGTCATAACACACTCATGCGTTGAGAAGATGGGTCTCACAGTGGCTGGGGTGTCAGGTTTTCGGATCAGATTGGCAAACCATCAAAAAGTAAAATGCTTAGGTGTTGTAAAGAGCTTAGAAGTGGAGGCATATGATGCAAAGGCAGTGGTTGATTTTCATGTGATGCCAGCAGGGTTGGGAGCATATCCTATTATACTGGGAAGACCATGGTTACGTGCAGTGGGAGCTGTTCAAGATTGGCGACAAGGTACGATTAGCCTCTATGGAAAGACAGGTACCAAGAAGCTTTATAATATGGACACAAGGAAACGATTAGAGGAGATTTATGAAGATGAGGATGAGTCTAGTGATGAAGACTCTTCCACGGTGACAGATGAGGACAGTGATAGCACTACCAGCAGTGATGAGGATGCTGATGTTGCATTTCTTTTGATGGACAAAGAAATCCAGGAGATTGGTTTAGTTGCATTTGCGAATGAGGTTGAAGATGAAAGTGAAGGGCCTTATGAAGTGATTGAAGGGCTGATGCAAACCAAGGTTGAGTTGTCAAAGAAGCAGGAATTAATGATGCAAATGATTAGTGGAGACCTCTCAGCTATGGAGAAGGATATATTTTTGCATATGCTGGCTAGTTTTCCTGATTTGTTCATTACTTCATATGAAGAGATCAGAGGGTTCAAGGGTGAAGAGATGCATATAGAGCTGAAAGAAGGTGCTAAGCGAGTGCGGCAAAGGCTAGAAGTGCCCCAGGTCCTAGTAAGAAGAAAGGAAAGAGCCATGAAGGCGAGGATGTCAAGGCCAAGAGGAAAAGGAGAGCTCGTCAAAAGTTTCATGTTTTAGATTTTCCACTAGGGGATGGGCAATTAAGCTATGACTTGAAGGAGGATCTGACGAGCAGGAAGGCAGATGTTACTTTTGGGCAGCTTATAGAGATGGTGCCTAAGCTAAAGCGACAGTGGAAGAGGATGGTTAACCCAATGGAGAAAGAGCCAGAGAGAGGTTCAGTGAAGGTGTTGGCAATGGACGAGCTACCAGACATTTGTCCAATAGTAGATGTGTGGCATAAAAGGAAAAATTTGGGACAAGGTTATGTGGATGGCGGAGCCCAAATATGCGTCATAACACACTCATGCGTTGAGAAGATGGGTCTCACAGTGGCTGGGGTGTCAGGTTTTCGGATCAGATTGGCAAACCATCAAAAAGTAAAATGCTTAGGTGTTGTAAAGAGCTTAGAAGTGGAGGCATATGATGCAAAGGCAGTGGTTGATTTTCATGTGATGCCAGCAGGGTTGGGAGCATATCCTATTATACTGGGAAGACCATGGTTACGTGCAGTGGGAGCTGTTCAAGATTGGCGACATGGTACGATTAGCCTCTATGGAAAGACAGGTACCAAGAAGCTTTATAATATGGACACAAGGAAACGATTAGAGGAGCTTTATGAAGATGAGGATGAGTCTAGTGATGAAGACTCTTCCACGGTGACAGATGAGGACAGTGATAGCACTACCAGCAGTGATGAGGATGCTGATGTTGCATTTCTTTTGATGGACAAAGAAATCCAGGAGATTGGTTTAGTTGCATTTGCGAATGAGGTTGAAGATGAAAGTGAAGGGCCTTATGAAGTGATTGAAGGGCTGATGCAAACCAAGGTTGAGTTGTCAAAGAAGCAGGAATTAATGACGCAAATGATTAGTGGAGACCTCTCAGCTATGGAGAAGGATATATTTTTGCATATGCTGGCTAGTTTTCCTGATTTGTTCATTACTTCATATGAAGAGATCAGAGGGTTCAAGGGTGAAGAGATGCATATAGAGCTGAAAGAAGGTGCTAAGAGAGTGCGGCAAAGGCTAGAAGTGCCCCAGGTCCTAGTAAGAAGAAAGGAAAGAGCCATGAAGGCGAGGATGTCAAGGCCAAGAGGAAAAGGAGAGCTCGTCGAAAGTTTCATGTTTCAGATTTTCCACTAGGGGATGGGCAATTAAGCTATGACTTGAAGGAGGATCTGATGAGCAGGAAGGCAGATGTTACTTTTGGGCAGCTTATAGAGATGGTGCCTAAGCTAAAGCGACAGTGGAAGAGGATGGTTAACCCAATGGAGAAAGAGCCAAAGAGAGGTTCAGTGAAGGTGTTGGCAATGGACGAGCTACCAGACATTTGTCCAATAGTAGATGTGTGGCATAAAAGGAAAAATTTGGGACAAGGTTATGTGGATGGCGGAGCCCAAATATGCGTCATAACACACTCATGCGTTGAGAAGATGGGTCTCACAGTGGCTGGGGTGTCAGGTTTTCGGATCAGATTGGCAAACCATCAAAAAGTAAAATGCTTAGGTGTTGTAAAGAGCTTAGAAGTGGAGGCATATGATGCAAAGGCAGTGGTTGATTTTCATGTGATGCCAGCAGGGTTGGGAGCATATCCTATTATACTGGGAAGACCATGGTTACGTGCAGTGGGAGCTGTTCAAGATTGGCGACAAGGTACGATTAGCCTCTATGGAAAGACAGGTACCAAGAAGCTTTATAATATGGACACAAGGAAACGATTAGAGGAGCTTTATGAAGATGAGGATGAGTCTAGTGATGAAGACTCTTCCACGGTGACAGATGAGGACAGTGATAGCACTACCAGCAGTGATGAGGATGCTGATGTTGCATTTCTTTTGATGGACAAAGAAATCCAGGAGATTGGTTTAGTTGCATTTGCGAATGAGGTTGAAGATGAAAGTGAAGGGCCTTATGATTAGCAAACGAGTATGCACATTAAAAGTCAAAACATTGACTCAGACCTACACATTCACATCTGGTACAGTGAAAAGAAACCTATGTCATGAAACACCTTTGATCCGCATCACTTGAGTGATGGAGGGTAGGTAAGATTAGTACGATAGGAGTGTTTCTGTTTTAGAGTTGAGTGATTAGCAAAGTTCTCTTTTCCCACTAATGTGCCTCCTGGAGGTATTCCTTTTGTTTCATAGTGTGTACAGGAACGTGTTGCTATTGATAGGATTTGGACCTTCATGGAACCTTTCTCTCGTTCACACTTCAAATCAAGCGCGACCATCAACACAAACAGGTGTTTTATATCCATTAGCATTGCCCTTATCTTTTTGCATCCATGTTTGTCTGCTTTGATTATGATTGGTAGCATAATATTCAGTGCATTTGCTTAGTATCAAACATTTAATTCAATGTAATGTTTTGTCATAATCACTTGTCTAGGTGTAAAAATCAAGCAGTCCGACTAAGCTAGTTTGACCAAGCTAGGTATTAGAAATCTTCTCTTAATACCATGGGGAATGCCTTCCTAATAAGCAATGGTTACTTAGGTTCTTAATCCGATTTAGGCAGCATTGTATGAAATGTACTACGGCTTTCTAGTGGGCTTAACCCTATTGACCTTTAGCTTAAGTATTATAAAAGGAGTTTACTAATGTGATGAGCCTGGGGAGGGTAACAATGTTATATGACCCCCCAAAGTTACAAAATTTAAATGCTGAAAATGAACAAACAAAAAATCAAAGTGCCACAATGTAAAATTTTAAGCTGGAAGAGAAATCCCTGCTTAAATTGGTACTTCACTCACATGTATCGCCTATGGTACTAGAGCCCTAGAGGTTCCCAGTGTGGGCGCTTTTCCTTGAAAAGCAAAAAACCCAAGGCATACAAAATAAGCACACACATCATAATTGAATCAATGTGAAAAGACTTTGGGGGGTCAAAGAAAAAGTAATCAGTCAGGCGATGATTTCATGAGAAATTTCTTTTATGGTAGCTTAACTACAAAGTCTTCTAGATATAGCCTCTAGTCAGCCCTCGAACATGAATACTTGGCTCTCGCGATTAAACAACTTAATTGACCACGATAATTAAGAAGCTTACCCATGGTATTAATATTCGATCTCTAGTACCTTTCGACCGTCAAATTAGCGACCCCAGACTTGTTTAATTTTCTACCTTTACATCTGTTTATGCATTTGATTACATTGCAATTTAATGTTCATTGCTAACAAATTGTTTGAAATTCTTTTACCAATCAATTTGTCTACCTAAAACTGCCTATGCTTTTTAAGAGAATGCAATTATTATGCCAATGTTGTTTGATTTTGCAGTGACTGAAGAAGGCTAAGGACATTCATCTCAAATGATCTTCCACCTCGACGAACCAGCTTCAACTCAATAGCTTCCGAGGACGGAATCTACATCAGGAAGGGGGGCATGTTAACCCTCACGGCACACGGACACCCTATGATCTATAAACGTTGTATTATTTAGAGTCAGGTACCGGGCTTGTCGGACCAATAGGAAAAGGGTAAGAGTGATCGTCGATGAGAGGCGCACTCTAACTGGGACATTCAAGGGATTAGTTGGCTAAGCATGGGCGCCCAAGTGTGAATGGGGTGAGCTCATATAAAAGCCAACTAAACCTAAAATTCACTCATTCTCTCATTTGTGCAATAGAAGAGTGCTCTTGCTCCATCTCCATCTCCATCTTCTTCTTCTTCACCTCCTTGTGTGTGTGTGTGTGTGTGTGTGTGTGTGTGTGTGTGTGTGTGTGTGAGAGAGAGAGAGAGAGAGAGAGAGGGAGAGTGTGTGTGCGATCGAACATTACGAAGGCACGACGGCGGCGAAGCGGTTGAGCGCGGCACGACTGAAGCTTCTTCTTCATCGCGGCGAGGAATCCACCACGAAAGCGAGCGTAGAGCGGTGAGTGACACACCCTTTGCTCTCTTGAGCTTGCTAGTTTAGGCTTGTTGTGTGCTTGGAGCCATTTGTGGTTCGCACACGGTGTATTGGCAAGTCCTTTGCTTCGACAGTGCGGCAAGGAGCGCACATAAAGTCAAAAAATTTCAACCAAATTGTTAAATCTACTAAATAAAGTATTAATTTTGGGTTTTTTGCACTAATGTGTCATTAACTTGTGTACTAAAATTGTCAAATCTACTAAATAAAGCATTAATCTTGGATTTTTGGCATGACTGGAAACTTTCTTCTGCTCACTATCTTGTAGTTTTACCCCCTTTTGGAGTTGGTTATGCCATACAAAAAATTTGATTGTGTGTATCTTAAAGTAGAGGTAATCATGTTAGTTACATTTTTAAAAATTAAATGTAAAAGCTAATATTTGTAGCTTATAAGCTTGTCATTCATTTGCTTTTTTTATCACAATAGTAAAAGTATAGCATTTATGTTTTATTAATTGGTTGAACATTGATGTGATTATGGAGATGTGCATTTTTTGAGTTAAACATGTGATCATAAATTTGTCAATTTTTAATTGTTTTTAAGATGTTTCATTGTCAAAATGAAGGATGATGTAGAAATTTTAAGATTTTTTAGCGTTTTGTTTGCTACTTTTTGGCTTTTTTGTGGTAGTTAAAACTACTCCTCATGCCCTATTGTAACTTTTTATGACCGAGTGTTTTGAGCCACTAATGGCTTTGATTAATTAAGCCTTGATTAGAGGAGATTGGGACACTTCCATTTTGTGTGTGTAGGTTCTCTTTCGTTTGCATAATAAAAATCCTTCTTTGATCTATTTCTCTCTTCAATTGGAGTTTCTTGAAGCATCTCAATGCTCAAGTAATTGATTTGAATAAGTGGATTAAGGCCTCGCTGATTAGCAACTAATTTTGTGCGTTTTAAGGCCATTTTTTCTTAGGTTTCATTTCCAACTACTCTCACTACAAGCATCCAATAGCTTCGGAATATGTGCGACCTCTTGATTAAGCTCTTAAACTCTATCTTTGGAGCACTCTCACTCATTCCTTCGATATCATCAAAATCCATCTAAAATAGGTGGGTGTGAGTGTATACTTCTCTGCACATTTCTGTATAAAGAGTTTAATTTTGGGGTCCCTTACACAAGGTAATCCACATGGTGGATTGCCTAAATCAGGCAACCTATTCATGGACATATGGAGTTGTGGGGTCAATGCTCCATCCGATTTTGTGGGAGTATCGATGAGCTTGAAGCCTGCTTAAAATCAAATTAAGAACGTTGGGCATTTTTCTAGGGGTTCTTCACATGCGGGCCATTTTTTCGCCCTCCTTGTGATGGATTTCGAGTTTACTTGACTCGGGCCTATAGTTTAATTTTGGGGTCCCTTACACAAGGTAATCCACACGGTGGATTGCCTAAATCAAGCAACCTATTCTTGGACATATGGGGTCGTGGTCAATGCTCCATCCACTTTTGTGGGACTATGGACGAACTTGAAACCTACTTAAAATCGAATTAAGAACGTTGGGCATTTTGCTAGGGGTGCTTCACATGCGGGCTATTTTTTTGCCCCTCCTTGTGATGGATTTGTAGTTTACTTAGGCCTATACCTATTCTTGGGTACAACAAGCACCATTTTCACGAGCTAGTTCTTAACCCAGGAGATCTCCCTCCTAAGGGGAATTCTGCACCAAGGATAGTGTGAGCACCTCTTATATTCAAGGAGTTCCACTCTGACAAAAAACAAAGCCATCCTTTGTACAAGGATAGATTCACACCCTTTTTGGCACACAGCTACATCAAGAGATTTCAAGGACACCAAACATTTTACGCTTACCTCAAGCAAAGAAAAAATCTCCTTTTTTCTCTTTTTCTCTCATTAAAACTTTGTGCAATCAAGAAAATTTCTTTGTTTCATTCATGGGCATGCATGTTATCATTCTCTTTGGAGATAACTTAGTCATAATGGAATTGTAAGGAGTCTAGACACTGGCACATATTGGGAAAATCAAATCCATAGGTTGGAGGGCAACCCCATTAAAGCATTATGAGAGAGAAAGATATAGAAAACCTAATGGTCAGGTTCCATGCCTAGCAAAAAAAAGAAAAAAGAGGTTACCTTATGAATACAAATTTGTAGAGTATCATCTAAACATCCCTAGGTAAGACACCCAAGCTAGACCTCATACAAAAAGTAGGGCCTCATCCTCACAAATTAATGCACAACTCCAAGCCAAAGATAAGCAAGCACTAGGCATCATTATCACAACCTTGCTTACAAATTATATACACTTTTTTTTTTAAAACAGTGCACGGGTGCTTTTAAGCTTGGGAGGTATTGGAGAGTGGGGAGGACATGTTTGATCTCATGAATAGACATATAAGCTTAGTCTCACAGCTTACCTACATCAAATGTGAAGTTAAAAAAAGAAGAAAAATTTGTAGTGCTACTAGGAGTACTTCCAACACAATAGGATTACATTATCACAATCTTAGAGGAGAAAGAGCCCACACAACATGTTCAAGTATTCCTCAACCCTCTACAAGTGGAGGAGAACTTGTAGAGGAGAAGTAGCACAAGACACAAGCAAAAAGAGTGTACCTAGCTTCTATTTCCAAACCCAAATGGGCTACATGCAAGAAGCTAGGCTACCAAGCAAAGACCCAAGGAATTCACTCTATATAGAAAAGAGAATGCCACCTATGAGAAAACACTTTGGGAAAAACCCATATCTACAACTTGCGTAAGGTAAATATGACCCCTCCACACACACACACACACACACACACCTTTTTGGCCTGTGGAAGGCCATAGGGTTTTAGCTGCAAAGTTGTTGCAAACTCTAGGCCGTTCGATCATTTGTTGGATGCCTGCCATGTGTTACTAGGCTTTTAGGGTTTTTAAGTTTCATTTGACACATGTGGTAACTCCTTTTCGTGCTGCTCCTGGCAGGCCTCGGTCCTTTCTGCCTGCTCCTACCAGAGAATGTGGCGCGCGTAGCGGGTGCTGTCCTTCCGAGAAGACGGCTGCAGCACAACAGGTATTTCTTTTTATGCTGCTCCTGCCAGAGCACCAAGAGTTGTTCGATACGCAGCTTCCTTGTTTAATGCCGCGGGGTTTTCAAGGTTATGGAAGGTGACTGCATTCAATGGGGTTGCTCTGCAGGCTCAGGTGGCAAGGATGTGGCAGCAAGACGCGTTTGATGCGTTGTTCTGGTCGTTTAATGCTGAAGATGGGCTTCTCAAGATCGTTGAAGGCGACTGTGCAGGCTGAGGTGACGAGCACTGCTCGTGTTGCCCTTTGTGCTTTAGTGCACGTGCTGAAAGGCACGGGAGATGTAATTTCCATGTGCTTATTGTAGCTTATATAACAGGGCAGAAAGGGCAGAAAAATGCATTGTAACAAGTTATTGTCTCTGGTGGTTATCATTATATTGTGTCATGGCAACAAGTATGAAGATTTGTTTTGATGTGTGAGCTTTTGAGCTACATTATCTAGTGGAAGATTCTCTCTCTGTCCTGCTTTTGTACATGTGCCAATCATTATACTGTGTCATGCTTTTATAGATATGGCAGCAAGTCTGAAGATTTTTTTTAATGTAGGAGCTTTTGAGCTACATTATCTAGTGAAGATTCTCTCTCTGTCTTGCTTTTGCACATGTGCCCTCAAGTCTCAATCTTTGTTTGGACGTTTGAGCTTTCACCTAACTCTTGCTATTCAATTTGTCTGTGCTTATATGCTGCACTTCCAAATTTAAATCAGTCGAGGAGTTGAAATTTGCTGAGCGTCTGTTGTAGATTAGTTTGAGGGTTTGTGTCTTGTGCCTTAAAGTAGTTGCATCGACATTTCTTTGAAGATCCTCTTTATCATGGCATCCGATGATGGCATTGCCGGTGGCAGTGAAGGGAGTGCAAGCAATGCCTCGCCCAACGACGGTGAGAGCATGGACTTCTCTAGAGGTTTGCTTCTCTGCCTCGTGTGCTAGTGTTGTTTTCCATTGTCGGTCCTAGTTTCTTCTTGCTTGTGAGCGACGCAGTCAAAAACATTTGCTGGTGTTGTTCTCCCGGTCCTGCTGCTTGCTTTTTGTTATGCTTGCAAGCAATGTACTCGTGATGGTTGCAGCGATATCATTTCATTCGCTGATTTTTTGAGTTGGTCTTGCCTACAGTGGCCTAGTGTTGCTCCATTTTTTTCTGTTGCATTAGGAGCACTACTGGTTGAGCTGGTTGTATTCTCCCTTGGCGACTACGTTCGGCATTTGCTGGCCCTATTTTCTAGCTTAACTGCGTGTTCGATATTTTTGATTGCTGGTTCTGGCTTATTTCTGCTTCCGTGCGACGCACTCGAGAACTTATCTTTTTGGGGATGTCCATAGATGTTTCCTGGTGATTTAATGAAGAAAAAAGTGCTTGTTTTGTGGAGGTAGTTGCTACTTGCCTATGTGAATTCCCCATGTGTCAACTCCTTGTATTGAAAGAAGTGACTGTGCTATAGTTCGATCGAAGAATAGGGGCTATAGTCACGCTTTGAGGTTTTGATGAGAATGCTTGCCGCCAATCATGAGAGGCTCCTCTGGGCGGGTTGCCTCTTGAGGAAGGTAGACTTGTGGAAGGCTAAGGCCTTGCTTCGCTAAAAGAGGAGGATCTTGAAACACCAGCAGAAACGGGCTGGTTTTGTGCACGCAAAGGTGATATCCTCTTAGCTAATGCGCTGCAGGGGAGAAAGTAGATGCTTTTTCGGTTATCGCCGAAGATGAGAGAACAAAGTTGCCTCCACCTTTTGATGCTACAGCTGCTATGTGTCTGCTTGTGGGTGTTGCTGGGTGAGAACTAGGTGCTGATAAAGGTTTAGCTTTGCTCTTTGGTGTTGTTGGGTTGATTATGTGTGTTGAGGATACTGGAGTTCTTCTAGAAGGGCTTGCAGGCCTTAGTGCAGGTCCAGACCGCAGAGTAAGAGGTGTCTTTTTGGGTGCCGATGTGGTCACATTGGTGGTTGAATACATTGAGTTTCCTGGCAGCCCATTGGATCTAGTCGCACCATTGTGCCCCTTTCTATAAGCCAATTCTGGATCTGTAAATAAAGTAGCACCTTGGTTTCTTGAGTTCGTCTCTGCTTGGTTGCTTGAAAACTACAAGTATGAACATAAAGTGAGGAGTGAGTGTTAATACAGCAAGGAACCTAAAGCTTTCTTCCACTTTCTTGCAAATAAATGTCAAGACACATAGATTTCTTTATCAAAATTATGGACAAAAACTTACTCGTGATGTTTTAATAGCAGCTACAGATTGAACCAAGCTAAAAGACCCCAATTGAGATAGGGAGTCGTCTTCTGGCGCTGAGTTGAGTTTTGAATGGTTTCTTAGAGGGGTACCAGGAGGAGTAAGCAAACTTGTGACAGAGACTAGATTTTAGGCAAAGAGTGGTCGAAGACTGCTATTAAAATTAACACAAGAGGCTAAAGTAGAATTACCAGTCATAGTCATTCTTGCCTAACTCTACTGCAAGGAGTTCATCGTTTTTCAGATTCAAATCTACAGTTTGAGAGTTATCGACAGCTAACTTGTTGTTATCGACAGCTAACTTGGGATTCTCCGCCTGGCACCGCGGAGTGCCGGCGCAAGCTTCTCCGGATCCTCTCAAGAGCTTTGTTTCTGCGGCTCATTGTTCCTTGTCTTTTTCGAGTGTCTTGCATGTTGGACGTTTTTGAAGTCCTCTTTGCTCTACTCAACTAGTCAATGCTACGCTTAATTGGATGCTTCCTTTTCTTGTCCTCTTGCAGAGCTACGCAGGTTCGTTGAGTCTGCTCCATGTCCTGCAAACAAACGTTCATCGCAGTTGCTGTTGTCGAGCTCTGTTGGGTCGCTTGCAAGTCCGAGCCTCGAGGAAACCGCAGCTGGGAAGAGGTGTAGGCGTGCCTTGCTTCAAGGAAGCCCTGCTAGCCATCCGGCTGTAGTGCAGGTATGGCCAGCGTGCACATTCATTGTTCGTGGAACAGGTTTGGCGTGTCTATGATGTTCTCTATTGCAATGCGTTGTTGAGTGTTGAGCTACATTAAGATGGTGCTATGCTTTCTTTTGTAGGCAAAGGATACTCTCCACTAGGGGAGGAGTGCGCACAAGCACCGTCTTCGTCTCAACAGCAACTTCCTTGCCCAGCTCGCGAGTTAAGCAAAGCTATAGCCTCATTTTCTGAAACTGACCAATCTTCAGCTACTCACAATTTCTTGGACAGTGGCAAGCTACTGGACAAAGGGAAAAGTCTAATAGTCAAGGAAACCTTGCCGCTATTTGTGATTAGTGATATAGATGAGAGTAGTAAACCTTTCTCTATAGAGGGAAAAATCTTGAATTGGTACGGCACATACCGTTCCATCACCCCTGGGCAAAAGAAAAATGCATGTTACTTCAAGTTCGACATCGTCGATGCCGATTGCACTGACATGGTCACGGTCATCGTTGTGGACCCCTTCATTGAGAGCTACACCAAGGAGCTCAAGATCGGCTTGTTCGTCAGGATTGACTGTCCTCTTGTGAGGGCTAAAAACCGTAATGATGCTGGCTTAGCTTCGTTCTCCTTGCATGTCGATGCGTCGACAACCATTCAACCTTGTGACCCATTCCCTGTTTCTTTAGCTTTCTATCCTGAGACAAAGATAAGCACATTTCTTGTTGACGCTGCAATTTCCGAGACTACTAGCCGACGTCTGCCCTTGACGACACTGGCGTTTGTTGTCTTGCAAAGTCGTAATTTCCATGAGAGAATTGGCACTACATTTGGGGATTTGGTTGTTGCCGATGGCCCGACCCCAGACGACAAAGCAGTTGTATGTATCAGAAGTATTGGCTTCAATGCTCCTCCCTTTCGTTGTTGGCAAGCCTTTTGTTATATGTAGGTGATCTTTGTCAACTCTAGAAAGCATGACTACGATCAAGTCATGGCCCAGATGGCTAGGGAGGACATTGTTATGTTTGTGGCTAGATATTGGCCTCTTTGTCGGCAAGGTGCACACATTGTATGTTCTAGACGTCACAACTTTGGTCCCCGTGCGAGGATCACGCTTCAAACAAGAATTGACCACAGCATTTCATAGACAGTGTGAGATTCTCGGCTACAATAGAGAGGTGACTTTGCATGCTTTGTAGTCAACTAGATAAAGATATCTTTAGTGGTCTTTACACGTTTTTTTTTTTGTAGGTTGTGGGGAATTTCCGCTTTGTGAACTTCAATAGAGCTCTCTTGCATTCCCAGTGCTCAGTTTGTGACTCACCGAAGGTGAAGAAGGTTGAAGGCCGATTGCGTTGTTCTCTTTGCGATAAAGATCACGTCATCAACACGACTCTCAGACTAGAGGCACAAATCCGAAGCAACATTGACAAACATGTTGTGGCGGTTCAAGTGTCAGGGTCTATGGTGGATCGCCTTCTGGCCTTGCCAAGGATCTTTGAGGAGGTGTACATGGAGAGCATTCCAGAGGCGAGGGATATTTTATCGACATCTGTTGTCGAGGGTGTGTTCAAAATTGGCACAAATGGGTCTATGATATCTTTCACTCCTCTTTTGGAAACCTAGATTCTTTGAGAGCATGGATTTTGATAGCTTTTGGCCTTTCACCACGAATAACTATGCTTCCTTACCTAGACCCCTCTACAGTCGATGAACTAAATTTTGGCTTGTCCATTGTATATCGAGTTTCATAAGAAAATGGTATCCTGCTTTTGAGTCTTGTTGCCGTGGTGTCTCTCCATAACTCACTTTCTACTCTTCCTTCCTCTCCATCTTTTCAACCTTCCAAAGCACAAACTCTCTCTCTCTCTCTCTCTCTCTCTCTCTCTCTCTCTCTCTCTCTCTCTCTCTCTCTCTCTCTCTCTCTCTCTCTCTAACACACACACAGAAACAAACACACAAGACGGCTGAATATTTACAATCTTCACGTGCCTTTGCAATGACTCACTTGCCCGAACGCGACGTCGATACAGTTTTCGCGGCTCAGTTTCCGAACAATTCAGACATCTTTCTCGCGCTACACCATCTGCAAAACTCAACAGGTGCACCGCATGACCTTAGATCAAATTTGATCAATGGCTTGTTTGAGAGCTTCTTGCTTGAAAGACATGTTTTCCCGGGTGCATGCCTCTTCTTCCCTGCTGAAAAGGCCACTAGCGCAATGACGGCCACAGAATTCTCATCTCTGTATTCAACATGCGCCAATTCACTTGCTCTTAGCCTCGACGTGTTAATGGCCTTTGCTTGTTTTATGAGCTGTAGGTTAAAAGTGTATTTGAAAAGAAATGGAAGCATGAGAACAATCATCTTGGGGATTCCATCGAAACCATTTCTTGC
Organism: Adiantum capillus-veneris; assembly: GCF_014529385.1. Taxonomy (NCBI): domain Eukaryota; kingdom Viridiplantae; phylum Streptophyta; class Polypodiopsida; order Polypodiales; family Pteridaceae; genus Adiantum; species Adiantum capillus-veneris. Next base: position 93,848,159 of record NC_140959.1, on the reverse strand, counting down.
AAAGGGCATTTTGCTCTCCGAAACAAGCGACGGCATCGCATACCTTCCCACCTTCACAACGTGCTCAAGCCGTGCACGTGTTGGATGGAAAGAAGATGAGGTGGCCACTTTGCATCGGCTATCCTTGTTGCATGAGTCTTTGCCTGATGTTGAGGTGGTCCGCATGTTCCAGGCCAAGCACCCACACACGTTGCACACAACCCATGCCGTGAAATGCAAGCTTTCACGGCTGAAGAAAGAGAAGGGCTTGGTCACTAGTGCTCAGATACGATGCACCCATGCCAGGTTGAGCAAGCCCATTAAGAGATACAACAAGAGCATCAAGGACAAGCCCATTACACCCTGCGAAAAATGTGGATGCTTGCTATTCCGACGCCAGCTAACACATGAGCTACTGCCTGCAAGTTGTAGAATCCACTTCGAGGAAGCGAAAACGCTATGGGGATGTGTATGTTTGCAGCCAGTGCAAGAAACACTTGACAAGCGATAGCAATTGCCTATGGAGCTTGCAAGAGACAGGGTTCAATCCAGCGCTTCCCTTCGTGTCAGATCTAAACCCCGTAGAGGCACGCTTGGTCTCCATTCGTATCCCCTTCGCCAAGATACACGAACTGACATATGATGGTCAGTATGGGCTTAGAGGTAGCGTTGTCAATGTGCTTGCCAACTTGGAGAAGAGCCAGGATGTGTTGCCTCGCTTGTGAGAATCAAACAGAAACTTGAATACGATAGATGTTACCTAAGCGGCGTTGTGCGACCCTGCTCACAATGCGTGCAACCACTACACTACTATCCACACCACTCTACACGAGAGAAGGTGTCACCATCAACAACAAGTGGCTTGCACACCTTTCTAGTCTAAGTATGGCTCCTGCGAATACCCTTAACGACGATGCACACGATGTTGAGCTTGAGGATGAACATATTGATGTCATGCTCCATGGGGTCACCAATGCTGTAGAGGTTGTCGATTACAGTGGCAAGATTCTTCATGTTGCACCTTGTGAGGACAACTCACCGTTGAGCATCTTCACGGACGAGTATTGCAAGGAGTTGAGCTTCCCAACTCTTTTCTTCGGGTCCCCTAGAAGATATAGAGAAGACGCAACCAAAGATTATCAAACGATTGCAAAGTGGGAGCTCTTGAACATCGACAGAAGATTCGCCCTGGACATTGAGAATTTGTTTTTCAAGTCTATCAAAATCATGTCGGGACAAGTTGCATCCTCTATTTGGGTGCGAATGCGCAAGGGAAAGCTAGGAGGTGCAGCGCTGACTGCAAGGTAAGTTGTAGAAGACACAAACATAGAGAGGCTTTTCAACTCAAGGTTAGGCTTTAGAGACTTCGAGGCATTGCACCCATCCCCCGACTACAAGGAAAAGATAAAAAAAAATGTATTTGCAATGATCCGACAACTTGGACCGCCCACATTTTTTGTCACGTTCTCCTCCGTAGAGCGAAGGTGGAAAGGGCTTCTTGCTGCACTAGAGAAGTTAGTCCCGCTGAGCCGAGATCCCGAGGAGAGCCTGAGCTCTTACCAACGTCACCTCATTCGTACCGATCCCATTGCAACTGCTCGTTTCTACGTCAACAGGTTCAACGCAATGAAATGGTTGTTGTGGACTGATTCCTCCATATGTGGCAAAATACAAGACTTCTTTTTCATCACGGATTTCCAAAGTCGTGGTAGCCAACATGATCATGGTTTGTTGTGGCTAGAAAATGCTCCATCACTCACAACGCACTCAGATCAAGATATTGTAATATTTGTAATACCCACATTAGCACAGATGGATCCATCTTGCCCAATGACCTTTCTAAAGCTTACAAGCACAAGCACCATATGACTTGCCGAAAGAAGAGCAAAAGTTGCCGTTTTGGATTTCCACGTTTCCCCATGCCATTCACAACTATTATCCGGCAAGGAATACTTGAGCCGAACATAGCTAGACAAGGTAAGCTTTACTTGCAACAAGTCAAAAGACAGCTCAGCCAGATTGATTTACAAAATGTCCCTACATTTGAAGAATGGCTAGAACAAGTACAACTCTCCATGGAACAGTACTTGCTTGCATTACAAGCAACAATCTCAGGACCCACTATTTTCCTCGAGCGTAAACCGAGCGATATATTCACAAACAACTTCAACAACTTTGGAATGCAAACATAGATATACAGTTTGTGCTAAACGTGCATGGGGCTGCGAGCTACTGCACCTCGAACATGGCAAAAATGGACAATACATTAATAGGAGTAATCAAGGCACAGGTTGATCACTGTGTCGCAAACAATGCAACAACGTTGGAGAGACTTTGAAAAGTTGGTAGCACAATGCTTAACACACAGCAGATTAGTTCACAGCAAGTTGCTTATATATGCCTCTCACTTCCATTGCATAGCTCGTCTAGAGAATTCATATACATAAATACTAATCCACCTGAAGAGCGAGCTCTAGTCCTCAAAAGAAAGAATGCCTTGCAAAAAATGCACCCCGACACGACAGAAATCTTCTCTGCCTCCATCATTGACAAATACGCCTCCAAACCACACTCGTTCTTTGCCATGTGCTTGGCCCAGTTCGCTTCCACAACAAAAAATCCCTCCAGGCCTGACACGTTGCTGCTAGACCCTGACAACCACTACAGAGAACAATGCCTTCTCTTCTTGCCATGGTCAAGCCATGAGAATGAGCACCTGCCCGAAGGTTCATCTTGGATTGATGTCTATACTTCGAACATTGAGACAGTGAAAAACAATGAATCACAATTCGTTGTCGAACCAGCTCCACTCGACAAGTTCGCAACAGTCGTCACAACCTCACGCAACACGACAAGTGTGAGTTCCTTGAACGATTCCGATAATGCCAACGTGATGATCAACACCCCATCAAAGCAACCAATGAAGAAACCATTTGCTTTGCATTTTTCCAAACATTTTTCCATGACCAATGAGGTTTTCCACGCATCAATAAAGAAGCTAAACCCAGAACAACAACTCATCCTCGATGATGTCATGCTCAAAAAACGCATATTACTATTAGAAAAGATACATCTCTTCCTCACAGGTGGAGCGGACACTGGAAAAACATTCACGCTGCTCTTGCTAGTCGAAGCCCTCATTCGCTTCTAAACACATAAGTCGGGCCACAATCCTGACTTTCCTAAGACACTCCTGATGGCATATACAGGCAAGGTAGCATTCAACATTGGTGGTACAACTATACACTCAGCTTTACATTTGCCTTTGATAACTACGGCACACACAAGCCTTGTTGGAATTAGGGTTGCAGAGAAACACACACATCTTGGAGAAGACGAAGGAAGCTCAAGGCACACAATAGAGAGTGTGTTACTTAGTGTGCAATGGAAAGATAGATAGCCCTAGAGTGATGGGCGTATATACAATGCTCGGGGGGAAAAACCTCCTAAAGAGGGAAAAAATGCCCCGGCGGTCCTAGTGTGTTCACACACATCACTACCACATGTATATGGTAACAAATCCCCCCTGGAGTGATGCGGTGAACGAGAGCTGGCACATGAGTAAAGGGAAGTGCCATGCCCTAAAGATATGATCAGTCCACAAAGGGGAGTAAGCCCAAAGCTTTGCGGAAAGCTTCAAGCTTCTCACGAGACAATGCCTTTGTGAAAAGATCTGCAAGGTTTTCCTATGTTGGCACATAAGCCAAGCTGATCTCTCCTGCTGAGAGCCTCTCCTTGACATAGTGGTAATGCACCTCCATGTGCTTTGTGCGAGCATGAAAAACTGGGTTCCTCGCAACTGCCAATGTGCTCTGATTGTCAGCGTAGATAGTGTTGGCAGTGTCCTGTCCAACACCCAAATCAGCCATAAGGCGTCTGAGCCATACACACTCAACCGTAGGTGTGAAGACTTCCCTATCTGAGTCCGAAAAAGCATGTAAGTCTGGCGGCAATGATCCCCCCTTGGGATAAAACAAGCCCAGATGTAAAGTGCCACTACGGTAGCGGAAAATCCTCTTGACAACCTGCCAATGCTTAGACCCTGGGCTATGCATAAATCTGCTGACCTGTGAGACTGCAAACTGAATATCCGGCCTCGTGTTGCATACATAAATGAGGCAGCCAACAGCAGTTTGGTAAAGAGTGACATCAGCAGGATCACCAGCATCATGTAGACTCAACTTCAAACCTGTTTCCATGGGAGTGGCAATAGGTTTGCAATCCTCGAGTCCAAACTTACACAGCAATGTCTCTATGTAACTTTTCTGACACAAGGCAATACCACCATCACACTGCTTAAACTGTATACCCAAGTAATGATGCAACAGCCCCAAATCTTTCATCTTGAAAGTAGCATTCAAATCAGCCTTAAATTCAGCAATATGTCTCTCATTTGGTCCAGTGATCAGCAAATCATCGACATAAAGAACCACAATGAGAAGTACATCACCCTCACGCTTTACATACAATGTGCTTTCTGTTGGACTGTTACGAAAGCCTTGTTTGACCAAATGAGTGTCAGCTTTCTCATACCAAGCACGAGGAGATTGCTTCAACCCATACAAAGCCTTGTTACATTTGCACACTTTGTCCTCTTGTCCTTTTATGACAAAACCGCGAGGTTGAGTTACATAAACTTCCTCAAATATGTCACCATTCAAGAAAGCAGTAACAATGTCTGATTGATGTACATCCCAACCAAAATGAGCTGCCCATGCACATAGAAAACGCACAGTAGTCATACGACAAGTGGGAGCAAAAGTCTCTTCATAATCTATGCCTTTTTGCTGTGCATAACCCTTTGCAACAAGTCGAGCCTTATGGCGATCGATCTCACCATCCGGCTTGCGTTTCAACTTGTAAACCCACTTTGTACCAATGGCTTTTTTGCCAGGAGGCAAATCACATAAAGTCCATGTGTCATTTTCTATAAGTGCATCATATTCTGATTGCATGGCAGCCATCCAATTTTCTGAATTCTGTGCTTCATCAAAAGACAGAGGCTCATCAACATCATGTAAACTAGACGCAGCCAAAGAATAACAATTTGATGCATAAGATGCATGGAGAGAGCCTGAACGAGTACGACAAGACAAAGGTGCATCCAATTTACTGTCACGCAAAGTGTGCACCAGCCATTTTGGCATACCTCTACCCTGCTCATTTTCAGCCCTTTCCTCATCAAGTACATCATGTACATCTGCATCAGTAATAGGCTGATCTAAAACATTTTCAGAAACCCCCATAGGCTGTACATTTGCCTCATTGGAACTTACATTCGTATTTCCACCACTGAAAAGAGGCAACAAAGTGTCATAAATGTCCTGTGAGCTTACATTACTGTCTCTAGAACATGACAGCAAGGGCTGAACAGAATCTTCCACAAACACTACATCCCGAGAAACCAGAATACGTTTTGTTTGCGGATGATACAACCTGTAACCTTTGCTTTCAGCACTATAACCAACAAAAATACATTTGACAGCCTTATCATCCAATTTTCTGCGCTGCACTTGTGGCACCAAAGCATATGCAAAACAGCCAAAATCACGCATGTGCTCAATAGAAGGCTTTCTATCATGCCATGCTTCATATGGAGTAATAGACTGCAAAGCTTTCGTAGGACACCTGTTAAGTACATAAGTGGCACACATGATGGCCTCAAGCCAAAAAGAATGCGGTAAAGCTTGACTTTTGACCATACATCGTGCCATTTCTGTCAGTGACTTGTTTTTCGTCTCAGCAACACCATTTTGCTGAGGCGTATAAGGCACTGTACATTGGTTTTTTATCCCACGACTAGCAGATTTTTGCAAATGCAGCAAACTGGCAAAATTCAGATGACCAAAACGTGCATGCCAAAGTTTTGCATCTGAAATAGCCCTTGAATCTGCAATAGCATTTGTAAAATTTTGTCCACACTTGTCATACAAAGTGAGCTTATACAACCCACGGCACAAAAGGCCAGATGCAACAATTTCATCACCAAAACTAAGATCATGAACTGTACATCTGTCATCCACAAATTTGACTACAAGTCCAAGTCTAGCAAGTGCGGATACAGACAAGAGATTCTTCTTGATCCCAGGTACATAAAGTGCATCAACAAGTGTGAAGGAACTGCCATTAGCAGCAGTGAGCACAATCTTTCCAACTCCCTAAACTGGATAAGAGGCGTTGTTGGCACAAGTGACTGAATTCCCATGAGGGACAGACTCAAGAGAGGTAAACAATTCACGATGTGAGGTAATGTGCTTTGTAGCACCACTGTCGAAATACCACACATGTGAATCTGCAGCAACGACTGACAAGCATGCATCATGGACAGCAGGATTGTAAGTGCACTCTGCGCTAAAAGCCTATTCTGCATCAACATCAGCAACACAGTCTCCTTTCACAGAAGACTCAACAATGGCTGCATTGTTAGTGGAACCACCATTTGCAGTGGAACCACCCACTTTCTTCTTAGCCTCTTTGGCCTTCAACTTAGGACACGACTTGATCAAGTGATCATTAGCCTTGCAATAATGGCAATGCATCTTCTTTTTGCCCTTATCACCAGAATTGCCAGACGAAGTGCTCCCAACAAAAGCATTAGGAACAGAAGTTTTTCCACTCGTAGCAGAACCATAAGAAGTGGCTGCATTGTTGTTACCACCTTTTCTTTGAGAAGCAATAAAAGCCTGTTCAACTGCACGCTGTCTAGTCCTGTTTTTTCTGGAAAGTGACTCTTGCAACAGCAATGTGCATAATGCATCAAACTTGACAACTTCTGGATTTCCTTGGGTCATAAGTCTCCAAGTACTAGAAAAACTCTAGTAATAATCTGGTAAGGCATCAAGAACAGTCTGCACAAGGGAACTATCTGAAATGACTTCACCTGCAGAAATAAGCTGCTCATTGATATCCTTGACACTAGCAAGGAAAGTGTTCATATCATCTTCCTCATGCATAATCTTCGACTCCAGCTCTTTACGCAGCAAAGCAATTTTAGCCTCATTGCGGCTTGCATAAAGACCTGCTAAAATATCCCAAGCCTGTTTTGCAGATTTTGCTAAACGGATGTGAGGAACAATGGTGCGCTTCACAGACGACGCAATCAATGCATGAGCCTGCGCATCCTTAACATCCCAACAAGCTTGTTCTGTCGTAGGCAAAACAACTCTAACAGCTGCAATCCTTGCAGCAAGACCTGCAACATCCTCAACATCGCCTACATCCTCAGAACCAGGACGTACATCAATGCCCTGCACAATGTTCCAGACACCCTTTGACACAAGAACATGTTGCATCATATAAGCCCACATAGGGTAGTTGTCCCCATCCAACCTATCCTCAGCAGCAAACATCTTGAACACATCTGTGTTGTTGTTGTCAGCCATGGTAAATGCTGCACCTGATGTGAAAACTGCCCGAAAATAGGAGAAACGGAGCGGGAACAACCTTAGCACAAACCGTAGAAGACTATAAGGCACCTGTTACGTAGAAAACGGCACAGACAGAAATTCTGCACAAAATGACAAAATATCCTGTGCAGTACTGCCTGTAGTGGAAACGGAGGCCGAAATGAGCCCAAATCAAAATTCTGAGCAGACCGAGCTCTTTGAGCATCCCCAAAATATTTGTCGACCTGCGAATGCTCGCCAAAGCTCACTGAAATCGGAGAAAGTGAGCAGGCGTGTGCTAGAGCAGCTGGCGACTAACCCCGGGAGGACGTGACCTGCTCTGATACCAATTGTTGGAATTAGGGTTGCAGAGAAACACACACAGCTTGGAGAAGACGAAGGAAGCTCAAGGCACACAATAGAGAGTGTGTTACTTAGTGTGCAATGGAAAGATAGATAGCCCTAGAGTGATGGGCGTATATACAATGCTCGGGGGAAAAAACCTCCTAAAGAGGGAAAAAATGCCCCGGCGGTCCTAGTGTGTTCACACACATCACTACCACATGTATATGGTAACAAGCCTCGGAGCAAAAAAGCTAGATGCATTGTCCTTACTTTATCAAGATTTGGAGCTTTTAGTGTTTGATAAAGTATCCTTGATAGGATCGAGTGTCTTCTCATTGGTTGATTCACGTCTTCGTGCCATCAAGAGAAAACACGACCAACCTTTTGGTGGCCTTGATGTCATACTTTGTGGTGACCTCTGTCAAGCTAGCCCAGTCAAAGACTCTTGTATATTCACAAGCAAACATGCTCTTCTCGAGGCAGTCGCACCTTCGTACTGGCATGAATTCCCTAAGTGCTACGAACTAACGATGACAATGAGACAAACTGATGCACAGTTTATAGAGGTGCTCAACCGAATGAGAATTGGCTCACACACCTGTAGCGACTTTGCATACATTAACAACTCCTTCCACAGAGAGTTGCCTGTTGACATAACCATATCACAGCTATTCTACTCTAACAAGGCAAAGGATGAACACAATGAAAAGGTCTTTTCACAATTGCTTGGTGAGCCACACATATTCAAAGCGATTGACAAACGCGCCGCTTCTTGTAGCAAAACAATAGCAATTCCATTGGATACCAGGCAAACTGCGGGTCTCCAAGCAACGTTGTATCTAAAACCAGGGCTAGTGGTCAAGCTATGCACTGGAAACCTAGACATTCTCGACGGCTTCATCAATGGCACAGAAGGCGTCTACAAGCTGTGCACTACATTCTCCGACACGACATGCCTCTGGATTCATTTCACCAACCCTAGCATAGGGAAAAAGCAAAGGTATGACCACCGTCATCTTCGCAGCCCACTCACATTGCCTGGTTGGACGCCAATTCTCCGCATCGCACGTGAATTCCAAATTGGGAAAAACTACTTCAACACCCTCACACACAAGCAATTCCCAGTTCAGCCTGCTACAGTCCGCACAATTCACCGATCACAAGGGCTTACACTCAACACACTAGCTTTCAACCCCAAAGGAATTAGGTCTCACGGCCTCACATACACTGCTCTCACACGGATTCGTGACACTGCAAATCTATATTTGATAGAGAGGTTGCTACCTTGCAACATTCACACCGACGCATCTGTCCTCAAAGATCTCCACAGGTTGAGAACATAAGCAGCTTACTCCCCCATCCAGAAGCAGTTACATCTCCACCAAGATACACATTACATTGTCCAATCACTAAACGTCGTCTCCCTTGGAAAGCATGCAAACGATATCATCCACAACAAAAGCCTGATAGCCTCCGACATCCTCTACCTACAAGAGACTCGATAACATGCGACAACCATTCCAGGCTTCTATAGCATATCCTCAACAGAACTACACGGCATCTCCATTCTCCATAAAAACAACCTAATAACTACACAAATACACATCTGCATAAATCAAACGCTTGAAACGATCCATGCAACTTTCCACTGCGCCAACAACTACCTGGCGACAGTCATTTCACTCTATAGGGAACCAGCATCATCACTCCCACGGTTCCTACAGAGCTTCTCCAAACTTCTCGATTCACCCCGCACCATGCGACCACTAATCATAATGGGAGATTTCAACACTGACGCACTTGAGAAAAGCAGCACATACAGAACCCTCTCCATCCTCATTCTCCAGCACGGGCTCCACCAATTGATACACCATCCAACCACAGTACACAACTCTACGCTAGACCACATATGGGTTAGCAATGACCTGCCGCAAACCATGTCTGACACCAACTACAACTACTGGTCCGACCACTCTACTACATACCTCCTCATTGCCAAAAACTAACCTTCTCTTGCTTTCTACATGCCATTGTGAGTTGTCACCTTGTTTTTACACTTACATGTATTTCAATTAAAAGAAACATCATACACCTGACTTATTATTTTGGATGCAAGTGACCTTACATATAACGAGATTTAAAAAAAAGAGAAAATCCTATTGCAATAAAATTATTTAATTACCAATTTTTTCACGATAGCATACTTTACAAGAGGAAACAAGATACAAAGAGGCCTATTGTATCCACACAATTATTCTCTCACAAGGTTGAGGATAGGAATGTTGCTCACTTGTGAGTAGCTATTCTTATGAGACATAATACTTTCCTTCCTCCCCCCCCCCCCCCCCCCCCCCCAAATAAAACCCAAAAAACAACACCCCAACACCAACACAAACACAAACAAAACAAAACAAAAAACACCCCTCGGGGGCCCTCCCTCTTATGCTCCCATTGTGGAAAAATGTGTCATCCACCTACAAGATGCTACTATAAAGATCAATCAAAGAAGAAGAAGGCCATCACCAACAACAAGAAGAAAACCAAGGATGAGATCAAAGTTGCAAGGGCTAGGGTGATGAGGAGCATGGATCCACCCAGTTTATTTATGAGTCAAATTTTGACATATTGTAGAGCACATATGATTACAACCCTCTTCCTCATTCTATTATACCATTTTGAGAATAGCCCCCCTGAGTGTGTGGTTTTGGTTATGAGCACTAGTTTTAGAGGAGTGTATCATGAGATGAGTCACTTTGACACTTATGATTCACCTATTATTTTGTATCCATGTTTAGGGTCTTATGAGTATGAGTATGAGCCAACATAGGTAGCTTATGAGTATGTTATGACCAATGTGGACATATGAGTGTTCCTACATTGAAGATGGGCTTTAGACTATGAACCATCTCTAAGGATATGCACATAAAATTACATAATAGTAGATGACATGACAAGAAATGAAACCTATTTTCCTTGAAGTGCATGCACTTGTTGACTTTCCAAAAGCTTCCCCCCTTTCTAGGGTCAATCCCTCTTTGTAGAGATGTATGCATGTGAGTTTGGCACATAGTGAGGGTGCCACCTTCCCCATATCACACTTACTTTCATGTCTGAGGACAAGGGTCCTAGTTAGAGCCTAAGCAAGGGCTATGAGCCCACCCTGGTTGGGCAAGGGGACCTAGGATAGCAAAAGGGTGGTATAGATGTTGGTGGATATGTGAAGAGTTGTATGCCTTTTTTATTGTTCTTATATTTGTATCAGAGCTCAGAGGTCTCTCTCTCTTTCACTTTGGCATGTAAGAAAGCTATGGCGAGGAGGGGAGAAGGTGGTCTGGGGATTCTTGGATGGAGGGAGCCACCCTAAGGGACCGTCTCCATGTGATGTTGAGGAAAACCATGTGAATTCAAGGAAATCCATGCAAAAGGTCATGCGAAAGGCTACGAGCAATCTAGAACGCGAAAGGGTTCAATTCAGGATGCATGAAGGCAATGAGCCATCTCAAACGCAAAAGGGTTCAATTCAAGATATATGAAGACTAAGAACCATCTCGAAGGCGAAAGGGCTCAATTCGAGAGCAAGGCTCCATGTACGGTTTGTGCAAGGCAAGGAAACCACCATTTCCAAGGTGAGGCCTTAGAGCAAAGCAATGGTGAGGTTTGTCTTCTCGAAATCGTGGCTTCCATAGGGAGGCACCATGGCCAAGGTTAAGGAAAAGAAAAAGGAAAATTTAACCAAGATGCATGGAGCAAGGCTCTGATTTTGACAAGAATCAAGAAGGCCTTAAGTATTTCAAAGACTCCAAGACCAGTATACACGGCTTGCACATCAAGGCAAAAGGTTGCTTCACAAACCAAGCAGAACGGGATCTCAACAAGTTCTTTTTTGTTTTTGAAAAATTGGGCTCAAGGTTTAGAACCAAAGGCTACCAGGAAATTTTTATAGATTGGAGATGTCAAAAAGTGCAAATGACTGTCGTTCATATGGAGAAAATGCATGCAAGGCATGCGACTATGGTGGATCCAACTCCACATAAGCAAGCTTTTTTTACACTTCTACTATAGCTCTATCGAGGACATCATCGACCAGATTGTGGTGCGTTTTTTCAAAATCTATGCATAAGGGTACTTTGAATAGGTCCAAGTTCAATAAATTTATACTCAACAAGGCAATTGTTTGTCTGTGATCGACAATATCAATTCAACTAAAGATATGCAAGGCAAGCACAAGGGTCCATAAATACACTTGTTTTAAGCTATGACTTTTTGCATGAGCATGCTTATGGAATTTTGTCTAAGGGTGCACCCAAGTTTTAGGATTGCCATTTATTTTTTCCTATATGCATCTTCTATTGTGTTTTGGACATGGATGATTTGTTTTAGGCAGTTATTTTGCCTCCATGGACGAGTAACGACTCATTTATGATTGATTCTAATCATTGTTATATTCACACAACAGATAACAACTTTTCTTCTAAATAAACATCATTATGAACCGTAGCCGATTAGTCAAGTGGCATTTATTTTGCCTATTCTTTATGATTTTATAGTTAAGCATTTTGTTGCTATACTCTATAAATACATGCAACGACACACCAACAAATGTTAAGACATACATGGCAATTTGTATTGAGGACAGGGGTCCTAAGACATCACAATTATTCAAGCTCAAGACAAAAGAAAATTGATATGATGAAAATGCATGTGGACAAGGGTCCTACGGTTTTGACTCCAAGTTTTTACATGAAGGAAGGTTGTTTATTTGTGACAAAAACAAGCATAGCTACAAAGCTATCAACCAAGCGATCAGCTAACACTTTTATGTTTTCCAATATCTTGAATGCAAAATTGGCTTGTGAAGATCCCATACGGGTAGAGATTTTTTCTTTGGCACTTGTTATCCACCAAAAGGGTGGATAATATGGTCTGAGAGCTCATGGAGTTAAATTAGCCACACATACTAACACTTCTTTTTGCAAAGGGCATCGACACGAATGCTCGAGGAATCAACATCTATGTATGAGATAAATTCCACATGTGGAGAGTATGAGTTCTCATGAAGTACTATGACACTGACATCATATATTCATATGTGTCATGACGCCTCCTAAGGTGTTTATCGCTCTTGTTCTATGCCGAACATTAAGACACTCTCTTTTTAGATAATTATGTGGCCAATGTTATCTATTTAAATATGATTATGATTCTGTCTGCAAAGTGGCAAGATAAAAAATTATGACAACCCTATCAGTAATTGTGTGGTAGCAATTCACGTTTTGGGTAACCTTTACGTACTATACTTTTTAACAGATACATCTAGACATTCCACTTATGAAATGTTTATGCTATGAACATTATGATTTACTTTTCATATCTCCTCTATCTACATATCTATTTTTGGAGGTTGTAATTTTATGATGTTTACAGAGTTCTTGGTTAAGAAGAATATGAACTTGATGAAGGTTCCACTTGGGAGAACATTAGTCTGATTAAGAAATGATTTTGCTTTTGAGGACGAAAACTATTCTTCCAGGGGGGGAAGTAGTGTGAGGAAGGGTCATGGGGCTACAGGGCTTAAGCAATGGCTATGAGCCCACATGACATGGCATAGGTTCTAGAATAGCAAAAGGCTATAGGTGTTGGATGGGTGGAGAGTTGTGTGCTATTTTACCTCTATCCTTACATCATGCTTAGTTTTAAGCTATAAATTAACCTTTTTTGTATAGATTTCATCTAGTTCAATAAGCAAGTTTGCTACTTCCATTTACTCTCTTATTCATTTACCTATGATCATGGTAATAATATAAGTGTCTTTGCCTAATCCTCCATAGCTCCATACCAACATCAATTATGGCGAGTTGGTGGTAATATGGGTATTCTTCTTTTACTTTGTAGCCACAAATGCATGTTTGATAGCACACTGCTTAGCCCTGTTTTTTTCTACACTATGCCTCTTGAAACAATACACAAACAAGACCATCAAAAAATTCTTTATCATGAGTCTAAAGTTGGAGACAAAAGTTTGATGAGAATTTGACTTTAGATAGTAAGTTCTTTACTAAGCATTTCTTTCTCTCTCTCTCTCTCTCTCTCTCTCTCTCTCTCTCTCTCTCTCTCTCTCTCTGTGTGTGTGTGTGTGTGTGCATAGGACATTTCTTTACAAAAATCTTGCTCTCTTGTAATTTACAAATTTACAATCTTGAAACACAATGTTTATTTCATTGTTTAATTGATCAGGTTAGAGAAGACTCTGAAACACCAAATAAACTTGAATGCAATGCAAGAAGTAAGAATGAAAATAAAAAGATAAGTCCTTGAATAGTGTGAAACCATCAGGATACGTTACGTCAATTTGAGCAATTGAGCATTGATGTGGAGGAAGCAATTGCAAGGCAAGAGGTAGATGTAGAGGTAGAGGCTCTACATGAGACAAGGCAAAGACACGATAGGCAAAGAGACAGAGAGGAGGATGAGGTGGACAGGGCAATCAATAGTGGGCTAGGGCCTCAAGATCCGTGTCTCATGGAGGGTGAGTTGTAATGTAGGTCTCTCACCCTCATATAGAGGAGGATGCCAATGGAGGCGACAAGATTGACAACAAGGTAAGGTTATGGCTCGAGGATTCACCTCATGCAATCAAAGGGTATTTTCTACTCGTATGCTACTAGGTAATGAAACTCTTCTTTATGAAAGGCAAGTTTTTTTTTCCAAATTGCAATTAAAGACTCCATCCATAAATGTAATCGTATAAAATTGTAATTTTTTTTGTCTACCCTCCCTTTGCACTCTCATGGTATATAGGTACCCCTTTGTAGGGTTTGTCAAAATCGTCTTTCCTAACTAAAGGAAGTAAGGGCACACTTAAAACTCTTCCAAGTAGAGTTTGCCAATAATAGAACTAGCACTTGATGAATTTTGCAAGGCAAGTTCAAAATCAAGCCAAGATTTTGTAATTTTAACTGATTAAAATCACCCAATACCTGACTAACCCCAAGGATTATTGCAAGACATAGAAGAGGGATGCAGCAAACGCAACTTCATGTTTGTTGACAAGGAACTCTTTATTTTGGCTCTCTCCCTCCTTTTGGTGGAGGACCAGACCATCATATTTTTGTGTTCAAAGGTTACCCAAGTGAGGGAGATTTTTCACAAGAGGTCTTTTTTTCCTACAAAAAAGGTCTATTGTTAATGGCGTGTCGCAAATAGGCAGTAGAGCAAAATGAATTGTGAGTCGAGTGCATCTTGTGTGAAAAACCTTGTTTGACAGTGCATTCAATGTTGTAGTCAATGTTCCTTCCCTGTCATCAGAGGCTTATACTCTGAATTAGCCTCCAAATCTTGATCAAAGAGGAACAAGAGTCCCATCAACACAATCATATCTGTTAAGTGTTAAATGATGTAAAAGCTATGGCAGCTCACTCCTTACTTGCAAATTATTCACTACTTGCAAATTATTCACTTTTTGTCCAATATGGAAAAGATGCCACCTTTCCTGACGTCCAAGCCACCTTCATAAAAGTATAGTATAATAACTTATTTTGACTGACAGATAAAGATTATCAGAGTGATTTTGATTCCTTCGTCAAAGAAGATATCAGCAAAATCTTCAATAGGCATTGAAAAGAGTAAACAAACAAGCCTACCATTTTTTGGTTGCTACAAACCCCTCATTGTGTCAAGGCAAAATACAACAATTACGGCCCATGCATGGAGGACAACAATGGTTTTTTTAGTTTAGCCAATACACGAGAGACGTACCATACAGCTTACCTACACGCAGTCACACAAATAGAAGAGAAAGGTAGCTATTTTTACTTAAGAGCTCGCTCGGTCTTCTATCTACAATCAAATTGTAACCATGTTGAAGAAGGATTCTAACATCTGTGTGGTCAATTTCTTGTAGAAGAAAAGAACAGCCAAAGAGTCATCCAAAGGACTGCTACTGTCACTTCCCTAAATCTGAGCGATCCAAGAGCACATTATTGGAAAGGAACTGTCCTTTCGCTACCCCGTCACAGTCGGGGGTCAGAGGGCAGGCCATCCTGGCCATCCACCCAGCCCCCATTAATGGGCAGAATCGGCCTGCAGAGCTTCTGGATGCATGACACCTCAGTCTTCAGACTGTGAGAGGTGCAATTAACAGTCTGCAGGCCGGTCTACAGTGTCCAACTGAGCACCCAGAATTCTAGCTCTCATCATTGCCAATCATTGCATGGCAACTCAATGCGCAGAATAAATACTGCTGCTCGGCCATAATCATGCTCCAATCATTGCATGCCAGGTCAGCACACATAATACTTGCTGTGAACGTCCTCTGGTTGCCAACTCAGCAGGCAGGACCTCGCCTACTCCTACACCTGACATTGCAGGGGGCCCCGACACTGGACTGCCAGGAGAGGACCCTCTCTTGCAGGTCCTTTCCCTACACCGTTAAGGGTAGGCCAGAGGAGGGTCAGTCGCCACCCAGATCAGGAGCTGCCAGGTGCTGACGTGGGAGACTTTCATACACAATGTGCTGGCTGCTTCTTATGTGTAGGTTGGTGGTGGCATTCCAGCTGCTGAGTGGCAGCATGGCATCTTCTTTCCTTCTGGCTGCTGAGGCGTCATCTCCTGCTTACATTACGACTGCTGCTGTATCGGAGCTGGCACCAGGCCGGTTGTAATTCTTGACGTATGCTGATGTGGCTACCATCCGACAGCTGATTCCAGCCTAGAAGGCTAGGTGATCCCATGGCAGGAATTGGTAGCCCCCTACCCTTGACGGACAAATAATAAAACCACTCACAAATAATGTTACAACAAATGTATAGTAAATACTAAGCAAACGAATCGATACCAAAAATGGTCAGCAAGCCATGTTTATGATAATAATCACTTAATCACCAAAGTTTTCTACTAGCATTTGATTGTTTCAGCACATTTTACACTTGATGGTCACGGCAATGACTATACATGGCTTTTATGCAATGATACATTGGCCATGAGACATGGCTAAATTTGGAATGAACCAGTTGCCTCCCTACCCCTGTGTATTTGAAAAGACAAGCATTCAAACCTATAAATCCGCCCCAAATAAATCACGGATCCCCCATCTTCGCAAAGAGGTAGGGCACCTCTAGCTATGCACCTCCTCTTAATGCCAAGACAAGATGAAGGACTGAACCACCTTCAATGTTATAGTCCTTTGCAGTCTTCTCATCATTCATTTGCTTACCGGCGAAGATGAGCCTATACCACGAAGCCAAAAAAAACATAAGCAAAGGCTACTAGAAAAAATTTACGACTCCATGACAGAACAAAACAAACATCAGTAGCCTTCAATGCAATGCACGAGTAATTCAAGGATCCATGCAGACACGTACTTCAATAAACACAGCATTATTCTTGGACGCATGCCAAACAATCTTCTTACCAGACCCCACACTACAATCTCCTAACAAAGGCCTAGACCCGATTACCAGAAAGTTACAAAAAGCAAAAGCCACGCACAACGTCTGCATATTATGTAAATCATGAACTTAGACCAATACCAGCACAAAGCATTGCTTACCTTTGTTGCACAGGCGGTATCCCTTCCTTTTCCTCCACTCGCTCTTTTATTCTTTCGATTGTATCAGTTGGTTCAATATCAATCTCAATCTCTTTACCAGTGAGAGTTTTCACCTTAATCATGGTGCCGCCACGCAGCCTAAGAACAAGATGGAGTGTCGACTCCTTCTGGATGTTGTAATCAGCCAAAGTCCGGCCATCCTCCAACTGCTTTCCTGCAAAAATCAGCCGCTGCTGATCTGGTGGAATTCCCTCCTTATCCTACAGAAAAGATTAAAGCAGAAAACAATCAGATGACATTCAAAAAAGGCTCTCTCTCTCTCTCTCTCTCTCTCTCTCTCTCTCTCTCTCTCTCTCTCTCTCTCTCTCTCTCTGTGGATAGTTTCCTACGACATTAAAATTCTCTTCTTGGGTGTGTGTGTGTGTGTGTGTGCTACTAAGAAGAGGAAAATGGTATAACCTTTCTATCACCCAAGTGTGGTAGATTGGTTATGTCATTCCCCTCTTGAATAACAGGTCTTGAGTTCAATTCTCCTCCTCGGATAGATCTTTAAGGTCTCTTGGGATAGTTTCCTACAACTTTAAAATTCTCTTCTTCTTCTTCTTCTCTCTCTCTCTCCCCATTCTCACACACACACACACACACTTCTTTCTTGTAGAATCACCCACTTGAAGGCATATTAGATACAGTCTCTTCTTGCATTGCACGCTGCTTGTTCAACATTGCCTTCACGTCCATGTAACAAGGTTTCATTTTGCAGGGGTGGTAAGTGTAAGTGGAAAGGTCCATGGTGCAAAAGTCCAGAAGAAAGCCACATGCACATATGTGTGTGCGCATGCGCGTAAGTGCAAGTGCACGTGCGCGTGCAAGCACAATGGTGTGGAAACTCTACAAGAATGACAAAGTACAGAGAGAAAAAGAGGAACCCACCTGGATTTTGGTCTTGACATTGTCGATGGTATCACTGCTCTCCACCTCGAGAGTGATGGTCTTGCCAGTTAGGGTTTTCACAAAGATCTGCATCGTCCGCAACTGAGACCAGCACAGCCAAAGGCTTTTTCAAACAAAACAAACAAGAACGCGAATCGACCCTGTCGGTGTGAGTCTTTTAAGCGCGGCGAAGGGTAGCGAGGGAAGAAAGTACCTTGTCGACAAGACTGTCGATGTGCGGGGCTGCAGAGATGAGCAGAGCAGGGAGGAGCGTATATATAACTCCGAATCGCTTACAGGAAACGCAGAAATCATGAAGTTTTATTTCATGTTTTTGGGAGAGTTGAACTCTCTCTCTCTCTCTCTCTCTCTCTCTCTCTCTCGCTTCACACCAATGTTCCCAAAGAACACTTTTCCAAACAAATAGAAACTAGTCTTGCTTGGTGGGCCTTGCTATATAACATCTATAGAATATAACATGAAATATGCAAATTGACTTTTAGCAGCTAGCATGACTAGAAGGAAACAAAAGCAAGGCTAATTTGGGAAGTGCAGCATTGCGTGAAAGGGATATACAGTCGAAAAATGCTATACTGTTTATCGGATCAATTATTAGAGATTATAGGAGTGGTTACAGTTGAGATTATATCCAAGCGAGGTTGTATTATAGAGGAAATTTTTTATTAAATGGTTGCTAGCACAACACATCGGCTCGCATTTTTTAAGGTGAATTTCGACAATGCATGTTGCACCGTTTGCCGCATCGATTGTCAAGTCGATATTTTCAGTGATATTTTCAAGGACATTTATGTTACCCGCATTCATCTTCATTTCAAGTTTTTTAATGTAAGTTTCATTGTACAATTTATTCAAGGCAAGGTTGTTTTAGTGTTGGACGTCTGTGATGTGACATGCACATGCACTTCATCTATACTACATGCACCCAAGGTACAATTGATCTTATCTGCAACTGGTTTTCTTTCACGAAAAATGGTGAAGAATTGAAGCAATTCAGGGTCCGTTGCATGTCTTATAGAGCATGCCATCTTGTACAAAGCTGCATGTTGCCAGTGGACCGAGCTTGTGATATGACATGTGTTACAAAGCTCTCGTGTACTGACTACAACCTGGGGGTACTTGGGCAAGATCACCGAGCAAGTGAACACATTTGTTGTTGAAGGGATCTGCCAATTTACTGGTTGTTACATTGATATATTGTCTTACTATAAGGTCAAAAGTTGTTTGGGTTAACATGGATAGCTCATCTCCATAATTATAATATCTGCCTCTTCTATGTCCAAATATCACTCATCAGTCTCATGATGAATAGAGAGAGGATACTGTTGATTCGTGGTTGGTATCTTGAACTGATAATGGATTGTAAATAGAATGCCGCTAAGCCGAAAAAGCGGCCAACAATAATATAGAAGGGAGGGCAACAAGAGTGTTTATTTCATTTATCTGTCGACCTTGTTTATCGTTATATATGTGAGGTATATCGTCGCGCAGCAGAGACATACTTCTAGATTGTGAGCGAAGATGTCACATTGCATGCTCCAATCTTTATACAATGCAGTGAATTCAAACCATGACCTAGCATATGGTCGGTAAGCTAGTTTCAAGGTGGTTGAAATTTACTCTTTAGCTTATTGATGCTTGAACTGTAATCTTCTAGGTCTTGAGAACTTCATACTGACACCTAAGTACGGGAGAAACGAGGACATATATAGTATGGCATCAACCTAGTATGGTATAATTTATTTAGAGCTAAAGTAAAGATGCACAAGGTGAATTCACTACTGTGATACACCACATGTATTCACTAATGTAATACATCACATACATTTGGCAAGCAACCGTATGCAAAAAGTTACGTGTGCAACTCACGTGCAGATGTTGATCGACATTGAGTGTATAGTTCTGAAAACGAGATCCAAATAAACCAAAGCAAAGGAAGTAATGCGGAAATTTCTAAAACAAGAAAATAGATAAAGCATGAATGAATTGCAACAATAAATGAGGTGCTATACTAACATGCAATCTTGTACTCTTGCTTTCTGATTGTCCAATCTACACACCGCTGATATGTGAGTCAAGCTACAACAAAGCAATGTGAATAGTTAAATATATCGTATTGCAATGAAACGTCACACTAAAAGTGCAAAGTATGTTGTGCACGTCATACAGAGGTGCCATACAAAAGTATGGTGGACAGCTGACCCTGTGGTCTCTCCAAAAAATTATAAGAAACGGAAGCCGTGCCCTGCCCCGTAGCGTTTATTTGTTGTGCCAAGCAAACGCATGCGCATGGAAAATTGGATACATATAACAGACCTTGCAATGTTGTCGAGCTGGAGTCACGCTTGTGCAATTGGAACGTGCATTGTTGTGAATATATGTCCTTCCTGCCATACACAAAACATGCAAATGTAACTTTATGCTCTATGTCCTATGATCAATATTACTCTCTCTCTCTCTCTCTCTCTCTCTCTCTCTCTCTCTCTCTCTCTCTCTCTCTCTCTCTCTCTCTCTCTCTCTCTCTCTCTCTCTCTCTCTCTCTCTCTCTCTCTCTCTCTCTCTCTCTCTCTCTCTGAGTTGTAAGCTGCTTCGATCAACAATTATGTCTTCTTGCCTCCTTGCTGGCTAGCCTGCATTATGTATCGATACCAAATTGATGTCTGCATTTGCAACCGTCCGAACTTGATTCGATAGCTGTTGTGTACATGGATCTTTGCTCATAGAATCCGCCACCAAATCATGGTTATTGGCAAGAAGAGAGCTCTAAAGCAGCAAATGCTATGCGTTCAAATCCACACCACGAGCATTCCCTGCTTTGTATGCATCTGCTGAAGAGCAGCGCTACAGTATACTGTTGTTGCTAATCTCAATTGCGGCCGCATTGGCTACCGTCTACGCACGGTTTAGAAAGAGAATCTCTTTACATGCCACAATATTGGCCACATTGTTTGTAAAATTTCTGCTATCCCACCCAGATATTGAATTGCCAACAGTGAACTACTGCTAGATGTTAATAGGTCCTGACATATTGGTATGCATGTCTTACGATATGCCATTACTCCGCAGTCCTTGTTCTTCAGCTTCTCCAGCATCAAAGCTCTTTGTGTGAAAAAAGAATTAGCTTCCGCTTCTGGTGATCTTTGACTATTCTTTTGATCCTAGTCCGCAACGTAGGCACCTGCATGATTGACTACGTGACTTCCGCTGAAATACTGCTGCATCTCCTTGGAGATACACATTAACCAACTCCTACGGACATTAAATTGGTCATGAGAGATGCTTTTGTTTGTCTGCAGATCGTTCTGAAATGCTTGTCTCATCAAATTTTCAGATAGGCTATCAGCAGAGTTGGACGAGGAGTGCGACTCAAGTCAACAACTCATCAAACCATGACTTGCACTAGCGACAATATTCCCCAATGCCTTTCCCTCGACATTGAGCTGTCTCTCACTAATCCCCTCACACTCTCAGCTAAAAGCGCAAGCAATTAGCACTCAAGCCGCTGGCTTAATTACTTGAGGACAACCATCACAGCTTCTGTGCGATCGATCTTGCTAAGCTTTTCTGCCCTCATGTCCACTTCGATGTCTATTCTTTTCATTTCTTCGGCCTCTTCCAGTTGCATCGCCAACACCCTGATAGCAGTAGTAAAAAAATGTGTTGAACGGGCGAGTTTTGGTGGTTCGACTCCAGATTAGACCAACTTCTCATCGATTGAAATCTGATTATCTTTTGTTTCAGTAGAACTAGAACAGACCTCTGCCATTGGTCGCTCGCACGAAATATCTGATCTTTGAGAATGCTCATCGCGTCGGCAAGCATCCGAAGTACCCTCTAGCTTGATGATCTACGAAATATAACGAGGGTTTGAAAGGTCTTTGGTACTCTTTTCCGGTTCTGCTTGGCTTACTGCTTCACAGGCAAACTGCGTGGAAAAGAATTGGAGTGAATCTTGAGAATTAGGAATGGGGATCTGCTGCATATCATTTCCATGAACATTGAAGGATGGTCGAGGGCACAGGGTTGTTGAATCTGCACGAGATTATATACTTGGAGCGGAATAATGCTGTCCATAACTAGTTGTGTCTGCCGAAAAGAGCTGAGTAAGGTAGTTGAAGCTGGACATACCGTTCAACTCACCACTGGGTCTTGTTGCACACAGGTGCTATGATCGCTATGTGGGGAAGGCACAAGTAGGCTGCATTGCAAAAGAAGGCCAATTAGGAGGCGCAAGTAGGCTTCACTGCAAAAGAAGGCCGATTAGGTATTGAGACTTCACTGCCAAAGAAGGCCGATTCGAAGCTCCAAGCTACTTCTGGGAACCAGCGAACTGCCTGTGGAGAAGAGCGACCTGTTTCTGTATGAGAGCAACGAGATTGATTTAATTCACTTGGCAGCTTTTTGCGCGGAGTTTTTTTTAGAGCTTTTCATTAGAGTGATGTTTTTTTTTTATAATTTAAATCTAATCCACGTGGTGGCTTTTGCGTTCAGATACTGCAAAAAGCACCTTGGGCTCACCAAGTAAAAATTGGGCTTTTGGAATTTACTGGTTTTTCTCCAAAATTTTCTAGGTTTTTCTAATAGTTACTACTAAACTAGGGAAGATTTTACATTTTTTCTAAATTGTAAAATTTTATTTTACAGGTAGAAACTAAACCCTAGCAGGTGCATTGTAACTGTTTACAAGTTTTCCGTGAACACTGCTTCACACACAATCATCAAGGTGGTTTTTGAAAGGGTTGAGCTCTCCACAAAAAGCTCTCTCTCTCTCTCTCTCTCTCTCTCTCTCTCTCTCTCTCTCTCTCTCTCTCTCTCTCTCTCTCTCTCTCTCTCTCTCTCTCTCTCTCTCTCTCTCTCTCTCTCTCTCTCCAAAAACAAGGACAAATTAGAGAGAGAATAATTGTGCGACTGAATTGCAGCATCTTTGCTTGTTGCTCTTTGTGAATTTTCATGGCTTGGCAAGGATAAGACCTCGCAATCTACACTTTTTGAAAGCTTACGAACATAGAAAACATCCTCGATAAAACCTCCTTCTCAAAGACTCGCGCCCCTTGCCACTAACATTTCAACCATCTCCAAAACTAGAAAAGCCAATAGATCAGTTGTGTGGTTATAACTGAGATTTTTCACGCTTTTCCTTTGCCCACTATTAGAAGAAACATGCTAGATATAAATACTTATCATTGAGCGATCATAGTGTTTTCTTGTTTGTGCTCACATCCAGGGATTTTGATTGTGTGATGAAGTGAACTATGAATTGTGAATATAGCTTGTTAGGCATGTTATTAACATAAGCCAAGAAAACCTACTCTCTAAGTTAGCCCAGCGGGCTACTAGCTTTGTCCAATGATCCAAAAATGGGCGCCAAAGGTTCCCTATAAAACATAAAGCTCTACTTTAGACTATGTGATCTCCACCCATCCCCCTTGGCCCTATCTTTAGGACCCCTTTCCATCACAATCGTAGATGGAGTTTGATCGATCCCATCATCGAATCTTTAGAACCATGCCCCTAGGAGCTTTGTCCTTACATTACTCCCCCCCTTGAAAGAGAGTTTTAGCCTTGGAAAACAAAAATGAAGAATCTCTTACGAAGAGCGCCAATGTTTTTTCAAGTGGAACCTTCTTCAAGTCTATCTCTCCACGAAACTAAAACTTGTTGATGAACATGATTTTTTGTTCATAAATCGTGATAATCTAAACTCTGCATTGGCTCATGAGGCCGAGTAGGTGGCTCAATTATGTCAACCAGACTATTTAGATCAACAACATTATCTTCCTGTCTTAACCGTTTCCATAAATAGCTAACATGAAAAACAAGATGGATGTGTGAATGTGTTGGTAAATGTAATTCATAAGTAGGCTCACCCAATCTTCTTAAGTGCATTCATAGAGCAATTTACGTATAAGTTCAATTTATAAGTACGCTCACCAATCTCCTTAAGAATCTTGAAAGGACCACCATGCCTGGTTGAAAGCATAGGTATTAAAACCTTCCAAAACACCCAATCTCCCTCTATGAAGAACACTTGTCGACGTTTTTCATATGCAAACTTTGTGTAACTTGAGCTTGCATGACATTGCTTTTAGCAATACGTAAGATATCAAAATGTTATTGTGAGAAATCTTTAGCCAAATGTATGCATTCATTGGCCAAGCCTTCGATAACAGGAGACCAAAGTTGAGAACCATATACGAATATAAATGGACGAAATCCAATGGAAATGCTACTGTTGTGAGAAAGTTTGAAGATGGGCAAATTGTCTTTCCAATTTGTGTGTTTCTTACTGATATATGCATGTAGCGTATGCTCTAGTACCTGATTTACTCTCTCATTGTGTCCATCAGTCTGAGGATGATCAGCATACTAAAATTAAGAGTAGTTCTTAACTTCAAAATACTGCTCTCAAAAAATGGCCATCAAATTTTGTATTGTAATCCCTTATTATATTGGATTGAAGGCCATATAAGTTCTACAAATTCTCCACAAACAACCTTGCAAGTTCGGGAGCCTTGACCATAGTCTTAGTAGGAATAAACATATGCATCTTGGTCAAACAGTCTACAACTGCCCAAATAGAGTCGTGGCCACAAACTGTCATACATAGACCATTAATAAATCCATAGAGATGCTCTCCCATTTTCCATTAGGGATCCCTAAAGGATGTAAAATTCCACCTATCTTGACACGCTCGTGTTGGAATTAGGGTTGCAGGGAAACACACAACACTTGGAGAAGATGAAGAATCTCAAGGCACACAACAGAGAATGTATTGCTTATTTCACAAATGAAAGATAAGTTAGCCATAGAATGATGGACGCATGTACAATGCACGGGGGAAAAAACCTCCTAAGAATGTTCACACACATTACTATCACATATATGGTAACAAATACCCCTTAGGAGTGATGCGGTCAACGAGAGTTGGCACATAATGTATAGGGAAGTGCCACACCCTGAGGACATGATCAATCCATAAAGGGAAGCAAGCCCAAAGCTTTGCAGAAAGCTTTGAACTTCTCATGAGGCAATGCCTATGTCGGCACATAAGCCAAGTTGATCTCTCATGTTGAGAGTCTCTCACTGGCATAGTGATAATGCACCTCAATGTGCTTTGTGTGAACATGAAAACTGGGTTCCTCGCAACTACCAATACGCTCTAACTATTAGTGTAGATGATGTTGGCAGTGTCATGTCTAACACCCAAATCCGCCATAAGGCGTCTGAGCTATACACACTCAACCGTAGCCGTAAAGATTGCCTTATACTTAGCTTCACAACTCAACGTGGCCACAATAGGTTTCTTTTGCTCAACCATGATATGCATGAACTATTGAGCATGAAGCAAAAACCACTTGTGGACACTCGCACATCATAACAACTAGCCAAATCTAAGTGCGAAAAAGCATGTAAAGTTGGTGGCAATGATCCCCCCTTGGGATAAAACAACCCAAGAACTCAAGTAGCAAAAGATCCTCTTAACAGCCTGCCAATGCTTAGACATGGGCTATGCATAGATCTTCTAGCTTGTGAGACTGCAAACTAAATATCTAGCCTCTTATTGCATATATAAATAAGGCATCCAACAGTAGTTTGGTAAATAATGACATTGATAGGATCACTAGCATCATGAAAACTCAATTCAAACATATTTCCATTGGAGTAGTAATAGTGTTGTAGTCCTCAAGTCCAAACTTACATAGTAATGCCTCTATGTAGCTTGTTTGACATAGGGAAATACCCCCATCACACTAATTAAATTGCATGCCCAAGTGATGATGCAATAGCTCCAAGTCTTTCATCTTGAAAGTAGCATTCAAATCAACCTTGAATTCAGCAATGTGTGTCTCATTCCGACCATTAATTAGCAAATCATCTACATATAGAACAACAATGAGAAATACATCACCCTCACTACAAAGTGCTTTCAGTTAGACTATTATGAAGGCCTCATTTAACCAAATGAGTGCTAGCTTTCTTGTACCAAGCACGAGGAGACTGCTTCGACCCATACAAAGATTTCTTACATTTGCACACTTTATCTTCTTGTCCTTTCTTGACAAAATCACGAGGCTGCATTACATAAACTTCCTCGAATATATCACCATTCAAGAAAGTAGTAACAATGTCTGATTGATGTACATCCCATCCAAAGTGAGCTGCCAATGCACATAGAAAATGAACAGTAGTCATAAAAATAGTGGGAGCAAAAGTCTCTTCATAATCTATGCATTTTTGTTGTGTATAACCTGTTGCAACAAGTAGAGCCTTGTAGCAATCAATCTCACCATCCGGCTTACGTTTCAACTTGTAAACCCACTTTGTACTAATGGCCTTTTTTCCAGGAGGCAAACCACATAAAGTCCATGTATCATTTTCTATAAGTGCATCATATTCTAATTGCATGGCAGCCATCCAATTTTTTGAATAATGTGCTTCATCAAAAGAAAGAGGTTCCCCCTCATCACATAAACTAGAAACAGCCAACGCATAAGACGCATAAACTTGAATGTAGATTCCAATGAGGCAAATGTACCCCTATAGGCTATACATTTGCCTCATTGGAATCTACATCCAAGTTTCCACCATTAAAAAGAGGAAATAAAGTGTCATAAATGTCATGTGAGCTTACATTACTATCTTTATACATGATAACAAAGGCTAAACAAGATCTTCCACAAACTCAACATCTCGTGAAACCAAGATATGTTTTGTTTTTGGATGCTATAGCCTATAGCCTTTGCTTTTAGTATTGTGACCAACAAAAATGCATTTAACAACCTTATCGTTCCAATTTTTTGCATTGTTTTTGTGGCACCAAAGCATAATCTAAACAACAAAAAACGTGCATGTGATCATTAGATGGTTTTTCATCATGCCATGTTTCATAAGGATTCATAGACTGCAAATCTTGACTCTTGTTAAGTACGTAGCACACACGATAGCCTCGAGCCAATACAAATGTGGCAAAGCTTGACTTTTGACCATGCATCCCTGTAAGCAACATGATTTGTCTTTCAGCAACACCATTTTGTTGAGGTGTATACGACACTATACATTGGTGTTTTATCCCACGATTAGCCAAAAATGTATTAAACTCATTAGACATATAGTTCCCCCCTCGATCTAAACGGAGGGTGCCCATAGTACATCTCGTTTCCTACCATAGACAAAAATGGCTTGAAGCACATGAATGCTTCGAACTTAGCTTAAACGGATACACCCATGCATGCCTAGAGTAATCATCAATGAAAGTCACAAGGTATAAGTAATTGCCTACGTGTAACCCTTATTGAACCATCCTTTGAAAACTTTGAACGTTGCATCTTACCCAAAATACAGCCTTCATAAGAAGGTGCTTCAAGAGGCGGCAAAGAAGCAACCATATCAAATTTTGGCAAACGCAACAAACTGATAAAATTCAAATTTCCAAAACATGCATGCCAAAGTTTTGCAGTTGAAATAGCTTTTGAATCCACAAATGCATTTGCAAAATTATGCCCATGCTTGTCATAAAAAGTAACCACGGCACAAAGTTCCAAATGCAACAATTTCATTACCAAAACTAAGATCATGAACAGTACATCTTTCATCCACAAATTTGACAACAAGACCAAGTCTAGCAAGTGTAGATATAAACAAAAGGTTCCTTCTGATCCCAAGTACATAAAGTGCATCAACAATTGTGAAAGAACTACCATTTGAAGCAGCACAATCTTTCCAACTCCCTTAACCGGATAAGAGGCATTGTTGGCACAAGTGACCGTATTCCCATGAGGGATGGACTTGAGAGAGGTAAAGAATTCACAATGTGAAGTAATGTGCTTTGTAGCACCACACATGTGAATTTGTAGCACTTTGCACTTTGCAATGAATGCCCACTTTGCATCTACATCAACATTGCAATCTCCTCTTGTAGAAGATTCTACAATAGCTACACTTGTAGTGGAACCAACCTCTTTCTTCTTGACCTTTTTTGCCTTCAATTGAGGACATTGCTTTATCAAGTAATCATTAGTAGCCTTGCAATAATGGCAATGCATCTTCTTCTTGCCCATTTCACTAGAATTCCCAGATGAGGTGCTGCCAGTAGAAGCATTAGGGACATGTGATTTTCTACTCATCAAAGAACCACGATAATTGCTACATTGCTGTTATCACCTTTTCTTTGAGCAACAACAAAAGCATGTTCAATTGCACACTGTTTAACCTTGTTCTTTTTTGAAAGTGACTCTTGCAATAGCAATGTGCATAATGCTCAAACTTGACAACTTGAGGGTTTCCTTGGGTCATAAGTCCCAAGTACTAGCAAAAGTCTGGTAAGAATCTGGTAATACATCAGGAATAGTCTACACAAAGTGCACTGTTAGAAATGACTTCACCTGTAGAAATGAGTTTTTCATTAATATCCTTGATACCAGCAAAAAAAGTGTCCATGTCATCTTCCTCTTGAATAATCTTCAACTCCAACTCTTTGCGCAACAATGCAATTTTAGCCTCATTGCAACTTGCATAAAGACCATCCAAAATATCCCAAGCCTATTTTGTTGATTTAGTTGAGCGAATATGAGGAGTAATAGTGTACTTCACAGATAATGAAATCAATGCATGAGTCTGTGCATCTCTAACATCCCAGCAAGACTGCTTAGCGATAGGAGAAACAACCCTAGCAGCAACAAACATGCCACTAGAACCTGCACCATCCTCAATAGAGCCCATATCCATAGAAGGCGGATGTATATCAATGCCTCACACAACATTCCAAACGGCCTTTGACACAAGAACATGTTGCATCATGTAAGCCCACATTGGGTAGTTATCCCCATCAAGTTTATCCTAAGCAGAACATCCTGAAAACATATGTGATATTGTCAGCCATGGCGAGTGACTGCACCTGATGTAAAAACTACCCGAAAAGAGAAAAAACAAAGTAGGATCGACATGTGATATATAGCACAACCCAAAGAAGATTGTACAAGGCCTATACATAAAAAATTGCACTGACAAAAAATCTACACAAAAGGACAAAAATGCCTACACAATACTGCCTGTGGTGGAAACAAATGCCAAAATAGGCCCAAATCAAAATTTTGAGCAAACCAACCCCTACGAGCTTACCCAAAGCATTTGTCAACCTGCTGACATTTCCCAAAGTTCACCCAAATCAGAGAAAGTGAGCAGGTGAGTGCTAGTGATGCTGGTGACTTTGCCTAGGAGGATGCAACCTACTTTGATACCAATTGTCAAAATTAGGGTTGTAGGGAAGCAAACATAGCTTGGAGAAGATGAAGAAGCTCAAAGCACACAACAAAGAGTGTATTGCTTAGTGCACAAATGAAATATAAGTTAGCCCTAGAATGATAGGCATATATGCAATGCATGGGGGGGAAAAACTCCTAGTGAGGGAAAAATGCCCCGTTGGTCCTAAGTGTGGTCCTAAGTGTATTCACACACATTACTACCACATATATGGTAACATCTAAACTTTTGCTACTTCAACTTTGGCAATGCAACACATACCCATGTATGTCCTTACGTAATCATGACCAATAGAATTGCCTTTTAACTAATGCATACGTCTTCTTAATACAAGGATGACCTCCATTGGGATTGTCATGGCATTAAAAAGGAATCAAGCATCTAGTGTTTAAGTTCATGAGTACACATACTCTCCCCTTGTGGAGTAAATAATCTAGCATCTAGTGTTTAAGCTCATGAGTACACATACTCTCCCCTTGTGGAGTAAATAATTTGGCATCCAGTGTTTAAGTTCATGGGTACACATACTCTCCCTTGGTGGAGTAAATACCCATCTTCAATAGAAACAATCTTCCATCTTTGTAGTTTTGATTATGAAAAATTAGAAGATTGTGTGGAGTTAACATTTTCCCTCCCATCAGATTGAGAGGCAACAAGTCTACCATCTCAAAAGGAGAATTATAGCAATGGCCTTAATACTAGCATCAGTCTCAAAAACAAAAGGTTTTGCAAGATTCAAAATGTTCAAACTTGACCCTCCAATTCGCCAACCATAGGCACAAGTCCCCTTTCATAGTTCTTAAGAGACTTGCAATAATAGCTAGCCATACCCAAAAAAAATTGAAGCTCTTCCAAATGTTGGACTTAGGGTTGCAGAGAAACACACACAGCTTGGAGAAGACGAAGGAAGCTCAAGGCACACAATAGAGAGTGTATTACTTAGTGTACAATGGAAAAGATAGATAGCCCTCAAGTGATGGGCGTATATACAATGCTCGGGGGAAAAAACCTCCTAAAGAGGGAAAAAATGCCTCGGCGGTCCTAGTGTGTTCACACACATCACTACCACATGTATATGGTAACAAATCCCCCCTGGAGTGATGCGGTGAACGAGAGCTGGCACATGAGTAAAGGGAAGTGCCATGACCGGAGGACATGATCAGTCCACAAAGGGGAGTAAGCCCAAAGCTTTGCGGAAAGCTTCAAGCTTCTCACGAGACAATGTCTTTGTGAAAAGATCTGCAAGGTTGTCCTGTGTTGGCACATAAGCCAAGCTGATCTCTCCCGTTGAGAGCCTCTCCCTGACATAATGGTAATGCACCTGAATGTGCTTTGTGCGAGCATGAAAAACTGGGTTCCTCGCAACTGCCAATGCGCTCTGACTGTTAGTGTAGATAGTGTTGGCAGTGTCCTGTCCAACACCCAAATCAGCCATAAGGCGTCTAAGCCATACACACTCAACCGTAGCTGTGAAGAATGCCCTGTACTCAGCCTCACAACTCAAAGTGGCCACAGTAGGTTGCTCTTGCTCAACCATGATATACATGAACTGCCAAGCATGAAACAAAAACCACTTGTGGACACGCTCGTGTCAAAACAACCAGCCCAATCTGAGTCCGAAAAAGCATGTAAGTCTGGCGGCAATGATCCCCCCTTGGGATAAAACAAGCCAAGATGTAAACTACCACTAAGGTAGCGGAAAATCCTCTTGACAGCCTGCCAATGCTTAGACCTTGGGCTATGCATAAATCTGCTGACCTGTGAGACTGCAAACTGAATATCCGGCCTTGTGTTGAATACATAAATGAGGCAGCCAACAACAGTTTGGTAAAGAGTGACATCAGCAGGATCGCCACCATCATGTAGACTCAACTTCAAACATGTTTCCATGGGAGTGGCAATAGGTTTGCAATCCTCAAGTCCAAACTTACATAGTGATAGCCTATGTTTTTCGGCTCTTTGTAATTGCCACAGTGAGTTACCTCACCCTACCAAAATCACCCAAACACTGTGGCTATCCCTACCATTTCACTGTACATAGGCGTGCGTGAGTCACGGGACTTTTCCCATATCTTCTTAAAAAACCATCAATTAGCTAGTCATTGGGCTAGCTGAGCCAAAAAATAAATAAAAAAATAAAAAAATATAAGTATATTATGGCCCATGCGTATGTAAATATTTCTTTATATATAGGGCCTAAATAAAAGATTTTTTCATAATTATTTTGGTATTTATTTAAATATTTCTACCTAGGTGTGTGTTATTTATACTCTGTACATTGCCTCACCATTACCACAATTTTTTCTTACCATTTTTCATACTCTTTATTCCATATAGAAATATTTTCATGTAAGCTTCTCTTATATTTGGTGTAACTCCACCCCAACAAAAATCCAAAAAAACTAGTTTTATTTATGTGTATATTTTTTCACTATTTTGATTTTTCCCTTCCTACATCTATTTTGTTTTTTTCTAACAAATTAGAACACCAAAAATATTTATCTTTTTATGGTAGCCTCATAATGAGAGAGATTTCTTTTGACCCCTTTATATTTTTTCCACTTATATTATTTATATTTGACATGTACATATTTTTTAGACCCCTCAATATTTGATTTTCTTAGTTGTACTATTCACTTATATCCTAATCTCAACAATATCTTCAATTATAGACCTACCAAATAAGGTCAAGGGTAGGTGGCATGCATACATGCACTATGGAGGGCTCACTCTTGGAGGTATTCAAAAGAATCATCCAAAGAAGGACCCCACAAGGACCTTTGCAGTGGAAAAAAACGGTCGGTTTTGCTGAATTTTTAAAGTTCACTTGCTCTCCGAATTTGAAAAGGTGATACGAACAAAAGTTGTAGCTCGTGGGCTGAACTTTTGCCTCAAATTTTTTCATATTTTTTTGAGCTACGAGCTGTGAGCTATGATTTTTTTAGTGGACCCCAGTTTTCCCATGCTATGCAGCCACACTCTCTCTTCCACTTTATCATTTTCCTCTTTCACACACACTTCTCCACTCATCATCCCCATCTCTCTCACCACTCCTCTCTGCACACTACTCACCTTCTCCTCAACCTTGAAGAATAAGAGAAACCATGGTGAACTCATACCTCCCACACACAATTCCATTCCAAAATTGACCACCTAGTCTCATTTTTCCTCCTCCAAATTACCCATATCTATCAAAAAACCACAAAATTGAGCCCCTTCTCTTAAAAGACAGCATCATGGTGGTTGATTACTCAGCTTCAATTACCTTGTCTCTCAAGGAAGGTCAAGAGTGGAGAAAAAATGTACCGTCAAAGCTAGTGGACCGTCAACAAGCGTCAAAATTGGCCCTACTCAAGACACTTGGAGCATCAACCTTGTAAGAAATCCACCTTTTCTTACCTCTTAAGAGTTTTTCTTCCTTATTTGTATCCTACATGGATACTCCCATTGTAAATATCCAATTCCATTTGTAAATTAATACTAACTCTACTAACACTAACCCACTATGAAAAGTCCTATCACCTCCATTTCTCTCCTCTCTCTTTCCCCACCAACTTCTTGATAATTCCAAGCAAAAGAAATTAGATAAATTGCTGAAAATCTAACCCAACCATGGTTAGAGGAGTAACCCTAGCCTTCAAAATTGCTATAAAAGGAGGGTGTAGCTAGCACAAAAGGGGGGAGAAGAAAGAACACTATGCTATAGCTTGAGAAGCCAAGCTCAACCTCTTGAGAAGGAGCTCTTGAGTGGAATCTCATTGGCATTAGGCATATGTATGTGTTGTATTAGGGGCGATTAGCAAGGGAACTCTATGCGATTGTAAGAGAGAGTGATCATTAAATTGAGAGTAGGAAATCTATCATTTCTCCTACTAGTGTAAGCCCAACATTTGCTGAATCAAGGAGGGTGAATTTGGACTAAGCATGGATACCTTGTCTCCCTTCCAACGTGAAGTCATGGACAATAATGATGTATAAGTGTCTTGGTGTTTATTTAAGTTCTTGATAGCTTGTCTCCGGGTATTGTTATCAATTTAGCCATAAATCCCACATGCTGTAAGAGGCCGACAGGGTGGAGAGGACTCCCCTGGCCTTAAGACAGTGATTGGGGTGGCTTTTTTCTTGTGATGTGTTGTGGTGTAATTTACTCAGGCTATGTTGAACAAATACTAATCTCACTTTGATTGGTCATGACAGATTTGTAAGAAGGCATTAGTGCAACAAGCACCCCCTTCCCCCTTCTCTCTCTTTCTTACATGTATATATTTATGTTTGCTTGATCATTAACGGTACACTTCAAAGCAGCCCGAGCACCATCTCTCTCTCCCTCTCTCTCTCTCTCTCTCTCTCTCTCTCTCTCTCTCTCTCTCTCTCTCTCTCTCTCTCTGTCTTTCGTGTTTTAGTGTGTGAGAGTGTTCCATTGGTGTTAGGGTTAGTGTAAATTCCTTGCTTGTTTGTGGGTTGCTCTAACGATTCTCCTCTTTTGCGTCCTAGTTCGCTCTTAAACTAGGTGGTGCCCCTTGTGTAGTTGGGATTTGGCTGGGGGTTTGTTGTTTTGGTTTGTGTTGTGTTGTGCCCCAACCCCATTGAGCAGCACGGGAGCCTTGAAGGGTGTCTAGAGGTTGCTCTTCTTGTTGCCCGCCCCGGACCGCCTCAAATTGGTGCCCCCACGGAGGACAGGCTTGTGTATGTTTTGTGAAGGCTCAACCTTTAGCATAATCAAGTAGCTTGCATGAATCACGAGAATTTGTATGATCCCTTCATTCCCATTGCAAGGCAAAAGGTACACATAATTGTTAGTACTAAGTTACAATTTCAGCGAGTAATTCGTAGAATTTTAGGTCCTCTTAGGTTGGTAGAGATAAACGCATCAGTAAATCCTTTTATTTTGCCTTTCATTAGGTACGACCTTAGTTTGGACGTCTATATTTTTGTTTTGTTTTAAGAATTAGGTCATGCATAGACCATGGATAATGGCCCAGGAATACACGTTTTTCCCTTTCATTTCACTCCACACATTAGAGTAAACATTGCAATTAGTAGAAAAATCCATTTTCAACAACGTATGGTATTCATGTTTGGTGCCCAAAGAGCAGGAGAAATTCTCGCGTCACCAAACCCTGTCATTCTACCTCTTATTGATTATCATAGGTCATTTGATGTGAATATTTTTATTTTGTTGTAGAATAGATTGCAATTTAGAAAATATTATTGTGTAAATCTTTTAAAGAAAGAAAAAACAAAAACGCGTCACTTTGAAATCAATTCAATGGAGAGCCAACGCCAAATGTCTGGATATCCTCTTTTCTTTGGAGAGCCTGGAGAGGATGCAGAATTATTTCTAGCGAATTTCAAGATGTCTTGCCGTATCAAGAGGATAGAAACTGATCAAGAACGTGTAGAAATGTTTGAGGTGGTCCTTAGGAAAGATGCTAGCACTTGGTTTGACTCTTTGCCTGAGGAAGTTAAAGGGAATTACACGAAAGTTTTGAATCGTTTCAAGAAATACTTCTTTGATCCCCAAAACACTCAGAAATTATGGCAAGACATTGTTTCTCATAAGCAAAAAGACTTAGATGACTACTACTTGTACAAGCAAGAGTTCCTACGTCTTTGGGCTCTATGGATACGAAATGTTGCTAACCCTGGTGATGGTGCAGAATTTCTAAAGAAGGAGAGGTTCATAGCCGGACTCTTTCCTGACCTTAAGGTAAAAGTTGAGGCGGGTGCACCTGCTACCTTTGATGCAGCTGAAACTAGGGCTGCTGAGAAATATAGGAAACTCAAGTGCTTAAGGGGAGAAGTTCCAATAGAAGGTCTTAGACACAAAGGTAAGTCACAAGCATCAACATCAAGGGAGCTTCCTGAGGTAACGGCGAAAGTAATTGAGAAGTTAAACGAATCTTTAAGCAGCCTGTCAATTCACCTTGCACAAGCTGTAGGTCCAAAGGGACAAGCAAAGAAGTCTGAAGAGAGAGAGCCACGAACTAGGAGAGTCTTGCAATGTTGGAATTGCGGAGAGTCTGGACATGGGATGTATAATTGTCCTTGGCCCCGTGGAGAGCCAGGGAGACCTAACTTGAATTACCCAGTGATGAATGCAGGAGAAGGAGCTGGTCAACAACCAAGGCTTCTACAAAGGCCAAATGGACCAAGACCACCTCCACAAGGGGTAGAAGGAGTTCCACCTTTGCCAGATCCAAATGTGCATGTGGTAGAGGTGACAAACTCAAATAAGGTTGACATGGAAGCAAATGGCATTAAGCGTGGCCGAGGAAAAGGTAAAGAGAAAGAGGGTGTCCCATCACAGAGTGACCATGGACAAGGCAAGAAGGCAAAGGAGACCAAGGAAGCTAAGAGGACTCGACGTCGTATCAATCTCCAAGACTTCCCTCTTGGACATGGTATGGCTCCATACAACCTGTTGGAAGACATGCGAGGTAAGGGTCCTGATATCTCATGGCCTCAGTTTCTTGCATTATGCCCACAAGTTAGGAGGGATTTAACAAAGGCAGTTAGCACTAGGAGAAAGGTAAAAGAGAGTTTTCCTGTTGTAAAAATTGCACATGCTGAAATGAACGAGGATATTACACATGTGCTAGATTGTTACATAAAAGGAAGATTAGTTAGGAAAGGTCTAGTGGATGGGGGTGCACAAATTTGCATCATGACAGAAGGGCTCATGCAAAGACTAGGCATGCACACCCATGAGACACCTGAAATCAAAGTGAAAATGGCAAACAATAGCAAGGCTAGGTGCGTAGGCATTTGTAAAAATGTTTTTGTGGAGGCCTTTGGCATTAAGAAGGCAGTGGATTTCTATGTCATGTCTACCAAGGGAAATGGTTACCCATTTATCCTAGGAAGACCATGGCTAATGAAAATGCGAGCTTTGCAGGATTGGGAGAGTGGAAAGCTAATTTGCAGGAATGACAATCACAAGAAGGTTGTCTTTGACATGAAGGAGCAACGCCAAGAGGAGCTCCATGAAGAATCATCTCAAAGTGAGACGGAAGAAGATTGGACTGAAAACACTTCAGAAGAAGAAAGTAGCGGCAGCATTACTGAAGAGGAGTCCTCCATTGAAGTCATGGGGGTAAGGTTTAAGCCAAACAACCAGGAGACCTCTTCTCGAGGTTTGGAAGAGGTAGGTTCCCAAGAGAACCAAAAGGTGGAAGATGAAGGAATGTTAGAAGGTATGTTGTCTACAACACTTGCAAAGGATGAAAGAGAGGAGTTCAAATGTGTGCTAAGGAAATTTTCGAGGCTTTTTGCTAAAGACTACACCGATGTGCGTGGAGTAGATGTTGTTCAACACAAGATTGAGTTGAAGCCAGAGGCCACACCTAAGGCTCAAAAGCTACGAAGGCTAGGAGTCATCAAGGAGCAGGCTTTACTCAAGGAGGTAAGAAAGCTTCTAGCAGCAGGGTTCATTTATCCAGTGGAGAATTCAGAGTGGGTCTCTCCTGTTGTTGTCACTCCTAAGAAGAACGGCAAGTGGAGGGTGTGTGTGGATTACCGTCCCCTCAATGAGGCAACAAAGAGAGATCACTTTCCCCTCCCATTCCAGGATGAGATACTAAATGAGGTAGCTGGTCATGAGAAGTACACTGTGTGCGATGGTTACTCAGGTTACTTTCAAATAGGGATTGCACTGGAGGATCAATTGAAAACAACCTTTATCACTCCTTGGGGTTGTTATGCTTTTAGAGTCATGCCATTTGGTCTGACAAATGCTCCTGCAACATTCCAACGTTTCATGAATATGGTGTTTCAAGCATTCTTTGGAAAGTCCATTAGGGTTTTTATTGATGATTTTTTCATTTATAGCTCAAAATCATTGCATCTACAAAGGGTAGAAGAAGGTTTAAAGAAGCTCTACGACATGGGAGGTCAACTCAACCCCGACAAGTGCCATATAGGTGAGGATGAAGTAATCTTGCTTGGTCATAAAGTTTCTTACAAAGGCATTGAAGTGGATCCTTCGAAGGCAAAGGCTCTTATTGAGCTACCATCACCCAAGAGTCTTAAGGAGGTCATCTCATTCATTCAAAAGGTGAAGTATATGTCACGCTTCATTCACTTAGCCTCGGAGTTACTTCACCCTTTGCAAAAGTTGACACAACAAGTAGAATTTGCGTGGTCTGATGAGCTTGAAGAGTACTTTTGTAACATTAAAGTCATTTTGTCAGATCTACCAACACTCATGCCTCCATGCTGGGAGTACACATTCTTTGTTAGCTCTAGTGTTGGAAGGGAAACAATTGGTGCTGTGTTGCTACAACAAGATCCCCACAGTACAAGGATGCGACCCATCTACTTTGCTAGTAGGGTCATGAATGCTTTGGAGAGAGACTACACAGAAGCAGAACTCATGATGTTTTCTCTCATGTTTGCGGTGAGAAAGTTTAGATCCTACCTGCTACCAAAACCTTTTGTAATTCTCACTGCAGAAAATTTGTTCCCTTGGGTGTCATCTCAAATGAATCTTAGTACTAGGATCTCAAAGTGGATTATGGAGTTGCAAGAGTTCCAATACTCTTTCAAGGTAGAAGATAGTGTGCGTGCACAATTGGCAGGGATTCTCACTTATAGGGTACATGAGAAGGAAATTAAGGTGCCTCAAGTAAAGACCCTACCATTGCCACCACCAAAAAGTATTCCTAATGCTTTTACCTTGTTCTTTGATGGAGCTTTTCGTCGAACCACAGGAAAAGCAGGGGGAGGGCTAGTGTTGCTCAACCCAAGTGGAGAGGTGGTCATGAAAGAGAAGTTCAATCTACCAAGTTCAGCTAGCAACAATGAAGCAGAATACGACACACTAATTCATGGTTTGAAGATGTGCATTGGCCAAGGGATACAACGCCTCATGGTAAAGGGAGATGCACTTCTCATTGTTAAACAGATTTTAGGTATTTGGGCATGCAAGAATGAAAGCTTACGGACAAAAGTTCATGCCATTCGTAGATTGTTTAATCAATTTGAAGAAGTGCAACTATATCATATTCCTAGGAAACAGAATGAAGATGCCGATTTACTTGCACAACAAGTAGTTACATGTGTTGAGAAAGAAGTGCAGGTCATCATGGTGGCAGCAACTGTCAAGCAACCGAGATACCAGGGATTGGAGTCATTGACTCCCATTATTAGCTACATTTTGGAGGGCGAGTTTCCACAAGACTTCACGAAGGCTCAGAAGAGGAGACTCATGAAGAAGGCAAGTTTCTATCTCTTCCTAGAAGGCTCCCTCTATCAAAAAGGGAAGGATCAAGTGTGCAGAAGAGTACCAACTATCGCGGAAATTCCAGCCATTCTAAAAGGTTTGCACGAAGAAGCATGTGGTGGTCATTTTGCCCAAGAATCAACTGTGAAGAAGATTTTGCTTGCGGGGTATGTTTGGCCAAGTCTGCATGTGGATGTCCAACATTGGTGTAAAAGTTGTCACAATTGTCAGGTAAATGGGAATAGAAGATTGATTTATGGTCCAAGGCAATTTGTGCTTGCAAATGGACCCTTTGAAAAGTGGGGCATTGATGCTATGGGTCCTCTGCTTAGGACAAAAAATGGTAAACTCTACATTCTAGTGGCTGTAGACTATATGACTAGGTGGGTGGAAGCACAAAGTGTGGCAAAGGTAAATGAGAGGACAGTTAGCAAGTTTGTGTACAATCACATTTGTTGCAAATTTGGCACACCTTTGGAGATTGTTTCTGATAATGGTCCAGGGTTTAGGAAGGGCTTGCTCACAGAAGTTTGTGAAGAACTTCGCATTCTACATCGTCACAGTACACCCTACTATCCCCAATCAAATGGTTTGGTAGAAAAAGCTAATGGTGTCATTGCAGGCATCATTAGAAAGATGGTGAAAAACAAGACAAAGTTGTGGGATGACTTCTTGGATGGTGCCTTGTGGGCGTATCGAACCACATATAGGGAAGCCACGGAGTTCACACCATTTCACTTGGTCTATGGTCAAGAGGTTTTATAGCCAATTGAACTAAACATTCCAACAATGCGACTTCATGGCAAATCAGCACAAGATGATCAAGAAGCATGGATGGATCGACTTCTTACCTTAGCTGAGCTTGAGTGAAAAAGAGAAGCAGCATACGAGTGCTATAAGAGGAAAGCCACACAGACAAAGGAGAAGCTT
This sequence comes from Adiantum capillus-veneris, assembly GCF_014529385.1. NCBI lineage: Eukaryota > Viridiplantae > Streptophyta > Polypodiopsida > Polypodiales > Pteridaceae > Adiantum > Adiantum capillus-veneris. Next base: position 93,808,543 of record NC_140959.1, on the reverse strand, counting down.
GACAAGAAACTGAAGGACAAAGGCATCAATGAAGGAGATCTTGTGCTAAGGTATGCCAATCGACTCGATAATCGTTTTGATGCCAAATTTGAAACAAGATGGCAGGGGCCATACATAGTCAAGAAGGCTTTCAATTCAAGTTACTATCAACTTATGGACTTGAATGGGAAAGACCACTCCAGGAAGGTAAATGGCTATCGCTTGAAGCCTTACTTGAGTCGCCTTCTACCAAAGGATCTACCAGAGCAACAGGCAACTATCCCATGTAAGTATTGTTCCATAAGGCATGAGTGTAACACAAACCAAAATTCCAAGGGGCCAAACAATGAAAATCTCGTCAAGGACTCTGAAGCACTCTCTTTGGAAAAGATGCTCTATGATGGTACATGAATATACCATCATCCAGGGGGAGGGCTAATGATAGCCGTTTTTCGGCTCTTTGTAATTGCCACAGTGAGTTACCTCACCCTACCAAAATCACCCAAACACTGTGGCTATCCCTACCATTTCACTGTACATAGGCGTGCGTGAGTCACGGGACTTTTCCCATATCTTCTTAAAAAACCATCAATTAGCTAGTCATTGGGCTAGCTGAGCCAAAAAAAAAATAAAAATAAAATAAAATATAAGTATATTATGGCCTATGCGTATGTAAATATTTCTTTATATATAGGGCCTAAATAAAAGATTTTTTCATAATTATTTTGGTATTTATTTAAATATTTCTACCTAGGTGTGTGTTATTTATACTCTGTACATTGCCTCACCATTACCACAATTTTTTCTTACCATTTTTCATACTCTTTATTCCATATAGAAATATTTTCATGTAAGCTTCTCTTATATTTGGTGTAACTCCACCCCAACAAAAATCCAAAAAAACTAGTTTTATTTATGTGTATATTTTTTCACTATTTTGATTTTTCCCTTCCTACATCTATTTTGTTTTTTTCTAAAAAATTAGAACACCAAAAATATTTATCTTTTTATGGTAGCCTCATAATGAGAGAGATTTCTTTTGACCCCTTTATATTTTTTCCACTTATATTATTTATATTTGACATGTACATATTTTTTAGACCCCTCAATATTTGATTTTCTTAGTTGTACTATTCACTTATGTCCTAATCTCAACAATATCTTCAGTTATAGACCTACCAAATAAGGTCAAGGGTAGGTGGCATGCATACATGCACTATGGAGGGCTCACTCTTGGAGGTATTCAAAAGAATCATCCAAAGAAGGACCCCACAAGGACCTTTGCAGTGGAAAAAAACGATCGGTTTTGCTGAATTTTTAAAGTTCACTTGCTCTCTGAATTTGAAAAGGTGATACGAACAAAAGTTGTAGCTCGTGGGCTGAACTTTTGCCTCAAATTTTTTCATATTTTTTTGAGCTACGAGCTGTGAGCTATGATTTTTTTAGTGGACCCCAGTTTTCCCATGCTATGCAGCCACACTCTCTCTTCCACTTTATCATTTTCCTCTTTCACACACACTTCTCCACTCATCATCCCCATCTCTCTCACCACTCCTCTCTGCACACTACTCACCTTCTCCTCAACCTTGAAGAATAAGAGAAACCATGGTAAACTCATACCTCCCACACACAATTTCATTCCAAAATTGACCACCTAGTCTCATTTTTCCTCCTCCAAATTACCCATATCTATCAAAAAACCACAAAATTCAGCCCCTTCTCTTAAAAGAAAGCATCATGGTGGTTGATTACTCAGCTTCAATTACCTTGTCTCTCAAGGAAGGTCAAGAGTGGAGAAAAAATGTACCGTCAAAGCTAGTGGACCGTTAACAAGCATCAAAATTGGCCCTACTCAAGACACTTGGAGCATCAACCTTGTAAGAAATCCACCTTTTCTTACCTCTTAAGAGTTTTTCTTCCTTATTTGTATCCTACATGGATACTCCCATTGTAAATATCCAATTCCATTTGTAAATTAATACTAACTCTACTAACACTAACCCACTATGAAAAGTCCTATCACCTCCATTTCTCTCCTCTCTCTTTCCCCACCAACTTCTTGATAATTCCAAGCAAAAGAAATTAGATAAATTTCTGAAAATCTAACCCAACCATGGTTAGAGGAGTAACCCTAGCCTTCAAAATTGCTATAAAAGGAGGGTGTAGCTAGCACAAAAGGGGGGAGAAGAAAGAACACTATGCTATAGCTTGAGAAGCCAAGCTCAACCTCTTGAGAAGGAGCTCTTGAGTGGAATCTCATTGGCATTAGGCATATGTATGTGTTGTATTAGGGGCGATTAGCAAGGGAACTCTATGCCATTGTAAGAGAGAGTGATCATTAAATTCAGAGTAGGAAATCTATCATTTCTCCTACTAGTGTAAGCCCAACATTTGCTGAATCAAGGAGGGTGAATTTGGACTAAGCATGGATACCTTGTCTCCCTTCCAACGTGAAGTCATGGACAATAATGATGTGTAAGTGTCTTGGTGTTTATTTAAGTTCTTGATAGCTTGTCTCCGGGTATTGTTATCAATTTAGCCATAAATCCCACATGCTGTAAGAGGGCGACAGGGTGGAGAGGACTCCCCTGGCCTTAAGACAGTGATTGGGGTGGCTTTTTTCTTGTGATGTGTTGTGGTGTAATTTACTCAGGCTATGTTGAACAAATACTAATCTCACTTTGATTGGTCATGACAGATTTGTAAGAAGGCATTAGTGCAACAAGCACCCCCTTCCCCCTTCTCTCTCTTTCTTACATGTATATATTTATGTTTGCTTGATCATTAACGGTACACTTCAAAGCAGCCCGAGCACCATCTCTCTCTCCCTCTCTCTCTCTCTCTCTCTCTCTCTCTCTCTCTCTCTCTCTCTTTCGTGTTTTAGTGTGTGAGAGTGTTCCATTGGTGTTAGGGTTAGTGTAAATTCCTTGCTTGTTTGTGGGTTGCTCTAACGATTCTCCTCTTTTGCGTCCTAGTTCGCTCTTAAACTAGGTGGTGCCCCTTGTGTAGTTGGGATTTGGCTGGGGGTTTGTTGTTTTGGTTTGTGTTGTGTTGTGCCCCAACCCCATTGAGCAGCACGGGAGCCTTGAAGGGTGTCTAGAGGTTGCTCTTCTTGTTGCCCGCCCTGGACCGCCTCAATAGCAATGTCCTTATGTAACTTTTCTGACACAAGGCAATACCACCATCACACTGCTTAAATTGTATACCTAAGTAATGATGCAACAACCCCAAATCTTTCATCTTGAAAGTAGCATTCAAATCAGCCTCAAATTTAGCAATATGTCTCTCATTTGGTCCAGTGATCAACAAATCATCGACATAAAGAACCACAATGAGAAGTACATCACCCTCACGGTTTACATACAATGTGCTTTCTGTTGGATTGTTACGAAAGCCTTGTTTGACCAAATGAGTGTCAGCTTTCTCATACCAAGCACGAGGAGATTGCTTCAACCCATACAAAGCCTTGTTACATTTGCACAATGTCCTCTTGTCCTTTTATGACAAAATCGCGAGGCTGCGTTACATAACCTTCCTCAAATATGTCACCATTCAAGAAAGCAGTAACAATGTCTGATTGATGTACATCCCAACCAAAATGAGATGCCAATGCACATAGAAAACGCACAGTAGTCATACGACAAGTGGGAGCAAAAGTCTCTTCATAATCTATGCCTTTTTGCTGTGCATAACCCTTTGCAACAAGTCGAGCCTTATGGCGATCAATCTCACCATCCGGCTTGCGTTTCAACTTGTAAACCTACTTTGTACCAATGGCCTTTTTGCCAGGAGGCAAATCACATAAAGTCCATGTGTCATTTTCTATGAGTGCATCATATTCTGATTGCATGGCAGCCATCCAATTTTCTGAATTCTGTGCTTCATCAAAAGACAGAGGCTCCTCAACATCATGTAAGCTAGACACAGCCAAAGCATAACAATCCGATGCATAATATGCATGGCGAGAGCCTCAACGAGTACGACTAGACAAAGGTGCATCCAATTTACTGTCACGTAAAGTGTGCACCAGCCATTTTGGCATACCTCTAGCCTGCTCGTTTTCAGCCCTTTCCTCATCAAGTACATCATGTACATCTGCATCAGTAATAAGCTGATCTAGAACATTTTCAGAAACCCCCATAGGCTGTACATTTGCCTCATTGGAACTTACATTCGTATTTCCACCACTAAAAAGAGGCAACAAAGTGTCATAAATGTCCTGTGAGCTTACATTACTGTCTCTAGTACATGACAGCAAGGGCTGAACAGAATCTTCCACAAACACTACATCCCGAGAAACCAGAATATGTTTTTTTTGCGAATGATACAACCTGTAACCTTTGCTTTCAGGACTATAACCAACAAAAATACATTTGACAGCCTTATCATCCAATTTTTTGCGCTGCACTTGTGGCACCAAAGCATATGCCAAACAACCAAAAACACGCATGTGCTCAATAGAAGGCTTTCTATCATGCCATGCTTCATATGGAGTAATAGACTGCAAAGCTTTCGTAGGACACCTGTTAAGTACATAAGTGGCACACATGATGACCTCAAGCCAAAAAGAATGCGGCAAAGCTTGACTTTTGACCATACATCGTGCCATTTCCGTAAGTGACCTGTTTTTCCTCTCAGCAACACCATTTTGCTGAGGTGTATAAGGCACTGTACATTGGTGTTTTATCCCACGACTAGCCAAAAATGCATTAGATTCATGAGACATATACTCCCCCCCTCGATCGGAACGGAGGGTGCCCATAGTACATTTTGAGACATTTTCAGCCATAGCCAGAAATTGTTTGAAGTACATAAAAACTTTGGACTTCGCTTTAAGTGGAAATACCCATGCATGCCTGGAGTAATCATCAATGAAAATCACAAAGTACAGGTAATTACCCAAGGACGAATTTGCATGGGCCCACAAACATCACTATGCACAAGCTGCAACCTGCATGTGGCCCGAACTAAACCATCCTTTGGAAACTTAGAACGTTGCATCTTACCCAAAATACAGCCTTCAGAAACATGTTTGACAGGTGCTTCAAGAGGCGGCAAAGAAGCAACCATATCAGATTTTTGTAAACGCAGCAAACTGGCAAAATTCAGATGACCAAAACGTGCATGCCAAAGTTTTGCATCTAAAATAGCCCTTGAATCTGCAACAACATTTGCAAAATTTTGTCCACACTTGTCATATAAAGTGAGCTTATACAGCCCACGGCACAAAAGGCCAGATACAACAATTTCATCACCAAAACTGAGATCATGAACTGTACATCTGTCATCCACAAATTTGACTACAAGTCCAAGTCTAGCAAGTGCGGATACAGACACGAGATTCTTCTTGATCCCAGGTACATAAAGTGCATCAACAAGTGTGAAAGAACTTCCATTAGCAGCAGTAAGCACAATCTTTCCAACTCCCTGAACTGGATAAGAGGCATTGTTGGCACAAGTGACTGAATTCCCATGAGGGACAGACTCGAGAGAGATAAACAATTCACGATGTGAGGTAATGTGCTTTGTAGCACCACTGTCGAAATACCACACATGTGAATCTGCAGCAACTGACAAGCATGCATCATGGACAACAGGATTGTAAGTGCACTCTGCACTAAAAGCCCATTCTACATCAACATCAGCATCACAGTCTCCTTTCAAAGAAGACTTAACAATGGCTGCATTTGTAGTGGAACTAGCATTTGCAGTGGACCACGCTCTTTCTTCTTAGCCTCTTTGGCCTTCAACTTAGGACACGACTTGATCAAGTGATCATTAGCCTTGCAATAATGGCAATGCATCTTCTTTTTGCCCTTATCACCAGAATTGCCAGACGAAGTGCTCCCAACAAAAGCATTAGGAACAGAAGTTTTGCCACTCGTAGCAGAACCATAAGAAGTGGCTGCATTGTTGTTACCACCCTTTCTTTGAGAAGCAATAAAAGCCTGTTCAACTGCACGCTGTCTAGTCCTGTTTTTTCTGGAAAGTGACTCTTGCAACAGCAATGTGCATAATGCATCAAACTTGACAACTTCTCGATTTCCTTGGGTCATAAGTCTCCAAGTACTAGAAAAAGTCTAGTAATAATCTGGTAAGGCATCAAGAACAGTCTGCACAAGGGAACTATCTGAAATGACTTCACCTGCAGAAATAAGCTGCTCATTGATATCCTTGACACTAGCACGGAAAGTGTCCATATCATCTTCCTCATGCATAATCTTCGACTCCAGCTCTTTACGCAGCAAAGCAATTTTAGCCTCATTGCGGCTTGCATAAAGACCTGCTAAAATATCCCAAGCCTGTTTTGCAGATTTTGCTGAACGGATGTGAGGAACAATGGTGCGCTTCACAGACAACGCAATCAATGCATGAGCATGCGCATCCTTAACATCCCAACGAGCTTGTTCTGCCGTAGGCAAAACAACTCTAACAACAGAAATCCTTGCAGCAAGACCTGCAACATCCTCAACATCGCCTACATCCTCAGAACCAGGACGTACATTAATGCCCTGCACAATGTTCCAGACGCCCTTTGACACAAGAACATGTTGCATCATATAAGCCCACATAGGGTAGTTGTCCCCATCCAACCTGTCCTCAGCAACAAACATCTTGAACACATCTGTGTTGTTGTTGTCAGCCATGGTAAATGTTGCACCTGATGTAAAACTGCCCAAAAATAGGAGAAACGGAGCGGAAACAACCCACGCTATATAGCACAAACCTTAGAAGACTGTAAGGCACTGTTATGCAGAAAACGGCACTGACCGAAATTCTGCACAAAATGACGAAATAGCCTATGCAGTACTGCCTGTAGTGGAAACGGATGCCGAAATGAGCCCAAATCAAAAATCTGAGCAGACCGAGCTCTATGAGCCGAAGTATTTGTCGACCTACGAATGCTCGCCAAAGCTCACTGAAATCGGAGAAAGTGAGCAGGTGTGTACTGGAGTAGCTGGCGACTAAGCCCGGGAGGATGCAACCTGCTCTGATACCAATTGTTGGAATTAGGGTTGCAGAGAAACACACACAACTTGGAGAAGACGAAGGAAGCTCAAGGCACACAATAGAGAGTGTATTACTTAGTGTGCAATGGAAAAGATAGATAGCCCTAGAATGATGGGCGTATATACAATGCTCGGGGGAAAAAATCTCCTAAAGAGGGAAAAAATGCCCCGGCGTTCCTAGTGTGTTTACACACATCACTACCACATGTATATGGTAACACCAAATGTTTGGCAATGATTGCAAATGAGGATATTATCCAAAAAGACAACCACAAATTTACCTAAATAAAGTCATAAGACTCTGCCCATAACCATCATAAATGAAGCTAGAGCATTTTTGAATCCAAAAGTAAGAATAAGAAACTCAAAATGAGTGAATTGTTTGTAGAAAGCTATTTTAGGAATATTTCTTGGACGGATTTGTAACTACTGATATTCATAAAAAATAATCCATAACTGATGATATCCAGATCTTAAATCAATTTTTTGAAATATCTAGCTCCTTGAAGTTGGTCTGGGCTTACGGTATTATTTTATTATTGTAACTTTATTCAAACCATGATAGTCTACATACATGTGCATAGAGTCATTTCTTCTTCTTCATGAAGAGCAAAGAAGAACTCATTTGAAGAAAACCCTTCCTGATATAATCAATAAGTTGAATCCAAATCCTTAGCTTTAGACTGACTAAGCCTATATGCTGGTTTTTAATAGTTTTGAATCTGGATTCTGGTTGCACGTCAATAGATTGTTGAATTTCCCCCTCGGGAGGTAACCCCAAAGGAAAATCATCAAGAAACACATCCTTATAATCATGTGAAACTTGATTAAGTTCATCACTTTGAAATATAAAATTAAACTTTAAGCTTTCATCTTTATATACGGATAAGCGAGACATGCAATAACGAGCAATTTCATTTTCTTACTACAAAAATTGAGCTCTCAACCGTACATATGAGAGGAGAAGAGTGTACATCATGCTCTACAAAAATTAAAACATGGGAATCATCAGCTTCAAACTGAACAGTGTTGTGCTGATAGTTACGTTTTTGAAAGTAGGTCCAAGGCCGTACATTCACTTATGTCCAAGAACCTTATCAGTTCTTGACACATTCAAAACTGAAAATTCAATGTCATTTAATGGCTTTGAATCTCCACCCAAATATCCTTAACCATAATGTCCGAAATATCATATCCTTACTCTTGCCTAAGAGATACAATATAGCTATGTGTACTTTTATTCATCTTTGATGTGCCTTCATAAGGCTTGGGCCTTTAACAACTTTTGTTAACTGACGTCGGTTGAGTTAACAGTCATATGATTCTATGTTCCATTTTTGCTTTGTGTGGTTGTAGCTAATTCTTACTTGGGTACCCATATTTATACTTTTCATTATAGATCGCATTGCTTGATACATAGGGACAATATGCAGTTGATTTTAAATCTATGTTTTTAGTATTACATACCATCCATGTCAAAGATATTGTTTCTAGCTTCAATCCAATTTCATTTAATTTTGGTACTTAGTTTTTGTCACAGACAGATGCATCACTCTCATGATGGCTATATAAGTTTGGTACTTTATAGGTCATTTTGGTCTTTTACATACATAGCCTATACATTTTATTTCATTTCATTTCTCTATGTCGTTCATCTCTCTCTCCCTCTCTCTCTCATTCATCTCTCTCTCTCTCTCTCTCTCTCTCTCTCTCTCTCTCTCTCTCTCTCTCTCTCTCTCTCTTTGAGTGATTACTAACCGTGCATTGTCCCGTTTGTCCCGTATAATTTTTCCCATTTCTTGTAGTACTACTTTATCATTCCATCCCGATCCAAACTCTTGTTGTAGTGTGAAATCACAAATGTTTTGTCGAGGTATAACTAATCTTTGCATTACAAAAAGATGGATTAGAACAAGTCAATAGTTATGAAAATTTAAAACAACACATTGATACGTACGGCCAAAGTGTGTGTAGTCAAGGTATGTAAACCTCTAATAGTTGTCCTATGCACTAGAAAAACAAGCATCCACCTCTGATGAGCACAACCGGCTTGTCCATGTTGACATTGCATGTGATGATGTAGGAGTTGATGCACATCTAAAACGGTCCTTGGTGCTCAACATTGGGCCCTAGTGAGGGCATGGCAGATACGTGGCAAAGAAGGTCCCGAGGTCATAGAGATACGGCATCAGACTCAACGTGAAGAGACACTATGTGCATGAATTACCAAAAAGGTAATTAGATAAATGTTTATGGGAACATTTGATAGGTTGTCCTATGGGATTCAAGAGGGGATTCTCTACACGATCATATCTTCACACTTAGAGTGATCATTGAGGAGGACATGGTGCATGTGAGAAGGATTTATTGTAGCTTTGTGGATTTTGACAAAGGCTTTGAAACAGTCCCAAGGTCCGAGTTGATACATTGACTACATGACTTAGGAGTTCCAAGGAGCTTGTATGGGGTATCATGGCACTATATGAGATAGTTAAGGGAGAGTATAGACAACAAAGGGTCTTTTAGACCTTATTCACTCTACTTTGGGATGAAGTAGAGATGCCCACTTTTTTCGACTTTCTTTGGATTGTATATTGATGAGATTGTCGACTATATTGAGAGTGCAGGGGGATAGGAGTACATTTGTCAAGTACATGGATACCTCTATTGGATTATGCCAATGATATTGTGCTTATTTGAGACTCTCCAAATAGTATGCATAGTCTAGATGCATTTAATGCTTATGCACATGGCAGTGGGCACTCCATCACCCTTGGCAAAACCAAGGTGATGGTATTCAATACTATAATGCAGTGGGTCAAGATATGCCATGCTCTCAACACTTTTTTAAGAAATTTGCATTTATGAAGTAGCTTGTGAAAATTTTGAGCGTTATTTTGAAACTCTTGAATGAGATTCAAAATGAAGATATTCTTTGCATGTGTCCTCTGCATGCTTGTAAAACCATACAAATGCTTTTTCTACTGCATCAACAAAATCGGCCACCCACGCCTTGGGTTTATGCAAATTATTGTGTACAATATCTTGTTCGAGAACATAATATTTTTCCAACAATATCAATGAGAAATGTCAGGCTTTGTGGTCATCATGATCACATTGCGATGATGGCTTATTGCGACATTTTTCCCATATGTGGTCATTTCTTTTGCAAAAAATGCATGATTTCTTACATTTTCTCCCCATGCTACCTTAATTTTATGTCCACAATGTTTTAATATTATGTGATACACACATTAAAATTCCTATCATTGGTGTCAACGACAAGCTTTGCAGTGGAAAACACTTCCAATGTAAGGTTTTTTTTAGCATGCTCCACTAACCACATTTTTGGCAAATGCAAATAACATCTCCCTCTATGTGTGCGTGTGAACAAACTCTTTCAAGAATTTAATCAAAATGGAAAAGCTTTTTTATAGTGAAATTTGCCAAAACCTGCACTGGTTGGGTTCGACTTCAAGGTTACCTTGGATCACCCTTCTTCCTGTCGATTCTACGTGTGTTGTGGACCACAAATTCCATAATGGAGGCATATCTTGCCATGCTCTAGATTGGCTACAAATGGTCGTTTTATCGTTGAGAATCTTGGCAATGGCTGCACAGGGTAGTGAGCTTCAAATGGCCTGGTGATTGGTGACATGCTTCCCTTCGGCCGCCAAGCACTCGAGCTAAAATTCTTTTGCTTTGCCTTCGTTTCCCTTTTATGAAATGACCACCATTTTCTTTTTTGTGCTAAGCATACGATCACCAGAGAGCAGGCTTTAGCCTTTGTCTCTTGAGTTCATCGCTATCCTAGTGGCTTGGCAGAAATCTCCATGATCACCTTGTAATTGGTGGTTTTGTGCTCACCCTTTGGTTGCTCCTCAGAGTAGTAAAATCCCATCGTCTACATCGTGTCGTGGTTGTGCCTCAGAGCCTATGCTGCAATGGAAGTGCATTCCTTGCAGGTGGTTTTATGCGGTACTCACAAAAAACATATAGAATACTAAACATTTAATGCATATATCAAGCACTGAGTGCAGTTACACAAGCGGTTGCGCTAGTGGCATGGGATTGACATGGTGACGATTCTCAATACTCCCAGTGCGTGGATTCGTCGCTTCTTTTAGCGGCACAAAATTTGAACAATAGTGGGTCTTGAACTCAAGAAATGTTGACAAAGAGCTCTCAAAGCCTTGGTGTAACCACATGCCATCTCCTCCTTGTTGATATGAGCTCGTTCCCATGTCTATATAGACACACGTAGCAGGGATCACCAAAGTGTTGAAGGGGGAGGAAGACAGAGGTGGTGGTTAGTGGTGGGCATGAGCGAGAGGATGAGAGAGGACGGTGTCGAGGGATATGTGTTCGAAACTTGAGCCAGGTCAGCACCGGGCCGCTAGCTGTGGAAAAATTGAGTGAAAAATTATCACACCGCACAATACAGCAGCAATTAATTACTCGGTTATACTGTTGACGCACAACACTTGCTTGAAAATTGGTAACACCGATGAAACTGACACACAATCGAGAAGAAGTGTCGTTAACAACACCATTAAATAATGTTAATGACAATTAAGGTGCTTAAACTCCCATTACAGATCACTCCGGGCCGTTAACGGCTCCGCAATCCATCAAAAAGAGATAATTAGGCTAATTTGCCTGCTGACGAGGAAAATCCTATTGTCTCGATTCTGTCTGTTGTTGAATTTGTCTTCAATCAATGTCTATGCCGAAAGTATTTCCTCTTCTAAGACTGCTTACAAGCCTTGATGATATCTCCTTGCCTAAACCGATGAGGAATAGTCTCCTTGGTGCCTTGGTTGCAAAGCCTTTTGCTTGAGCCTTGCCGAGGTCGATAAAGATAGAGCTCGCCTTTGCTTGGGTTGGAGGTTAAGAGAGAGAGCTCGCCCTTGGCGGTTTGGATTGAGAGAGAGAGCTCCCTTTTGGCTTGGATTCTATTGAAGGTCAAGAGAGAAACTTGCTTAGCTTCCCCTCTTGCTTAGCTTCGATAGAGTTCAAGGAGAAGCTCCTGCCTCTTGTTTCTTTGATGGAGATTGAGAAGAAGCTCTTGCCTCTTCTTGCTAGGATGGAGATCAAGAGAAGCTCTTGCCTCTTCTTGCTTCGATGGAGATCCCTCCTTGCTTAGCTTAACCCTCTTCCTCCCTCTTCTTGCTCGTTTCCTTCCCTAATCTCTCCTTCTTCGTTACCCCTCCTTTTGCATGAAGTCCCTATTTATAACGTGCACCCTCCCTTAGCAATAGCGTCGGGCGCTAATGACGTGGCGCAGGAACCGCGGTGATGACGTGGCAGGACCGGGGTTCGACCCGCATGAAATGTCCTGGAACTAGCACTGAATGGCTTCGCGCATGCCTGTATGCCAAAACTCGTTTCATGGCCGGCGGCGTCCGAGCCTTCCAGCCCCCAGCGCGAGCTTATTCCCTTCCTCCTGCGCGGCTGCAGCTGCTCGCCTTCACGCCATTTCCTTTTGTTTTTCACACTTACTCACTTTAGGGCAGTGGGCGGCCCTTTGCTCATTGGGCGGGCGGCCTCCAACCATACCCACTTGGGTTTAATGTCGGTGGCCTTTGGCCCTTGTTGGCACCATATTTTGCATACGTGCCGACCTAGGTATTGCCAAGCATTGGGCGGCCTCTGCTTGGGTAGCCATCGTACGGACACTGGCTCACCTTCCTTGGGCGGCTAACCACTGCATTTAGGGCACCACATTTAGCATACATGATGCTGATCGATGTATTGCCAAGCACAACAACTTTCTCCAGTAGCCCTCGATTAACAATATCATCGTGAATTTTGACGCCCTTAAAAAGGTCTTGAATAGTGCCACAAGCGTGCTAGCTAGATGCAAGTATAAGTGATTGCATTTGAACAATGACCCTCAATTTGTATCTGCTTAAGCCACAGCCGTGTCGGGCATTTTTTGCTATCAGCAACCTCCGATAAATAATATTCTTGTCAGACACAACATATCAACCAAAGTGTTGCTGCAGGACATTCCAAAAACTCGGTCAAAGTTAAAAAAAATCCCAGATGGCACACCGACTGAGCGGATCAAACTGGTACGGAGCCGGCCCCCGACGAATCTTTAAAGGCTAATATCTTGGCAACCGGAACTCCGATTACTGATCTGAAAAGACTGACGCGCTCCACGAAGTGAGCACTTCAAGCCCGTGCATTCATTTCAATTCTGTCAACTCAGCTGCAGTTGCCCAATCTAGTACAAATCTGCAATCGACTTAAACTTCAAAGTGCCATAACTTCTTCACCGTGACTCCAATCGACGAGCCGTAAAGACAGACCGGTAGAGCACTTCAAGCACTGCAGTTCTAGATCATAAACTCACATATGTGCTCACTTCAGGCATACTCCTTCTTGGCATCATTGAGGCATCTCTTGGCCCTTCTAAGCCGCATCTGGCATAAAGGAATCATTAAGCTTGACCTGTTATCAAGCCCTGATCACTGCTCACTTAATGTGTAGGCTTCAAAGAAGCTTAGCTTGCATTTCTCTGCTCTTTTCTCATCATGGCAGTGGAGCTGCACGACATCCACCCCCTCTGAACCTGCACAGCCTCCGGTATGTGCCAATAGCACTTCAATCTGCATCTGCTTTAGGTACCTTAAGCTCCTTACCATCATCAGACTCACGTTGGTGCAGCCAAAGTTGGTCCGCGCTATAAAGTGTGCTATGCAGTACAAAGGGTGCTAACAGGTGCATGGTAGAGGGCTAAAGCCAGTGTGGGAAACCTTGGCAGGACAGTGGCAACGAAAATGCAGGCTTAAAGTGTTTTTTTAGGCCAGGGGGACCCCGAAGTGGGCTAATTGGGACGGCACGTCAAAGTGTTCGAGATGCGTGGAATGTGCCCCGAAATGTGGTGTTCAAGATGCTCTAGAAGCTCGTCCAGACGGCTCGTCAAACGGAGCCTCGGTGTGCAAGATATTGCGATTTAAAGCTCGAGTGTGTAGTAGATCCCCGACGGACAAGGTAGCTGGGGACACGTGGCCCGGACTGATGTCAGTGCATATATGTGTAAAACTCGAGTTACAGAGCATGCATGTCTTCTCGGATTGTGAATCGGAGCAATGGATAGAAAGTTATGGCCGTTTGAAGATTTTTCGGGGGCCGAGTCTGAGTCCACTTGGCCGCATTGAAGGATGTGCCATCTTGCATATTTTGGGCCTTGCCAAGATTCTCGGTAATAGTGTGCGCTATGTGGAGTCAGTACGAGTCGATCACACGTCCATCGGATACTCGGTCGATCAAATACAGCGAGATGAAGTTGGGAGTCGTGGACAATAAAAGGCCACATATGATTTTTTTCGTTTTGGGTTGCCTCGGATTGCGAGCCTGGAAGAGTCGAGAAGTGATGGTGATTGTGTTGAAGCAGGTCGGCGATGCAAACTTCCATCCGGGCTTTGCGGCTTGGCAGTAGGATATTGCGGCAGGGGGTAAACTCAGTTTTTTTTCCCTTTCTTGAACGGGTTGTCCGAGGCCAAGGTGCGGAATGGTGGGAATCACGAGGATTTTGGGGCCGGCAAGTGGAGCTCCCATGCAACGTGGTCGGAAAATTCGGATGGCAAGCCCTGGTTGTGTTGTGAGCAATGAGCACCGACAGTGTGAAAAGCCCATGCTTAAAAGCCTCCTTAGCTATAAGTGCAAAAAACTTAAGTTTGGTGGAAGGAGTTTCAAAACCAAAAGAGAAGGGAAGTGGGAAACAAAAACAAAAAAACACCTCCAAGGGGCAGTGGCGCCAGGCGCTACTGCCAACAAAATAAGCATTTTTTTTCTTGGCCTAAAAAAGAAACCAAGAGGAAAAGAAGGGGGGGCAAGGCAGCGGTTTCGAGATTGGGAGCCTTCCTTGGGTTTTTGCTTTGGGCTTGGGGAGAAGAAGGAAGGGGGTAGAGAACTTGCTCGACGGTATTTTGGATCTTGGGGTTGCGTTTGTTCGTTTGGAGCCATGGAGAGCTCACGAAGAGCAGTGGCCATGGAAACCTTCAAGCCGGGTTTGAGCGGGGCTCGCCCCTTTGATCTTTAGTGTGCCCCGATTGCAGCGATGATGGTTGTACAGTGTTTGGTGCCAATGAATGAAAGAAGGCTCCCATTGCAGTGAGTTTTGTGCATTGTCTAGTCCCCCTTCCCCCCTTCTCTTCTGCTCTCGTGTGTGTGTGCGTGCAGGCGTATCGACAGGTGTGTGCCACCCCGACGGAGTGTTGCAGAGAGAGAGAGTGCGTGTGGTGTTTTGAGTGTGTGGGAGATCGCAAAGCTGGTTCATTGAGGTGTCTGGGTTGTGTGAGTTCGTGTGCGTCTGTGTGAGCGCGTGTGCGTGCGTGGTCTGGTGAAAAGAGCGAGTCGAAGGTGCTCGTAAAGTGGATTGGGGTGCAGTGTGTGGCCTGGGCTATAGAAGTCATTCCGTGTTGGCGCGCTGGGCGTGCTCCCTATTCCCCCTCTCCATCTTCTGATGCCCCCACTGAGGAGCACACTGATTGCTCCCAATTAAGTGAAGAAAAGCAGTTTTTGGTGTGGGTCGACATGGCGTCCCGAAGCTATGGGCCGATTTTTACAGGTGAAGAAAATCCTAATGAGTGGGTTGCAGACTTTGAGTTATATATTTTGTCGTTGCGCATGCCGAACGAGGACAGCAAGATGCAGACATTTCCTTTGGTGATGCGCGGGAAGGCAAAGATATGGTACGAAGCTTTGGAAGGTGAGCCGAGGCATGCTTGGCCGGCTCTGCGGGCGCGCTTTCTACATGACTTCCGCAAAGAGGCGTCCCCGGTCGAGATGGATGCCAAGCTGAAGGCGCTCAAACAGGATGTAAGTGAAGAGTTTAGTTTGTTTTTGGATCGTTTTGAAGTGTGCTGGGCAGAGTTAGCGGGTGCAGGTACATGTCGCAGGTATATATGTGGCCCCGGCCACATACACAGGCAGGGAGTCATTGAAGGAGGTGGAAGATTTCTTGGATACAGGACAGTGTCCTCAAGGTTTGTCTAAACTGCATAGGAGGAGGATAGTTCACAAAGCACGCAAATTTACACTAGTAGGTGAAGACCTAATGACTTATGGCAGAGACGGGGTGCTAAGGAGAGTGCTCTATAAAGAAGAGATTAACTTGGTACTGGAGCAATGTCATGAGGAGAGCGGACACCAGGGGAAAGGTCAAGTATTGTTTCGAGTGTTGAGAGCGGGTTTTTGGTGGCCTTCATTAGTGAAGGATGTACACTATTGGTGCAAGACCTGCCATGAATGCCATACTATAGGAGAGAGGCGTTTGACTGCTGAGTCACAGGGAGCGATTATTGCTCAAAATGATTTCGAAAAATGGGGTTTGGATGCCATCGGTCCACTCCCTAAGTCTACAAGTGGTAAGAAGTATGTCGTGGTTGCCATCGACTACCTCACCAGGTGGGTCGAGGCCAAAGCTGTAAAGGAGGTAAATGCACAGGTTGTGGCCCACTTTGTTTTCGATAACATTTGTTGCCGTTTCGGAGTGCCGTGGGTACTCATTTCTGATAGAGGGCAAGGATTCAGAAGCAAGCTTATGCAGGCATTGGTGGAAAACTAAAGATTCAGCATCGGTTTTCCTCGCCTTATCATCCCCAATGCAATGGTTTGGTGGAGAGTGCCAATGGACAAATCATCAAAATGCTCACAAAGTATGTATATAAGCAGGAGACAGAATGGGAGATCAATCTAGAAAAGTGTCTATGGGCCTACAGAACGTCCTACAAAGTGGCTACCAACTTTACTCCATTTGAGTTAGTTTATGGTAAGGAGGCAGTGCATGCACAGTTGGGTGCTTTAAAAGGTATGTGGCGCATCAATGCCACTCCACAAGCTGTCTTACAAGATAGGATTGTCGGCCTTGAGGCATTGCAGATGGATAGAGAGGCAGCAACAGACTACTATGTGAAGCAGCGAGAAAGGAGAATGGCCAAAGTCAATGAAAGTCTGCCAGAAAAAAAGATAGAAGAAGGGGATCTAGTAATGAAGTATGAGAGCTACTTGGACTTCACCTTCCAGAAGAAGTTCAAAAAGAAATCGACGGGTCCGTACAAAGTGCAAAAGGCCTTTTCGAATGGGACCTATCAGCTGGTGAGAACCAATGGTAAGCTTCTCAGGCACAGGGTAAATGGTGTACGGCTCAAGCTGTACTTTGATAGGGGAGTGGTGCCCAATGTACATCAAATGGTGACCAGGGGGTTGGGCAACGCACTTGAACAGACTCAAGAGTAACAGACATATAATTTTGTACATATTGTACATAATGTACATATTGTACATATGGTGGTTATTTTCTAGCGTGCTTGAGTGTTTGCAGAGTGTTGCAAGTTTCAAGTTCAATAAAGCTACTTTTGGTTGAACATGAATGTTCAACAGAGGGGTGGGCAATGATGGTGCAGCCAAAGTTGGTCCGCGCTATTAAGTGTGCTATGCAGTACAAAGGGTGCTAACAAGTGCATGGTAGAGGGCTAAAGCCAGTGTGGGAAACCTTGGCAGGACAGTGGCAACAAAAATGCAGGCTTAAAGTGTTTTTTTAGGCTAGGGGGACCCCGAAGTGGGCTAATTGGGACAGCACGTCAAAGTGTTCGAGATGCGTGGAATGTGCCCCGAAATGTGGTTTCAAGATGCTCTAGAAGCTCGTCCAGACGGCTCGTCAAACGGAGCCCCGGTGTGCAAGATATTGCGATTTAAAGCTTGAGTGTGTAGCAGATCCCCGACGGACAAGGTAGCTGGGGACAGGTGGCCCGGACTGATGTCAGTGCATATATGTGTAAAACTCGAGTTACGGAGCATGCATGCCTTCTCGGATTGCGAATCGGAGCTATGGATAGAAAGTTATTGCCGTTTGAAGATTTTTCGGGGCCGGGTCTGAGCCCACTTGGCCGCATTGAAGAATGTGCCGTCTTGCATATTTTGGGCCTCGCCAAGATTCTCGGTAATAGTGTGCGCTATGTGGAGTCAGCACGAGTTGACCGCACGTCCATCGGATACTCGGTCGGTCAAATACAGCGAGATGAAGTTGGGAGCCGTGGACAGTAAAAGGCCACATATGATTTTTTTCGTTTTGGGTTGCCTCAGATTGTGAGCCTGGAAGAGTCGAGAAGTGATGGTGATTGTGTTGAAGCAAGTCGGCAATGCAAACTTCCATCCGGGCTTTCCGGCTTCGCAGTAGGATATTGCGACAGGGGGTAAACTCAGTTTTTTTTCCCTTTCTTGAACGGGTTGTCCGAGGCCAAGGTGCAGAATGGTGGGAATCACGAGGATTTTGGGGCCGGCAAGTGGAGCTCCCATGCAATGTGGTCGGAAAATTCGGATGGCAAGCCCTGGTTGTGTTGTGAGCAGTGAGCACCGACAGTGTGAAAAGCCCATGCTTAAAAGCCTCCTTAGCTATAAGTGCAAAAAAACTTAAGTTTGGTGGAAGGAGCTTCAAAACCAAAAGAGAAGGGAAGTCGGAAACAAAAAACAAAAGAACACCTCCAAGCGCTACTGCCAACAAAATAAGCATTTTTTTTCTTGGCCTAAATAAAAAAAAAACCAAGAGGAAAAGAAGGGGGAGCAAGGCAGCGGTTTCGAGATTGGGAGCCTTCCTTGGTTTTTTGCTTTGGGCTTGGGGAGAAGAAGGAAGCGGGTAGAGAACTTGCTCGACGGTTTTTTGGATCTTGGGGTTGCGCTTGTTCGTTTCGAGCCATGGAGAGCTCACGAAGAGCAGTGGCCATGGAAACCTTCAGGCCGGGCTTGAGCGGGGCTCGCCCCTTTGATCTTTAGTGTGCCCCGGTTGCAGCGATGATGGTTGTACAGTGTTTGGTGACAATGAATGAAAGAAGGCTCCCATTGCAGTGAGTTTTGTGCGTTGTCTCGTCCCCCTTCCCCCCTTCTCTTCTGCTCTCGTGTGTGTGTGTGCAGGCGTATCGGCAGATGTGTGCTGCCCCGATGGAGTGTTGCAGAGAGAGAGAGTGTGTGTGGTGTTTTGAGTGTGTGGGAGATCGCAAAGCTAGTGCATTGAGGTGTGCGGGTTGTGTGAGTTCGTGTGCGTCTGTGTGAGCGCGTGTGCGTGCGTGGTCTGGTGAAAAGAGCGAGTCGAAGGTGCTCGCAAAGTGGATTGGGGTGCAGTGTGTGCCCTGGGCTATAGGAGGCATTCCGTGTTGGCGCGCTGGGCGTGCTCCCCATTCCCCCTCTCCAACATAACTAGAAAACGTACGCAAAATGAAATAAGGCTTATACCCTATCATCAATGTCCTAGCTTAATCATTAGGTAGCTGTCCATCAAAAATCTCTAAACTGTATCTGTCGTATCTTCAAAGCATTCAATCATGGATAACTTGTTTAGTGAACCCCGCCAGACTCAAGTGCTCCAGTTAATGATGCACACGGCTTGACCATTAAGCTCTCTCTTAAGGAACCCTGTCAAGCTCAAGTATGCCTTACTCTGTCTGCACACGGAATGGCTGTCAAGTCCTTTACTTCAAGTTCTGTTAGCAGAACCAACTCAAAAGAAATGTGAAGATACTTCATCAATTGTCCAAAGAAGTCAGCTGGAAGCCAGCCATGTAAGCTTATTGACCGCATAACAAAAACTCTTTTGACTTAGCATAAATCTAGAGCATCATCAGACTCGTCGTCTGATGCATACATAACATTGTCTTCAGGAGGTTGATCTTTGTTGAAGTCTCCAATATTAATATCACCATCTCGTTGCTTAAACAACTTAACTCTTTTCCCTGCAATAGGCACCTTGAGATCAGTGCCATCAAGCTCGCATAACTTGTAGGTCGCATTATCATAAACATGAAGTACAACATATGGTCCAAACCATCGTTTAACCATTTTCCGCATAGCAGTGTACTGGTTCTCCAGGCTACTGTCATATACAAGGACTTAATCCCCATCTTTAATAACACAAGGTCGTAGTCTGTGCTTATCATCAAACGTTGCCTTGTTCTTCAACCTTGCTTCCTTAAGCATTACTTTAGCCTGCTCAATATCTTCTTGACGTCTCTCAAGTTGGCGTATGCGCAATGCAAGCAAATCTTCTGTAGACATACCTTCTTCCCATGGCATTATGGTCCAAGAGATAACCGCTTCCTCTATAGGCATAATGGGTTTTTGCCTGTACATTAGCTCAAATGGCATAAAACCTATAACAGAACTATGTGTAGTTCGATCAGCCCATAAAGCAAATGGTAGGAGTTTAGGCCAATCACCAATATGTCCCTGGCATGCCTTTGCTAAAGCTTTAACAATAGGCGGATGCCCTCTTTCACTTTTACCATTACCCTCTAGATTATATGCTGTAGTGAGAGCCAATTTAATGCCCAAGCGAGCAAAGAAATCCCGAGCTTCATCTGCATCCATCTCTCCTCTATCAGCAGTAATTCTACCAACACATCCGTACTTGGAAATAACATCCTCAAGCAAGAACTTGCATACAGAACTGGTAGCTTTGGTACGCAGAGCTCTGCCTTCCACCTGATTAGTAAGATCCTCTCTTGCAAGAACAATATACAGCATCTGCCAGACACCTACTGGCATGGTAATCAGGTCCACCACCCACTTGTAGTGCATAGCTAGTGGATAGGTGGGATGCAATCCATCTCGATGTCGCATATTAGAATATTGTTGGCATATTAGGCATGTCTCCACAAACTGAGCCACATCTTTATACATACCTTTCCACCAGTAACGATCCTTAATCTTGACAAAAGTTGCCCAGACCCCTCTGTGTCCAGCCCATAAACTTTCATGAAATTCTTTGATAACCTGCCGTTGAGTCGCTTTATCACAAACAACCCGCTGCGGTACTCCTTTAGAGCGTTTTGGCTGCTTCAATAAATGGCCATCCTTCAGAAAATAGCCGTAAGCTTTCTTCCTTATCTTTTTGTACTCTTGATCCGTCCACCCTTCATGCTTAGTAAGAGTGCTAAGGTAGCGACCATTCAAAAGCCATTCTCCTTCATAGAACTCTTCAGAAAATACCTCAAAAGTATGAGCAATATTGCCACAATTTGCATGCAGATAAGAAGACGAATAGAACTTCAAGCCAACATCATCACTTGTGGTCAGCATCTCTTCTTCATCTTCAAATCTAGTTCTTGATAACATATCTGCAACAGGATTATCTCTACCTGCAATATGACAAAATTCAGGATTAAGAGATTTAATGTAGGCTATCCATCGCAGCATAGCAATATCCGAAGTAGAGCAATTTGCAATCATCCCTATCAGTGGCAAGCAATCTGTCTCTACAATGAATGAAGCTCCAATAAAGTATTCTTTATCAGACCTTAGAGCAGTAGCAACGCCCCAAAGTTCTCTCTTAACCTGTGGGTAGCCTCTTTGGCGAGCATTGAGCACTTTTGCTCCAAATCGAACCGCATACCTGTTACCTTCTTCATCATCTTGACCTATAGCCCAGCCAATACTTGTCGGGCTAGTGTCAACTGTTAAGATTACTGGCCTTCCGCATTTGTAGTCAACTTTCCTCAAGGTCGGAGCCTCAAGGAGCATCTTCTTTAATTTCCTCATAGCTCGTGTGTGAACTTCTTCCCAAAAAAATCTTTTACCTTTTCTCAACAGTTGATAAAGCACTTCTGCAACATGAGCAAAATGTGGCAGCCAAATAAGATAGAATACACATGCACCCATAAACCGACGAACTTCAGTAACCGAAGAGCATGTTTCCTTCATCTTTTGAATAGCTTCAACTTTAGCTGGACTTGGCCTTCTACCTTCTGGACTGCACATGTGCCCTACAATTAGAACCTCTTTGGCACCAAAAGTTGATTTTTGCCCTGAAAGTGTTAGGTTAACTTCTTCAAGCCTGAATAAAATAACATCACAATCAGCAATATGTTGAGCAACAAACTGTCGGCACCCCCTCTGATCTTTTACCTCATCTTTTGAGCCTTCCTCACAGCCCTTAATCGGTAGATCATCAATGAAAGGCATAGTAACATGTGGGATAAAGTCCCTTAATACCTTATTCATGCCGTTCATCATATGAGCTACAGAATTAGTAGCACCCTGTGGCAGAGTGCACATCCTTACCAATCCGAGAGGTGTACGCATCGTAGTAAGATCCTTGCTCTCCAAAGCTAACTGAAATTGATCATATCCAGAATAAAGATCACCCATAGAGTAATTTGAACTACCTGCAAAAGCCTCAAAAAATTCATCCACAATTGGTCCGGTACCCACATTGCGGATTGTTACCTTATTAACAGGCTGCATATCCTGTATGAACCTTAAAGTACCATTTTTCTTTGGAACAGTGAACCATCGGTTAGAGTATGGCGCACATGATGGTTCCAAGATTCCCATGTGTATCTTCTCATTAAGCAAATTGATAAGCTTTGGCAAGTGAGCTTTAGGAACTGGAATAGGACGTAAGCTCCATGGCATGTGAGGAACAGTGAATATAACCATAGGTGCAACAATACTTGGATCCACACACCCAATCTCACTTGGCTCAAAGGCAAAAGCTTTACCATGTTTTTCGAGCATACCTTGAAAACACTTGATTTCCTCTTCGTTGAGAAAACCATCTTCTCCCAGCTTAAGCTGCTGCAATGTCTCTTTAGTGAATTCGTGCCCAATGTTCTTAGGATTTCTGAGCATAGGCTGTTGAGAAGCTTCTTTAATTACTTCATCACTTCCCTCTGGTAGAGGTGTAGCCATAGGTCTCACTTTCTTTGCAACTGTCTTGTACTTCGTCTCTACCTGTGCTTCAACTTCTTTATCCAAGTCATCCTCAATATGCATAAGTGCCTTGTATATGTCCATTGAGTGCACTTTAACAACTTCAGTTCCACTTTCTAACCTGTTCTGCTTGATATCCTCAAGCACTGACATAGTATCAACATAAGAGACCTCTTCGCAGATTCCTGAAATCACATCATCCGGTTCTAGCACATCACATCCCTGCAAGTCACTTTGAATTCTTAAAACATATTGTTTCTCCCACTTAGTTAAATCATTAAATTTCCTGTAAGATACTGAACCCTCAGATGTCAACCCTAGAAATCCTGAAGAGAAGGTTTCTCTTTGCGAGAACTTCTCCTCACTTGCACCACCATAGTCCCGCTTTATAGTGGCACCCCAAGAAAATCTTGAGCAAATCTTTGTTCTTTAAACTCCTTACGTATCTTTGGCATTGGACGATCACGTAAACTGTCTTTGTTTCTAGCATTATCAACACATACAATTAGAAATTGAACCGCTTTCTTACCATCTCGGCTTTGAACCCTGGCATAGGCCGATCCATCATCCAGCACCTTAGTTTCCATCTGCACAGCTGTAATGTAGGGTTGTCCTAGAATCAACGGGTAGGAGGAATGCTCCTGTATAAAAAAGTTTTGCTCATCACAGACATCCCCAATAGTTACCTTAACATTTGCACATGCACCGTAAAGATCTCCAGGAAGCATGTTGGCAGCTCGAATCCGCCACTCGTGATCTACATCAATAGGCCACTTCCCCTTTTGGTGCAAATTCTTTGCCATGAGATTGATTCTGAACCATGGTCTATGAGGGCTAAGACCGGCTCCTCAATGTCGCCAAGCTTTACCACTATTTCTGTCGTGGCTCTTGCCCAATGAGTCCTCGAAAAGTGACTCTTGGGTATAACTTCTTCATCTTCACCGTCATTAAAATGCATGTTTCTTACCTCAGGTATAATCAGGCTGGGAACCGCCACAGGCTTTGGCTCTTCTTCTTCAAGATCTGCTAAGTACTCTTCACAGTCTTCCAAAATTGCTTCAATGTGACGAACCACTTGGCTTTTAACTGGATTTGACTCTTGGTCACTCGATACTTGCCGCTTTCTTTTTATAATGTCGATGATCTCTTCATGGAACTCGCGCTTAGCAATTCCAAGAATATCTCCCAAGCTGAGCTCCACTTTACTATTTAGGATACGTTCTTCAAAAACTTTATTCAAATCTATAGCCAGTTCAATATCAGACTTAAGTTTATATGAGGGCCCTTTCGGCTTACCTTGCTTCTTATCTTTCGGAGCCTCTTCCATAACCACCTCTCGAGCAGGTTTAGGAGCTGGCACTTCTTCTTTCTTATTTCTGGATCTCGTCGACCTTTTTGACTCCCTAGCCACCTCTTCATCTCTTTTCCGTTTCTCTTCCACCATAGCTTCATTGGATTGAGCTTTAGCAATATAAGCATATACCGAAAGAGAATCCACTGGATCGGTCCACCTAGTGGTTTCTCGAATTGAATTCCCCACCTATCGTAGCTTCCCGTATGTTACCTTTCCTGCTTCTGCTGTCTTTAGAGCATATGGCCAAAACTGGCCCTTTGCACCTATACCATCATCATCTTCCTTACCACAAACTTGCAGCCCATATGCAGCTGCTTCCACAAGGGCAACATTATGCTGTATTTCCTCCACTATCTTCTTCATTCCGCCTCTGCCAAAGTTCAAGCGAAGCAGTTCCCCTGTCGCCCTGAGATGAATCTTCTTGTCTTTCCATAAAAACACATCCTTCTTATAAGCTTCATCAAACTCATGACACTCTCTCACAAACCTGTGGTCTTCACTATCGCACCACATGCATCTATCCCAATTTTTACGTGGTGGCTGCTGCTGCTTAGGTTCAGAAGTAGACGCCTTTGCAGCTAACCCTTCAAATTTAACAGTTTTAAAATTCAAATTTAGTTCTTGAATACCTTTAACGAGATCTTCAAGAATAGGCCCCTCCATTTTGGGTAATGTAGAGGGCGGCTTCTCTTTAAGCTCTTCTTCATCATCATCCAGTACCTCGATCATGATTTTCTTATCAGCCCACTTCTATCGTTTTACGATCATGTTCACCGCTTTAGATACTATTTTCCAATCTGATGTCAATCCCAATTCTCCCGCCGGATCCTCTAATAATTGCACCAAATTCTTTTGTAGTCGCAGATCAGCAGCTTGAATAAACAATTCCACCTTTTGATCCTTCAAAGAACGTTGTTCTGCTGACGATAACTGATCAAACTTCTTTTCAAACTCTCGCAACAGTTCTTGTACAGATAAATTTTTACCCTTCTTCTGTACCCACTTCGTAAAACTCTGTCTGGTCACCCATTGAGAATCCTCCAGAAAATATTCCTCTTGCAGCGCCTTCTTAAAATCCTGCGAGTTCGGCCCTTGAGCCGCTTGAATTTCTTTAATCCGGGCCCTAAGTTCTGGCACTGCAATCAGATGAAATCCTTCCACTGAATCCTGGTCTTCAATACCATTATCTTCCATAGACTGCTCATCCAAATTGCAAAATTTTGAAATATCTCGGACTTCAAACCGTTGCAGCTTTTTCGTAACATTTTGACGAGCTTTACGAATCCGCTCCTGCAAATTATGTTGTTGCTGGGCAGCCTGCTATTGTTGCATGTATGCTGCACACTGCTGCATCATCTGCTGCATGGCTGCTTCTTGTGGTCTAGACATATGCTTCAACAATTTTCCCACCCCGGCTTGGTTTCGCGTCGGGTTCACCAGGTGTCGGGGGATATGTGTTCGAAACTTGAGCCAGGTCAGCACCGGGCTGCTGGCTGTGGAAAAATTATCACACCGCAGATACAACAACAATTAATTACTCGGTAATACTGTTGACGCACAACACTTGCTTGAAAATTGGTAAGATCGACGAAAGTGACACGCAATCGAGAAGAAGTGTCGTTAACGACACCATTAAATAATGCTAATGACAATTAAGGAGCTTAAACTCCCATTACAGATCATTCTGGGCCGTTAACGGCTCCGCAATCCATCAAAAAGAGATAATTAGGCTAATTTGCCTACTGACGAGGAAAATCCTATTGTCTCAATTCTGTCTTTTGTTGAATTTGTCTTCAATCAATGTCTATGCCAAAAGTATTTCCTCTTCTAAGACTGCTTACAAGCCTTGATGATATCTCCTTGCCTAAACAGATGAGGAATAGTCTCCTTGGTGCCTTGGTTGCAAAGCCTTTTGCTTGAGCCTTGCCGAGGTCGATAAAGATAGAGCTCACCTTTGCTTGGGTTGGAGGTTAAGAGAGAGAGCTCGCCCTTGGCGGTTTGGATTGAGAGAGAGAGCTCCCTTTTGGCTTGGATTCTATTGAAGGTCAAGAGAGAAACTTGCTTAGCTTCCCCTCTTGCTTAGCTTCGATGGAGTTCAAGGAGAAGCTCCTGCCTCTTGTTGCTTTGATGGAGATTGAGAAGAAGCTCTTGCCTCTTCTTGCTATGATGGAGATCGAGAGAAGCTCTTGCCTCTTCTTGCTTCGATGGAGATTCCTCCTTGCTTAGCTTAACCCTCTTCCTCCCTCTTCTTGCTCGTTTCCTTCCCTAATCTCTCCTTCTTCGTTACCCCTCCTTTTGCATGAAGTCCCTATTTATAACATGCACCCTCCCTTAGCAATAGCGCCGGGCGCTAATGACGTGGCGCAGGAACCGCGGTGATGACGTGGCAGGGGGGGATATTTCTGGGCGAGCAGTTTCCGGCGAGCGCTTTTTAGGAATTAGGTGATCAGATTCCTAAAAAGATTCTCCCTTCCTCTTTGTGGACTATCTCTGTGAGAGAGAGAGAGAGAGAGAGAGAGAGAGAGAGAGAGAGAGAGAGAGAGAGAGAGAGAGAGAGAGAGAGAGAGAGAACTATAGGTATGGAAGCTAGACAAATTGTTTCAAAAACAATATAGACAGGGGTACTTAAAACAAGAACTCCCATTCATAATAAAAAAGTTACATTTTATTAAACTTGCATTACATAAACAAGAAGTGTTCATCTGTTGGAAGGCCCAGTTTTAGTAGTTGATGTGCTATCTTCGATTGGCATATTAAGATTCACCACGTTGCTTAGCTGTTGCCTCATTTCCTCCTCATCCTCCTCTGTGATGTGCCCAATTTTCTTCCAGCAAGAGAAAGCTAGTTGTCCTGTCTCGTTCAAATTGATTAATCTCCGCATATTGAGTTCCTTGCGGCATTGATAGAGGCGATACACGTTGATGGTTGCCTTGAGAGCCCGACGAAACCAGTCGGCTCCATACAATGCCTCTCCATTTGGAATGGATTCCATGGCATCCCAGGCAGACTTTATTTTACTCGCAAGATCGTCGGACATAGTGAAAGAAGGAGAGGTGTGCTAGGAAGCTAGTGGACGCTTTCACAAAAAATAACTCAAGTTATGGCAATTTATAGCCACTGTGGTAATATTATATTATTTTATACACGATTTGACACATAAACAACCAGTACTCAAACATGAAAAAAAGTTGCAAATGAATGTATCCCAATGTGACCATCCTAAGATAAAATTAGAAAGTAGTACAATTTTTTAGGTAAAGCATACTAAGAAGAAGTGAGCATTGTCAAATGCTATGCATCCATGCCTGGATAAGTCCGGCTTCGACTTAGTGCCCTGAAGATATCAACATCTGCCAGGATTGGTTGATGGATAAACATGTTCTCATTTTGGCTTAGCCCTAGTACACGCAAATAAATAAAATACAAATGTTTACATGCAAGATATGGTTTTTGCTTTGACACCCATTCCATGAAGTCTGGGCATGTGCACGATGGCTGGTTGCTAATACAAACTTTGTACATCTCGACATGACCATCTTCACTGTTCGTCTCTAGTTTGAAGACCTCACTAACACCATCTGCTGCACATATCTCTTCTATGACCTTCGCTCTCAGGGCTAGTGCTAGAATGATCTTGTGAGCAGCATCCTCGGAAATGGAAGTCCGATACCATACATGTAGACCATCTCGCATTGTGGCTCTTGCACTGCCTTCAGGAGTGGATGCATCTTTTGACTTGAAAGGAGAGTTTGTCATATTTTGTTCTTGAGCAACTGGCGTTACATTACATACTCCTTCTTTGCTTAGCTCCACTTGATACCCCCCTTCATGCAATATTTGCACCTCATCCTCCGATAGGTTGGTGCCCACATGCACGGGCCAAGTGTGTGGTGGATGAAGAGACTGCGGCTCAATGTTCTGGTCTACTATATGACAATGCAAGACATGATCCGGACAAAACCAAAACCATTGACGCACCACACCATTTGGATGTTTTCGATATCCTTCAAACGATGGGGCTGGTATACCAAGGCTAGAACCTGCTATACTGCATCCACACTTGCGTCCGCCTCTTGGTGTGCCGCTACATGTGACCCTACTACCTTGTGGAGTTCGACGTATGGCCCACATTGCCTCATTGACCTTGCGCTCAACTACATACTGCCCACTAGAACCTATACTTCGTTTTGGGGTTTGTGATATCCCTTCTTCTGCAAAGTTGATCTTACGTGGTCTTCCACACTTCTTGCGATCTTTGGTGACCGAGTTGTACTCAGGCCTATGTGATGGATCATCTTCCACGTTGATAACCTCATTTGGCTTCCGTTTTTGCCTTGATGTCTCCTTATCTCTTGTTAATGGAGTTGGTTGTTTATACATTGGAGTGCCCTCAGTAGCCGTATTCACTGCTCTAATCACTTGGCTAGGACGTTTTTCATGGCGTTCCGTAAGCTTTTGTATTGATGGACCCTTCCCAATGTGTTTTCCATGGCTGTATGAAATGGCCTTTGTGCTCTGTAAGATGGAATTTGCAAGGTCGGTTGTACATGCATCATATAATGATATGCGTTTACAGAAACCCTCCCCTACTAGCCAGCTGCCATGCTTGCTCTCCGCAAGGTTAGTGCGTGGAGTGTTTGGTCCATCAGAGCTACTTTCTACGCATGTCATAATGCCACCCCAATGTGCAATACGAATTTCCCACTAACTAAGCCATGAATCCATGTATGGAATGTTACGGTCTATGCAATGACCGTTAGCCCACCATTGGCATATCAGACGAGCCTCTGCTGCTGTAGCCTCTTTTGTTGGTGCTTGCCTCCACTTCTCACACATTTCTTTGTGTGTGTGTTGAGAAGCTTGCACCACATACTTCATTGTGTGTTGATTCAAGATTTGCTTCCAATGGAAAAGACAAGAACGCTCTCGGCCGCTCATTGTATTGGTCTTGTCACCACCATTGAAAACAATTCGAACTGCATTCCAATTTTCTTGAGCTTCATCAGCCATGTAGCCAAAGAAATTTGCTTTGTCACACCCACATGATATCATTACATCATTAAGGCACTCCCAAAACAAACATTGCATTTCCATGTCTTCTTGTTTCATTTCACAAGTTGCAATAGTCAAAAGGTCCTGCATGCTGCAAACAAATTGTTTTAGAGAGAGTAAATGGAAAGCCATAAAGCTCTTAAGATAGGCCATGTACCTTGGATCATAGACATGATAGGCCATAGTCACCCAATTGTTAACACGTCTGGTGTGATCAATTGGATCCACGCACGTCGAAGATCACCATCCCGATCTTGTCTCATTCGGTTGACTAGGTCCACACCAGATGCCGGACCAATTGTGGACATTTTGAAGACATAACATTTCTCCCCCTCCATACCTTGACCAGGAAACCGGCTTCCATGGAAAAACTCATATGTGCAGTCTCGCTTCAGTTTTAGGAGTGCATCAACGCCAAAAGATTCTTTGTCAACCCCTCTACGTAAAATAGATGTTGACCTCCGAAACCTGTCAATGTTAAAAGTGTTGAGATTAAAAAATAATTTAGCATAGAGTTTTGCATCGAAATAAGAATCTATGAAATGCTCATACCAGTTATCTTGCACCAACGGGCCCAACTCCTCAGCGATTGCAAATAGCTGTTGCTCGCCTAAAATACCTTCGTTGGTGTTGTTGCGAAGAAGTGTTGTACTTATAATTTCTTTTGCCAAACACATTTGAACCTTCCTGGCTCCTGGGTGTGGGTCAAGAGTCAAAATCCTTTGCACCATCAGCTTGGTATTGTCCATTAGTGTTTTGGATGTGCCGCTGCGCACATCATGTCGATGTGTGCCACGATGAATCATGACTCTAGTGGCAGTCTCATCGGATGGCATGACATAGTATACTACACAATCACATGTTGCAATACAAAAAGCAATTGCCTTACAAAAATGGCATGTAAGGCTCTTATCTCCAATCTTACAATATTCCCCAGGTCCAGTTGCTTTTTGTATGTACCCGTTGAAATGACTTGTATTGGGAATATGGTAATTAACTAAGCGGACACGTTGTTCATTCATGCACTTGAGAGATCCTATGCAATGACTAAGATGCAGTACACCTGCAAATACAATATTGGATGTAGTAGGCTTCGACCACAAATGAGGATCATACTTATGCTCCATCGCATCCATATGGTGCAACTTTCCCATGGTAGGTGGAAATTCTAGAACGAGATCGCCATTGTAAGACCTTGGAAGCTCTGTAACTTGTTCCACTACTTTGATTTGCATTAACAGCTTTGTCAATGTGCCCTTCTTCTCGGCCTATAAGAGCTTTTGTCTTGTACTCCTTTTGAAGCTGTTTAAGGGCAAAACTCGAGGGGGGGTACATAGATCTATTAACTCCTTCGGACCGAATTGCATCTTTGACGGACTATCCACAATGGAAATAGGAATCATGTTAGGTGAGCCGGCATACTGTGTTTGATGAGATACGTTGACTTTGTATTTACGTGAAAGCTGCTCATCCAATACATAGATGAATTCACCCAAATTGTTGAGAGTCCTCTCAAGAGGCAAATTCATTTCAATATCACCTACTTCAATAACAACATCTAAAGTTGTAAATTGCATTGGAGAAATTAATTCTAAAAGAAATGATTCAGATATTATGAATTTACCATTGTAAAAAGGATAAGAAAACTCTTTACCCAAGAAATATAAAGAGCAAGCCATAATAATATGCTAAGCAAATAATTAAGCACAAGATCACATTGTATAAGCTAAAACAAATTGATTATATACTCACGTCTAATAAGTAGCCGTTATAAATTTAAAATTAATATTATTTTATTAAATTAAAAAATTAATGTTTAAAAATATGATTTTTTTTAATAAAAAAATTTACAAAATATATGTTTGTGACTGTGTATGTGATCACGGGCTGGAGCGTTTTGCGTGGACGAAAGCAAGGCACTAACGCAAGATGGTCCTTTTGTTGTTGCATTCGCGTAGAAAGAGGCAGGCGTAGAAGAGAAGGGTTCGTAATTCTAGAAAAATTAGTAGAGTTACAACCCACCCAAAAAAGTTTGTTGAAGTCATGTTAACCGTTGCCAATGTGAATGTCCTCTTGATTGAGTACGCAGTGTAAGCTTTGTTTTATCTCTATGAAATTTGAGAAAATGATTCTCTGTAGTAGGCGTCCCCAATTTTGAGCCCAATTTTAATTAGGTATGCTAGACAAGGTTAGGCAACTTTATTTATGAAATCCATCTACTGGTTGGAAAACTTGAGGGGGCGGGATGAGGCGGGGGCGGGCGGAGGCCGTAGGTTGGGTTTGGGGGGGGGGGGCGTGGACGCAAGAGTGGAGGCGGGGGTGGATAGAGGCCGCAGGTTGGGTTGGGGGGGGGGGGGGGGGGGCGTGGGCGCAGGAGCGGAGGCGGGGGCGGGATGAGGGGGGGAGGGGGAGGAGCGGACTCGTCGCCCATGGCCAGCGCGTTGGCCATGGACGGGCACACGCTCCACACGGGAGCGTGTGCCGGGCAAACGCGCTGGCCGTGGGCGCGTGGGCGCCTCTGCCTCTGGCCACGCATTGGCCAGAGGCAGAGGTGCCCGCGGGCCCACGCGCATCCACGTGGACATGCAACGCAGGTGGCCGTTGCGTGTCCACATGGTCTGGCCACGTGTACCGTCGCCAACCGACGGTACACGTGGCTCGCCACGTGGTCACGTGCCCTGCCACGGAGGCAGTAACGTGGCCACGTGTCCTGCCACGTGTACTGTCGCTGGGTGGCAGTAACATGCCACGTGTCTTGCCACGTGTACTGTCGCTGGGCGGCAGTACATGTTACTGCCTCTGTGGTAGTGCGCGTGACCACGTGGCGGGCCACGTGTACCGTCGGTGGGCGACGATATACGTGGCCAGACCACGTGGACACGCAACGGCCACCTGCGTTGCGTGTCCACGTGGCTAGCCACATGTGTGTGTCCACACACACACACACACACGCAAAAAGCATGTGTGTGTGTGTGAACACACACACAAACTTAAACGCACACACACACACACACACGCTGGCGTGCGTGTGTGCACCACACACGCGCCTCAGTGCAGCGTGTGTGTGTGTCACACACACACACGTACACACGCACGTGCACGCGTGCACACACATGCTGCACACACACACACACGCTGCACACACACGCACGCACACACACACACACACACGCTGCACACACACACGCACGCACACGCGCACGCGCACACACTGCACATACACATACATACACATGTTGCACGTACACACAAAAGCACACGCACACACGCGCGAACATGGCAAAACACACACACAGAGACACATTCCTTTCTCTCACACACAGTCATTAAAAAAATAAAAATAAAAATAAAAATAATAAAAAATTAAAAGCTTTATAAAGTGACCTTCTCTTTTTCATTTTTCTTCTTCTCTATTCTCTTGTGCTACACAAATCTCTCTGTCTCTCTCTCTCTCTCAAGTTCACATCTCAAACTTCCAACCTACAAATTCTCATAAATCATCCTACATCTATTTCTTGTACATTATTCTTCTTTCTTGCAACCATGAGAACAAGAAACCAAACAAAAAATACTGGTGCAATTGATGAGGTGGATGTTACTACCTCACAAGAAGTACCTCCGTTAGGCACACAGGATACCCAACAATCTTAGGCATTCAGTTCTTTGGATCGTATTGTATCCATTGTAACTGGAGTGGCTGGAACATCACAATCAAGCGCCGGACCCAGTCATCTTGTGGAAACAGGTACCGCTATTGAGAATGTCAAAGACGAAGTGTTTGGAAATGTTGTCGACAAACACATTTCTTTGGGTTGGGTGGATTCTCACAGAGTACCATACGATGGGAAACTTCCACGATTGCCTCTTTGTCGACTTCTCTCAAACCCCGCCATCCGCATGCATGATGACCATGTGACCGATTTGCAAATCTCTATTGCAAACAAAAGCTACCAACCAACGATGGCAAGATTTATTGTTAGTGAACGAATTCTTGAGGAGGATCACAAACAATTTACTCGTCGTGGTCACGCTGCGAGGGATCTTGCAATGTCATATGATTTGGATGAAGAGCTTCGCCAAATCCCGGAGCTTAGTCACATGGTCGAGAGGTACTTTGTGGTTTGAGATGGTAATCACCGATTGGAGGCATGGATGCGGTGGATGAATGAGAATGACATTCCAATTGAGAAAGCGCCAAAGGTGGAGTGCGTTCTAGTTGACTTTCAGCCACATGAGGCAACGGAGTTTCTATTGGTTTTGGGTATGATCAATAGGTGAGCCCTTTGTTTTTTTGCTAATGTAAATGCATCTTACTTGTAAACTATATAAATTACAATCGATTGTTAAACAGGGCCACGAGGGTTTCAGTGCCTCATACGACTACTCATGATATTTTCATGATGAGAAAGCTAGGGTTGGCGGACCCTACATCACTTCTGCAAAAATTCCCCGAAAGAGCGCGTTTGGCAGCCGAAAGGGCTTTGAATTTTAGAGGTCCAAATAAGTCTAAGTGGCTAAAATTGCCAATGGCTGTCCTTGCGCAACTACTTTAGAAGGTATACTTCAAACCAATTGTATATGAGAATATGTTTTGATTACGAAATTTTATTATTTGTATTTTGATTGAGTCTTTTGAAAATAATAGGAAGAGTTCGATCATATGTTTAGTAGTAAAACGGAAGGGCTGCCATCAAAAGGGAGTTTTGACTACGAGTTGGCACTTGACGCTTACAAGGAAAGCATCAATTTAGCGCTTTCTCAAACAGAGCAATACTTTACACGCAAAGGGCTAGAGATAGCCACCATTGCAAATCCAAAAAATGGCAGCGATTTTTTCCAAAAATGTATTTCATTTACTGGTTGGGGCAAGAAGACCACGAAAATGACACCCTCGAGAGTGGCAGAGGTAGCGTGCGCACGCATTAGCCCAACAGAGTAAGTAATAGTCGTTTAAATCATTGGATATATTTCTTTTTTTATTATGTAACAATAAAAAATAAGTCTCGCGTTTCCTTTGATAGGAAGTGCCGATTGCTTGATTTGCTCCAAGCCGGTGATGCATCCTTGAAGGAGAAGGGCATCGGTTTGACGGAGAAGGCCTGGATCCAGTGGCTTCGATATCACGTGTACTGGTGGCAGTTGGAAAGGTTAGATTTCTCAAACATTTGCACCAGCTAGCAGTTTGTTATGTAACTTGTGACTTATTATTTGCTGCTGCAGGAGAGTGCTTGAGATGGCCGAGAAATGGAGGCCGAGAATCATGATGTTGCTATCCAACATGAGAAGGCTGAAGGTAGGCATGGTTGCACGCTTGCCCACACATTATTGACATACAGACGCAACCACTTTGAGACGGCCTTCAAGAAGTGGAGTGCTCGGATCAAATCCACACATGAACCCGAGGAGCAACCCCATTTTGCTTGTACGGCACGACGCTTGTTGTACAGGTTCGACATCTTTAATTGACAAATTAAGACTGTAGTAGGATACACTAATCTTGTTCTATGCAAATGAAAACTTTGTGGTCTGTCTTGTAGATGGTGGAGAGATGCTCTTGTCTTTCTCATTCTCGAGCACCCCAGTGATGCATGGTGCAGGTCGGAGAGAGAGGAGACAGGCTTATATCCTGACGAGTGGATAGATGACTTGCGGCCAAAGGGAGCGTGGCTCAAGTGTCCTTGGTGGCTGGACTACCCGGACAAGGAGTACCCACCCGAAGAGGAAGAGCTATACATAGGTATGCCTCTATGTAGTTTTTACCTTTGCCATGAAGCAATTGAATATGGGCTCAATAACTCTTCTTCTTTTAATTAATCGCGGAGCATAGTGCGTCACGGAAGAAAGCGGTTGTGATAGAGGATGCTCTATCTCCAAACACATCAAAGAAACCAGAGAGGAAGAAACAGACCTCAAGGAAAGATTCACAAGCACAACAAGCTGACAAGCAACGTGGGAAGAGAAAGAAGAGGGCCGTAGTGTCGAGCGACAGTGAGAGCGAGCATGTGGTTGTGGAGTATTCTGTAGAAGTTAGCGATAGTGCTCATAGCCTTGGTGCTATGAGTCAAAGTGTACCGACACTATCCTTCACTCCCAGACTAGTGGGGGGCATCCAGGAGTCCCCTCCATGCTCACCATCACATGGTAGGGCTGCAAAGGACTTATTAGACATGGCCAGAGTTGTGGGAGATAACCATCTAGGTACGTGAAAATGCTTAATGTTGTGTTGTTCTCTTTAGCATTGCTTGAAAGATATATTTGATCTTATGTTGCTATACACAGATATGCATGTAGAGCCACGCCATCTTGTAGTGCATGCTAGTGCCAAAGAGTTGGCAAAAGCTATTCCAGATGTGTTGTGCAATGACAGGTAAGCCACGCTTATTTACAATCATAGTTATGTGCACACTTATAGTGCTAACAAAAACTGCATGCAGTTCTATGCAGTCACTACGTAGATTCTTGGTCTCTCTATCAGGAACAGGGCAGATGAACCCCAGCTTGAGATTGGGTGGCGTACGTTTGGTGTACATGGCCTTTCCCTTACACACTAGGCCACATGCAGCTAGCACGGGTGGGGTTCCTATATGGAACCAATGGGATAGTGACCTTGTGGATGCTGCATTTCTTCTGGCATCCGAGTTTCTTTTGGTGGATGGCATGATTGTGGTGACATGTCGTGCAGAACATCTTTCCATCGTCACTTCGAAGGCAGAGGGAGCTGGTTTCCAGCTATTGAGGATATTGTACTTACGGCTACCGGAGGCTAGTTGTACGACTGTTCAGGACTATTTAGAGGGGGTATGTTGTTTTTTTGTTTTGATAATGAATAGTAACTTCGATGTTCGTGGGTCAAAAAATAATGTTTTACTTGCTCCCCGCAGGTTGGTACTTTGTTGCTAGCCATTTTTTCACCCCCTAGGACTGGTGGGTGTCGGCTTCCGAGGTACGATCGAGCGGATGGAGAGATTGCAGCAAATGTATGTGGCTTCTCTGCAGATGACGACATGCTGTGGGAGAAGCTACCAGGATCAGATTCCACACAGTGGACGCTTGATCGTATGGGCCGGCCTTTTCGTAGAGGTGTTGAGAGGAGTCCAGCGTTTGCCAGGTGGTAGAACTTTTTTGTTAGCTGTTTTTATTGTTCCTATAAAATTATAGGTATAATAAATCTTAAGGTAACTTCTTTTGTGTAGATGGCTACTAGGTACCTTCACAGACATGGGAGATGCTGTGTTGGATTGTTTTGCAGGAGTTGGGACATTGGCAACACAATGTTTACTACTACGTAGACATTGCATCAGTTGTGAGAAGGATTGGGCAGTTTTCAGTGCTTGTTTGGAGCCAGCTCAGCGCCTACCTTTCGATTTAGGCTCGACATTGATGTTTCATAGGAGTGTAAGAGCTCATGTAACTGAGCAACAGCAACAGGTGTTCGAGCAGCTTCATCCGCTTGACCCACCGTTCCCGACACCACTCAACAGTCAGGGAAGGGCAGTAGCAGCACCATATCCCACTTTCACAGCCCCATTTTTGGCATGGCGTGCAATTGGACCGTCTCCCAGTGCATTCATTGCCTCCACATCTGAGGCCCCACCCGGGGTTGATCCATTGCCTCTTTCACTACCTGCAGCCCCCCCCACATATAGTTCACACCCTTTGCCATTTGGAGTAGTTCCCCCACCATTTGGTGCACTGCCCACGTTGGCACGACCTTTGTTTCCTCCCAGAGGATATGGCCCCCCACCGCCCTTCTTTCCTCCACGTCACCCATGATGTATCAACCCCCATATGTATTTACTTTGGATGTAATGGAACTCATAGATTTGGGGTTTGCTATTTGAAATAGACCGTAATTGTGTGTAAGGAACTTTCTCTTATTAATAGTGTATTGAATGATTCCATGGTGTTTTTTGTTTGAATGTAAGTTGGTCATGAAATGACAATCAAATTTTAGTTG
Source organism: Adiantum capillus-veneris (assembly GCF_014529385.1). Lineage (NCBI taxonomy): Eukaryota > Viridiplantae > Streptophyta > Polypodiopsida > Polypodiales > Pteridaceae > Adiantum > Adiantum capillus-veneris. The sequence continues at coordinate 93,771,477 of NC_140959.1, read as the reverse complement.
CAAAGAGAGAGAGAGAGAGAGAGAGAGAGAGAGAGAGAGAGAGAGAGAGAGAGAGAGAGATGGGTAGATTGTCCCTTCTTTTGGGAATCCGCTCGCTCGATTCTTAAAAAGCGCTCGCCAGAAATTGCTCGCCCAGAAATCACGTCCCGTGGAAGGCTCGGGGTTCGACCCGCATGAAATGTCCTGGAACTAGCGCTGAATGGCTTCGCGCATGCCTGCTTGCCAAAACTCGTTTCATGGCCGGCGGCGTCCAAGCCTTCCAGCCCCTAGCGTGAGCTTATTCCCTTCCTCTTGCGCGGCTGCAGCTGCTCGCCTTCACGCCATTTTATTTTGTTTTTCACACGTACTCACTTTAGGGCAGTGGGCGGCCCTTTGCTCATTGGGCGGGCGGCCTCCAACCATACCCACTTGGGTTTAATGTCGGTGGCCTTTGGCCCTTGTTGGCACCATATTTTGCATACGTGCCGACCTAGGTATTGCCAAGCATTGGGCGGCCTCTGCTTGGGTAGCCATCGGATAGACACTGGCTCACCTTCCTTGGGCGGCTAACCATTGCATTTAGGGCACCACATTTAGCATACATGTCGATCGAGGTATTGCCAAGCACAACAAATTTCTCCGGTAGCCCTCCATTAACAATATCATCGTGAATTTTGACGCCCTTAAAAAGGTCTTGAATAGTGCCACAAGCGTGCTAGCTAGATGCAAGTATAAGTGATTGCATTTGAACAATGACCCTCAATTTGTATCTGCTTAAGCCATAGCCGTGTCGGGAATTTCCTGCTATTAGCAACCTCCGATAAATAATATTCTTGTCAGGCACAACATATCAACCAAAGTGTTGCTGCAGGACATTCCAAAAACTCGGTCAAAGTTAAAAAAAATCCCAGATGGCACACCGACTGAGCGGATCAAATTGGTATGGAGCCGGCCCCCGACGAATCTTTAAAGGCTAATATCTTGGCAACCGGAACTCCGATTACTGATTTGAAAAGACTGACGCGCTCCACGAAGTGAGCACTTCAGGTCCGTGCATTCATTTCAATTCTGTCAACTCAGCTGCAGTTGCCCAATCCGATACAGATCTGCAATTGACTTAAACTTCAAAGTGCCATAACTTCTTCACCGTGACTCCAATAGACAAGCCGTAAAGACAGGCCGGTAGAGCACTTCAAGCACTGCAGTTCTAGATCATAAACTCACATATGTGCTCACTTCAGGCATACTCCTTTTTGGCATTATTGAGGCATCTGTTGGCCCTTCTAAGCCGCATCTGGCATAAATGAATCATTAAGGTTGGCCTGTTATCAAACCCTGATCACTGCTCACTTAATGTGTAGGCTTCAAAGAAGCTTAGCTTGCATTTCTCTGCTCTTTTCTCATGAGAGAGAGAGAGAGAGAGAGAGAGAGAGAGAGAGAGAGAGATGAAATGCCCTAAAACATTTACTCTTTTATTGATTCATCCATTACAACAAGAAAGAGCTTCTTTTATAACTTTCCCATGCTTCTTGGAACCTCTTCCAAGGTGACCCTTCATTGCTCCCACAAAACCTTAGTGTAAAGCTTGGGGAGTAGTGCACTTAAATATTACGGTTCAACACGTGCTAAATATCTCCTATCTCAAAAATTGAACTTATGCAAGTTTTTTCAAAGAGGGTTGCATCTAGGGTAGCAATAGAGTTCTTGGAAGAAGTTTCAAGTAATTTGGACATCATTTGACTTGCATGACCACTGGATTTGCAATTGAAACTTCTAGATACAAAAACTAATGGGGATTTAGATCAAATTGACTAAAAAATGAAATAACCTCATTCAAGGCTTATTGGACACATGCTTGACCAATGTGGACCAAAAAAAGGGAAAAATTATCATTTTTGGCCCAGTACATAATAAGTGTGCCTATTATCTCCTACTAGACAAAAAGTTCCATTTTGACATTTTTTGGTTCACAAGGTTGATAAACACTTTAAGAAATTACCCTAGCAAGTTTGAAATTTGGATATTGTTTGCTATTTGAAATTGAGTTTCCAAATTTGAAGGTTGGAGATTGACCTCGTGGTTGTTTTGGTAGGTTGAAGCAAATTTTTGTACCAAGAGTCCTTGTATATTCTTGTTGATCAATAAGCTAACTTATTTATCCTTGATTGCACATGAGTGATCGGGACTTAACTTGGAAAACTACCAGATTGGATTTATGACTATAGAAACATGTTGGTATTGGTATTGAAAACCAAATATTTATTTTCATTGAGTAGTTCAAGTCTTTATGTACCTAAGGTTAAGCCATATTGTCATGAATCAAGGTTATAATAGAGAAACTGAGAGTAGAGTATCTACAAAGGAGAGTGTAAACCAAGGGAATCCTTTAGTGACTCTGGTTGAACAAGTGCCTCACACTTACTCCAACTCTAGTTCCAAGATCTCTTTCTTCTCGACTCAATCGAGGGGGACTAGAACCTCTTTCACGTTCAAACACATTTTGACCTTCTACAAGACTAACAATCATGGGGCCTAAATTTATCTGGATCCTAATGAAGAGTATATGGTGAAGATCAGTGATCACACAGCTGAGTTTGAAGAGGAGGTTAGAGCCAACAAGCAAGACACTTTCTATATGGATTGAAACAGAGTGCAAAAATCTCAAGATACAGAACCGTGACACTAAGGACAAATAGGGATTGGAAGCAGATACTTTGATTCCAAACATGATCACTAAGCAGGGACCACCAATGTTAGAATTACAAGGGTATGACCAAATAGATGCTCAACTTTGAAACGCATATCCATCGATAACCCACGACTTGGAGTTTATTGTTGGGAGGAAAAAAATGTTATGGATTTAAAATGGACCACTTATGCTAAATCAGGGCAGTTTACTCCCTTGAAAATCATGTATATTTTCAAGATAAGGGAGTAAGGCCTAGCAGACCTTCTCGTCCATCTCATTAGGGATTGCTATTACAAGAAGTTTGTTATGCTGACTTTGAAGGAGGTTTAACAAATAAATTCGAGAAATTTTCATGGATATGAGATCTAAAATCGAGCAAAATTTGGGACCAAACGAGAGAGAATTTGGTAGTATGGACAACAAATGGGGAAGCATGACTCAAAGCAGCCACCTCAATGATGGGAATTGGGGAAGAGATGTAGAAACCACCATTAATCAGTGAAGAATGGGTGAGACCGGGACAAGAAAAGGCACCTAGGATGGACACGTGGTGAACCTATTACTATTTCTCCAAGTTCATCTTAGACAAGTGGTATACCTTGCATTTCTAAGGATAGGCACATTGTGAACTACTAGACTAAACCGTCTACTATTATGAAGTGTAGCTTGGACAAGTGGTGGACCTTCAAACAAAAAACTCCATGTACAACATAGCATGTGTTCCACATAATCTAATGGAGCCGAGTTTGAAGGTATGGTAAAGCTTGCGTTTGTCCTAGTTTCAATGGAACCTAGCTTCGCCAAGTGGTGGAGCTTGTATCTTGCCATGCTTTAAAGAAGCATAAATGAGACAGGTGGTGGATTTTTTATTCTATTCATGCTCCAATGGAGCTAGCTTGGATAAGTGGTCAACCTTCATGTGCGCGTCTGTCGCACGTGTCAATGCAAGGGACTTGCCGATACACTGTGTGTAAGCCACAAATGGCTCCAAGCACACAACTAGCCTAAACTAGTAACCTCAAAGATGGCGATGGTGTGTCACTCACCGCTCTACGTTTGCTGTCGTGGAGGATTCCTCACCATGAAGAAGAAGGAGACACCGCTACGCCGCTCTCAACCGCCTCGCCGTCGTCGTGCTGTCGTGGCAATGCTCGATTGCACACACACACATACACTCTCTCTCTCTCTCACGCACACACACACACACACACACACACACACACACACACACACACACACACACACACACACAAGGAGATGATGAAGAAGAAGATGGAGATGGAGCAAGAGCACTCTTCAATTGCACAAATGAAAGAATGAGTGAGTTTTAGGTTTAGTGACTTTTATATGAGCTCGCCCCATTCACACTTGGGCGCCCATGCTTAGCCAACTAATCCCTTGCATGTTGCAGTTAGAGTGCGCCTCTCATCGGCGATCACTCTTACCCTTTTCCTATTGGACCGACAAGCCCGGTACCTGACTCTACCAAATAAATAATACGGCATCCGTCTTAGGTGATAGGAATGTGCGTGAGGGTTAACATGCCCCCCTTCCTGATGTAGATTCCATCCTCATAAGCTATTGAGTTGAAGCTCGTTCATTGAGGTGGAAGAGCATTTGAGATGAATGTCCTTAGCCTTCTTCAATCACTGCAAAATTAAACAACATTGGCATAGTAATTGCATTCTCATATACAATTAAAAAGCATATGCAATTGTAGGCAAACAATTTGATTGGTAACAGAATTTTAAACCATTTGTCAGCAATAAACCTTAAATTGCAATATAATCAAACACATTAACAGTTGTAAAGATGAAAAATTAAACAAGTATGGGATCGCTAATTTAACGGTTGAAAGGCACTAAACATCGACTATTAATACCATGGGAAAGCTTCTCAATTTTTTCTGGTCAATTAAGTTGTTTAATCACGAGAGCCAAGTATTTCATGTCCGAGGGCTGACTAGAGGCTATACCTAGAAGACCTTGTAGTTAAGATACAATAAAAGGAATTGCTCATGGAAATCATCGTCTGACTTATTTCCTTTTCTTTGACCCCCCAAAGTCTTTTCACACTGTTTCAATTATGACGCGTGTGCTTATTTTGTATGCCTTGGGTTTTTGGCTTTTCAAGGAAAAGCGTCCACACTAGGAACCTGTAGGGCTCTAATACCATAGGCGATACATGTGAGTGAAGTACCAAATCAAGCTGAGATTTCTCTTTCAGCTTAAGGTTTTACATTGTGGCACTTTGTTTTTTTTTTGGTACGTTTTCTGTATTTTAATTTTGTAACGTTGGGGGGTCATATAACACTGTTACCCTTCCAAGGTACATCACATTAGTAAACTCCCTTTATAATACTTAAGCTAAAGGTCAATAGGGACTAAGCCCACTAGAAAGCCCTAGTACATTTCACACAATGCTACCTAAATCGGATTAAAAACCTAAGTAGCCATTGATTATTAGGAAGGCATTCCCCGTGGTATTAAGAGAAGATCTCTAACGCCTATCTTGGTCAAAATAGCTTAGTCAGACTGCTTGATTTTTAAACCTAGACAAGTGATTATGACAAAAAATTACATTGAATTTAATGTTTGATACTAAGAAAATGTGATGGATATTATGCTACCAATCACAATTAAAGCAGACAAACATGGATGCAAAAAGATAAGGGGCAGTGCTAATGGACAAGAAACACCTGTTTGTGTTGATGGTCGCGCTTGATTTGAAGTGTGACCGAGAGAAAGATTCCATGAAGGTCCAAATCCTAACAACAACAACACGTTCATGTACACACTAGGAAACACAAAGAATAACTCTAGGAGGCACATTAGTGGGAAAAGGTACCAACACTTATTGAACACAATTAAAAAACATAAGGAAACCTAACCTAATTATTTGCACTCTCCCTAGAGAGTCAAGGGAATAGGATATTGTAGAGATTGGGGGGAGACCCTAAGGCTAAACCCCTATCCTCATCGTCGAGAAAAACAAAGTCATCATTGTTGAGACTATATGTGCCATCTGTATAATCATGTAAATCTTCTTCATCATCAGAGGCACCAATGTTTACTAAGAAGGTCACTAGACGCCTATAGTCATCTTGGTCAAAAGGATAGGCTTGTGCAATGGGAGATACACTCTCTAGTAAGTATGGATCAGTCGTGGTCAAGAGACGTATCAGCCATTCTAACTCCTCAAAATTCCTCTCACATGCTAGCGTACCTACAAAATCTCATTCACAGGCAAGCACCGAAAAGACCATGTGAAACATTTGTGAAAAGTAACGAGGGTACCTCTCACCCAAGGCATGAGTGGATGACTCTAGCGTACTAGCCATATCTGTACATGCAAATAGATGATGGTTAGAGTGCAAATATTACAAGGGACGTGTTCTTGTGCATAATGTGTTTTTATGATTTTGTGTTATGGCTCTTGCTCTTTTATTTTTTTATCTTGTTTTTGTGAGTATAAGGCTTTATATATACATTCCCTAAGATTGGAGATTGAGAGGCCAGGGAGGAAGGTTGAGAGGGAAGCAAATGAATGATGGATGTTAGCAAACACTCCCCCCTTCCTTGGGTAGATCATACCTTTTGGAATGATGTCGTCACCTTTTGAAACCAATTGTTCCAAGTTGTTATGGCTGAAGGCTTTAACCAATAGTTTTCGACCGCCCTATGAGTTTCATCTAGTTGCAAGGGTAGTAAGGTACTCTCCCATGATTTTATTTGCAACTGTGTTGTAGGTGGTGAACTTATAATGGGAGGTGCAAACTCTTTCTTGCTTGTATGGATATGTACAATGGTAGGTGGAGGTTGTGTCAAAGCTTCTATTTCCGTATAGGAACTACACGAAGAGCAAGAAGCTTCATTTGATTTCCCTGTTCCTGAGCTAGGTGGAACAAATCGGTCTTTCTTTGGTACCCAAACTAGCTCTGGAGCGAGTGTGTAGCATTTCATGATTTTTTCCTTTCCGTGATCTTCAATTTGTTTTGGAGCCACAAGATTGAGCTCACATGGGCCCGGTGACAAGTAAGAGCACAATTTACGTTTTGGCACCCAGATTTGATCATTTTCTTTATAGTAGCCTTGGGCTTCCAATAGTTTTTTAGGAATCCAGCGCAACGTTTCTTTACATTTCTTGGGGCAAATGGGACGTCTCTTACCAAGCTCCTGTCTTTTAGCACTAGCTATGGTTGCTAAGAAGATTTAGGGACCCATTTGTATGTTTTCTTTGTTATATTGGGATGGGTCTTGTGTGTCTCAAGCTTTATTTCAACTACATCAGTTGAAGCTCTAGAGAGTTGGGTTATGGGGACATATGGTTCAATCTCTTGGACATGCAATGTTTTGGGTTTTATTCCTTAAGAGGAAATATCTCAGGGACTATGGCTTGAGTGGCAGGGCTAAGAGTTGGTTTTTGCATTGTGACACCCCCTGTCACCCAATCAATAGTGCATTTTGTGGCTATCATCCACGTGCATCCTAGGTCTATATTACCCTCCATAGTTCCAACAAGCATGACCAAAAAGTCTTGAGCTACCACCCCATTGTCATAACTGACAGAAGTGTGCCAGCTTCCAAAAACCATAGTTTTTTTCTTGTTGACACCCTTGGACTTGGGTAATACTCTCAGATAGAGGTGGCTTCCCTAACTGACACCAAACTCCATATGACAACAGATTATACTTAGCACCCATGTCCAATAAAGCGTTATATAACACTTTTTCATAGGCACTGTTTAGCTCAATAGGGTATCGTAGAGGTGTTTCAGAGTCCAACCAATCCTCGCCGGTTTCAACGTGGAATGCGTGTGTAATCCCAAGGTTAGCCTCTTGTTGGCGTCGTATGCGTTGTTGTCGCTCCTTAGCCTTAGCTTGAGCTTGTATCTTCTTCAATTCTGTTTGTGTCTTGGCTGCCTTTTTTTGATGGATGGCACGTAGTTCCTCTTGGCTTAAAGGATCATAGTATCTTTTAAATTTGCTCCCATTGAGGAATCCAATGGTTTCAACTCCATCAAGAGTCTCAACACGAATGGTTCCTTGTGGGGTGATTTCACATACTCTATATGGTCATTTTCCCGCATATTTCAACTTCTTCTTTTCTTTGTGCACTCCATACATAAGGACTTTATCACCAACATTGATGTCTTTGTTCTTCAGATGACAATCAAACCATTTCTTCCTTCTATCTTTCTCCACAAGTGCATTTTGCACAGCTAATTGCCTCTCTTCATCTAGCCTTTCAAGGATATATAATCGCTCAACTAAGAGGTTACCATCCCAACCTTCTTGAGAAGCTACTCGAAGACTAGGAATGCCAAACTCCCATGGAATAACCACTTCTTGGCCATACACCATCTTAAATGGTGTGCAGTTAATGGCAAACTTTGTACGAAGTACGATAAGCCCATAAAGTTGAAGTCAACTTCAAATCCCAATCTGTGCGATGAGTTTGAATTGTCTTTGTCAAAATGGAGATGAGAGTTTTGTTGGTACTCTCAGCTTGGCCATTTGCTTGTGGATAATAAGGCGTGGACTTATGGTGATCTATCATGAAGTTGGTAGTGAGTTCTTTTATGACTCCATTTATAAAATGAGTGCCATTGTCACTCACAATCTCAAAGGGACAATCAAATCTTGTAATAATGTTCTCAAAGAGAAACTTGGCAGTTGACCTCGTTTCAGCCTTACGTGTCACCTTGGCTTCCGCCAACTTTGTCACATAGTCAGTGGAAACGATAATATATCAAGATTGAGTGCTACGAGCTACCAGACTAATTGGGCCTACAAAGTCCAAACCCCATTTTTCAAATGGTTGAGTCACTTTAACAGGATGTAAGGGCATCCTATCCTTTCGTTGTGTGATCTTGTAACGTTGGCATTCAACACATCCTTTTGCAAAAAGTGATGCATCCTTGAATAAGGTTGGCCACCAATAGCCTGATTGCAACACCTTTTCTAGCTGTTAGTTCCCCTGAGAAATGTCCTCCGGCTATACCCATGTGGGCTTCTTGCAGTATGTATAAATAATCATCCTCATGGGCACAATGTCTAAGAATATCATCCTTCCCTAGCCTGTAGAGAGTTCCTGCAATGAGAGAGTAAGGTTCACATTCTTTTAACAGTTTTTGAGCTATGTATTTACAAAGCTCTTTGGGTGAAAAACCATTAACTAGAAAGTTCACAATCTTCTCACTCCATTCATGTATGGTTTCGACTAGGAATAGAGAAGTATCGGGCAACTCATCATCAACTCCAGTAGGGGCTTCACCATTTGGTATGCGATGTCGGGGGATAATTGTACGAAAGGTGAGCCAGGAAGGCACTGGGCCCCTGGCTGTGAGAGGTGTAGCAAGCACAATTAACAAGACAGAGCTCAAAACAAACGGTCCTCTTAATTCCAGTTAATCAACAGAAATCATCATTAATTAATCATAATGAAGGCTTAATGCTCCTTACAAGATGAAACTTGGCTTAATCCAGGTGCTAATCAAGAAAAGTGATAATGACCTGCTTAATACTACCTTCTTCTTCTTTCCGTTATGGCTTAGGAACTTCCTCTTCCAATGGACATCTAATTTGTCTTCCAGAATTCAATGGGTTTAGGCTCGGCTAATGGTTTAAGATTAGGCTCAAAGATTAAGAATACAGAGATTAGGCTTCAATTAAAAAGCTTATCGTGTCCGCTTAAGATTGGTTTGATTTGAATGCTTAGAATAGGATTAGGATGGCTAATAGAGGTTAAGCTCGAGAAATTGAATGGCTAATCAATGCTTGAAAGCTTTGGCTTGGCTTAAAGGGATTAGGCTTAGAATTAGAAGCTCGAGATTAGGCTAAGCTCAACGAGATTAAGATTACCTTCACTTAGGCTTGGCTCGGTTCAAGAAATTAGGCATCGGCTCCGTGGATCCTCCATGCTTCAATTCCTTACTTGCTTTAACCCTTGACAAGCTTCTTCTCAAGCTTCGACCTCCATCTTCCTTGCTTGCGAGCCTTGCCGAGAACTAGATCGAGAGATTAGGCTTGATGTATAGAGCTTGGCTCAAGCTTTTGAGATTAAGAAGCTTAGGAATTCGATTAGGCTTAGCTTTGGCTTGGCATCCGAGAGATTAGGCTTGATATCAGATCTTGGCTTATGGCTTCGAGTTAATAGGCTTAATTCGGCTTAAGAGCGCTTAGAGAGTAGGTTATTGGAAGATTATGAGCTTAAGCTCGAGGATTCGAATAGGGTTTGGATGGTATACGAGGTTAAGAGCGGATTAAAGATGGCTTAAGGAATTTTAATAATCCAATGCAGAGATTAAGGTTCTGAGCTCGTAGGAAAAAATCCCCCCTTAAGTGCTAGCTTCCAAGGTTTTTATGAAGTCTTCGTGATAGTATGCTCTTAGAGAGCGCTCAAGGATGAGAAAAAAACAACCACTCAAATAACCACACGTTTTGTCCTTTTGTAGGTTGCATGCTAACTTCCTATTTTTGGCCTACCCATTAGCGACATCGCTAATGGGTAGCCACCCTATGACGTGGCAAGCTTCAGATTTCTGACAGCACCAAAACGCATAGAGAATGGTTCCAAAGGCGGCGTAAGGATCTGCTAGGGAGCTCCCGACTCTACGCGGTGCTTGTTTGACCCTCACACTGCCCGCTTAAATCCTCCTTTCTCTCTTCCTGCATTGTCTTCATTGTCTGCACTGCTTCCTCCTTGTTTTCTTTTCTTTTCCCCTTTGGCTTCACACCCTTAATAAAACTAGGGTGGCCCCCTTAAAATGGGCGGCCTTTGTTATGGTGGGCAGCCACTCGATTGGCACCCCTTAGACGTTTTCAATGGGCGGGCGGCCCTTAAAGGGCACCCCATTTGCGATAGGCTTGGTTAGGCTTGGTATACATAACAACCGCGTAATGCCTACAAGTAGAAGGCATCACATTTGGCTAGTAGAAGGCTTCTCATTTGGCATGCATACGTGCCATAGTCATTGTAAAGGAATCACATTTGGCATAATATCGGTTAAGCCTTTGCCTCCTTGACATCATTTTCCACATCCACTGATTAGCAATATCACCGTGAATTCTACTGCCCACTTTAGTGTGTTAAATGGCACCATAGCTTCCAAGATGCAAGTATATGTGTCCGTCAAAGCTAGGCTTATGATAAAAAATGCTTCCACATCGGCCCACATTTGGCATACACATCGGGCATGGCACTTCATTAAGCCAGATGAATGTGACTGATCAGGGCGACCAGGGCAGTTCGAACCCGGCCCCCGACTATACTTAAACTGGCCATATCTTGCCAACCAAAATCTTGATCACCGATCTGAAAAGACCGACTCGTTCCAGAAATTGAGCACTTCAGACTGATGCATTCACTCTAGTTTTGTCCCTTCTGCTGCAGTTGCCCAATCCGGTACAGATCTGCTAACTCAACTTAAAATTATCATAACTTCTTACTCGTAGCTCCGATTGATGAGCCGTAAAGACAGGCATGTAGAGCTGTTTGAGTACTTCAACTTGGATTAATAAAATCCCAACTATGACCACTTCAAGCATACTCACTGTTTAGCATTACCAAGACACCTTCTGACCTTTAGAGCTGCATCTCGCACACTTTCAACTTAAAATTGGCTTGTTAGCAAGCCCTTATAACTGCTGATTAATCATGTAGGATTCAAATACTCTTGATTTGCATTCCTTTGTTCATTTTCTTGTCATGGGAGCGGAGCAACACAACATTCACCCACTCTGAACCTGCAAAGCCTCCGGTCTGTGGCAACCAGACTTCAAGCTGCATCTTCTATAAATACCTTAAGCTACTTGTCATCAAGCTCATGTAGTTGATAAAGGTATGTAAAATAAAAGGAAGGTGGAAATCATAACATCAATAGTCTAGCTCCATTATCTGGTAGCTGTCCCATCACAAATCTTTGAACCGTAGTGGTCGTATCTCCAAAGCATGCAATTATGAAAACCTGGATAGTGAACCCCGCCAGACTCAAGTGCTCCAGTTACTTATGCACACGGCTTGACCATCAGCTCTTTTTAGGGAACCCTGTCAAGCTCAAGTATGCCTTACTCTGTCTGCACACGGAATGGTCGTCAAGTCCTTTACTTCAAGTTCTGGTAGCAGAACCATCTCAAAAGATGTGAAGATACTATAGCAATTGTCCAAAGATGTCAAATGGAAGCAAGCCATGTAAGCTTATTGATCATATAACCAAAAATACTTCTATCTTAGCATACATCCAAAACCAAATCTTCAGCCAAGTAACCTGCTCAGGAAAATAAATGAAATCTCTGAATCTGCAAGTTGCTCTTCAATAGCTCCCAGGATCAAATGGAATAATAAGGAATTGCCCCAATAGTGGAACGGCATAATATCCACATAAGCATACATATTCTGAATCAATCAACTTCAAGCATTTCTGCTCCAAATAAGCTATTCCAGGATCTAGCAGAAAGAAACCACACTATAGACCCAAAAATACCCATCCATAGTGTACCTGGTTTTGAAGATCTTTCGAATCACCTAGATCAAGTGCCATTAAGATCACATAGCATTGATGGCCTCCGCAATATACTAGAGCTTCATATGAAGCATAGTGCAACAGTCACATCTCATAACCTTTTGGTAACTTAAGGTCGTTATCAGTAAGACTTAAAGAATTCTGACTCCCTTTTACTGGTAGCCAGGACATTACTGACATAGGAATTAGGAATAATATCCAAACCCAGCCACATTTGGCACATTGTCCAAGAGAATGAAAAATCTTGAGCACTTTATGCTGTATCAGGGATGATTTAGCATCATCACCTTAGGACTTTTTGGACCTGTATCATCAGAGAGATTCTTACCTGGCTTTTGAGGTTGATAATGAATAATAGCTTTGTCCTGAAAATCTTCATCCATAACATCCTTGGAAAAATCAACCTTGGAAGTCTCATCATTCATCAAAGCTATAGGAGTTGGCTCCTCTTGCAGCCCGTATATAGATGTACAATCTATGTCAATATCCTGTTCGCAATCATCATGATGTAGGAAATCTTCAATATCATCCTCTGCTTCCTCATCTGCATCCATGCTACTTAGCAATCCATTATTACTTTGAAAAGGTTCATTAGGCACCCCTTCTAAAGGGGTACATGCATAACAAAGCTCTCCCAAACTGCTATAACCTTCTCCTTCAAATTGGGCCAAAAACCCATCAATTATGGAATCTGCTTCCGTGATAATAGAATCGGCAAACATATTGCCAGAAACAACCATAGGCTCACTGGAATTATCAGGTACATCCTGTGTTAGGTTCACAGTCTCGACCACTTCATCATCTATTGCATGCATAATAGATTTGCTTCTGCAATCATCCGTAATAACTGCGCTACCCTGCTCAGCTATAGTGCCGATAGAACCATTAGAAGCCTGTAGTGGCTCATCTTCTTGATAAACTTGTTGAAAGCATCCCATGCCAAGATTAGTAGCTTGAAAATTTTTTGCTGTACAATCTAGCTCTTCACTAGAGCCATTATTCGAAGTAAGTTCCATGCGAGAAATCTTCGAAAAAAATTCATACATTTGTGTTTCAGTAGTGAATTCATTATGTACCTTTGCTTGGTTGATCAAAATATGGTCCTTTGTCGTTGAATCTGCTACTTCCAAAGCTGTATTTGCCTTGGCTTGACTTCTTGCAGAAATATGGTCCCAAAATTGATCATAATTAAGGAACTGCATATGATCCCCTTCTTCTTTATAGAAAATAATTTGGCCTCGTTCATTAATCTCCTTCATTGTTAACTCGATAATTCTTGAGCTTTCATGAACAAAACCATCTGCAAAATAGTCCCATTGCGTGGGATATGTTTCGGCCAGTTCTCGTACCTTATCTTTAAACTCGGAGGTTACAACTTCTTCAAAGGTTGAAACCATTTGATCTTTTGGAATTTCTCGGCTCTTCATCTCCGCTTTATAACATGCAAGGAGTCCATTTGGATCATGTCCTTGAAAAATTCCATACTGCTCTTCGGCAAGGCTTCTACCATCAGGTAATATAACCTCAGAGGGAAATAACTCTGAAGAGTCAGGGGGTGCAGTGAATGGAGTATTCACATGCACACTCTCTAAGAGCATAGGGTCTACATTGGTCATGAATGGAGAATTTAGTTTCCCACCCCCCTCATTTACATCATTAGCTCCATGTTCAGAGCGAGTGACTCTACTAAAGGTTTCCTTCAAGCGGTTAAGCACGCTCGGTCCGGACTGCGGGCCCATGCATGCATGTCTTGGATTGAGCTATTGGGATTAGGCATTGGGAAACTCTCCATGAAGTCGTAGTCAGAGGAAGAGTCACTAGCCGCTATGTTTGGGTCTTGGTTTGTACTACCTTGGGTCCCCGCCGAGGGCCCGAAACCTAAGGTAGGTGGATATTGAGAGCTCGCGTAAGTCGAAATTCTCTCTAGTTGCTCCGTCTCTAGCACACAACCAGAGCACAGATGCATGTGCCTTTGGCACCCTACAAGCATCGGCGAATAGCCTCGAAGGTTAACCGCTTATTTTTTTAGGCATCCGTTTTCACTTGTGTTTTGATGTTTTTTAATGATCAGTTTTTTGATTAAAGTGTATGATAGCTCAAAACAAGCGTATCACTCAGAGGGTTGTGGTGTGCTTTACAGCACAACGTTCGGTTACCTGAAGCTCCGTTGGTCCTCAAAAAGGTCGATTTTTAGCTACGTGTGAGGCTAAAATACGTAATTTCAAAGGGCGACTAAGGCATGAGCTTGAGCGTGATCTTGGGCTTGGGTCTGGGAGATATTCTCGATCTCGGTCCTACCTTTAAAATTTAAAATTTATTTTTTAAAATTTTGTTTGGATAAAGTTGCCGCGGCCAAGTTGTACGCGCGAGCACACACACACCTAACCTACCTACTTACAACTAATACAGCTACTGTTACACGCTAACACACTATTACAGTAACTCATTAGCTTTAATAGATCTACTTACTACTTATTGTACTTTACACAGAACTACTATTATGGATCTACTACCTTAATCATAACACCTTATCAAAGAAAAAACACAGTTCCTTTTCAATTCCTTATAAAAAAAACAATACACAGCAGCAAAACAAACTCCTTCTCAACACACACACCTTCCTTCTCTACCTTTCCTACAATTGAAATTGCACCACAAAGAAGCACAAAGTGCCATTCAAGCTTAGTGTATGGCATTTCCTCTGTAGCGGTGCCAAAAATGTGCACGTCTATCGCACGTGTTGATGGCTGACTTTTGGAAATTAAAGAAAAAAAGAAAAAAAAACTTATTTTTCCCTTGCCGAAGCCGTGGTGGCACCATTGGAAGGCTCGGCAATGCCTGGAAAACTTTATGAGGCTCGTTTTTACTAGCATGGCCTCGTCACATGGCCCCCGCTCGATTGGCCGGCCTTATCACCTTCATGCCCCCCGCTCGTCTATGCCCCGGTGCAGCAGGCCGCCCTTGGTTTCACTACCCCTTCTCTCTCTCCCTGTAGTTTATTCCCCAGGCGGGCATCGAATGGGAATTCTCTCTCTCTCTCTCTCTCTCTCTCTCTCATTTTCCCTACGTACCTCTCTCTCTAATATCCTCTCTCTCTCTCTCACCCACACACCCCCTTTACTAGCCACCCTCGGCTAGGAACGGCCTCGAGCACCCACCCCTTCTCTCGCTTTCTCTCTTGTGCTCCCTCTATGTCGAGCCGCATGCGAACTCTCTCTCCCGTACTCTTATCCACACTCTTACCGCCACCCTCTCTCACACCCCCTCCCTCACTCTCTATGCAAACCGATAGCCTGAAGATATTCCCTCTCGCTGCTCCACCCGCTCGCCTCACCCTTCCCTCGGCCTCACTCTCCCTCCCTTGGCCCGCTAATATTCTCCCTCTCTCCCCACCCCATTGACTCTTCCCCCCTCCTCTCGTCCTTGAGCCACCACACAGGAAGGGATGATATCCCCCCCTTCCCCTTCCCTCGCTCTCTTGTCGGTAGCCCACAAGGCGCGGACCTCACCCGATCCCTCTCTCTCTCTCTCTCTCTCTCTCTCTCTCTCTCTCTCTCTCTCTCGCTCGCTCTCAGCCGTTTATGGCTCAGGCCTATGAAGGCGCAGAAAAATACTCTCTCTCTCTCTCTCTCTCTCTATTATCCACACACACTCCTTCCCTCATCCACTCCCTCCCTCCCCACCTCTCCAACTCACCCCATCCCTCTCTCTCTCGCGCGCGTTCTGCGCACAACCCCAACTGGCCTATCTCTCTCGCTCTCATCCCAGCCTGTGAAGGCACGTAAAAGATGGGATACTCTCTCTCTCTCTCATCCATACACACACACACCCTCATCCTCTCCCCCCAAACACCCGCCTCATCCTCTCCCTCACCCCATCTCTCTCACTCTCTAGCGCTCTGACCGCCACAGGCCTATATCTCTCTCTCTCCCTCGTGGGCCTGTACAGGCATAGTAGAAACTTCTCTCTCTCTCTCTCTCTCTCTCTCTCTCTCTCTCTCTCTCTACACACCACACACACACACACACACACCGCACTCACTCACACCCTCTCTTTGACCCCATCTCCTCCCCCATCTGCATCGCGTAGCCTGCAGCAGGCCGCCAACCTGAAAAAAGAAAAGAAAAAAAATATAATATATATACTATATACATAATAATAAGGCCCCGTTCCCACGCACGCTCGTGCACACACATACATATACAAATACACACACACACACACACACACACTCACGCATATGCACCCACATCTATATATATATACACACATACTCACTCATGCACCCATACGTACACACACACACACACACACACATACGCACCACACATAAATACAAAAAAAACCGAAGGAGGTCTACGACTACGACATCGACAAAAAGAAGGAAGAACCCAAATCATGTGCCGCCAACAACAAAAAGGAGAAATGCGCTGAAGGCATGCCCCGGCTGACCCCGAAAAGAAGTACGCACTACACCAACGCACCGGCAACACACCATTCGCCGGCATCACGTAACCACGATGCCATTTTCAGTAATTTATAGGTTATGTTCATCATTTCTTCAATTTTCACCCAAGCCATTGTAAAATTCCCACTTTGTAAATTCCCTCTCTCTAGGTGATGGTCACAAAGGCCCACCTAGAGATTCTCATATTTTAATAACCTCCCAAAACAAAGCAAGGGTCAACCACTCTGGGCCCACCACTTGCTTTGTCTCCTCGATTAGCTTAACCTAATCACATCGGGACTACCATAATCCAAGCAGCCAACACGTATAAAATGGCACTAAGAGGTCACTAATGGGGGGGGGGGGGCAATTCATGAGAGGTCAGCACTTGGTAGAGTATAGTGGGAAAAGTTGACACTATTAGCATCACGGGGAAGGGGGCTTGTTGATGGTTTGCCTTGGGAATTGCACCATGTGAAGGGAGCCACATCCACCTCTCGACTCCAATGGTCGATGCACACACATATACACGCTCATGGTAGCGAGCTTCACAATCATTGAGTCGTCTAGAGAACGCACCAAGTAGTTTTCACCATTCTTTCTCCCTACCTCTCCATCACCACGGTGTGCCGCCTTGTTGGAAGGAAGGTCATTGTAAATACTGCAGAAATAATTCTCCCTCACACCCCCGAGGGTTTTCATCATTTGTCAATATCTCTCTCTCTCTCTATCTCTCATTGTGTGTAAGTTTGCGGTGTTCATATCATTGTGGTCTGCGTCCTAGCTGCTCAAAGCTAGGTGGTGCCCCCTGTTCGCTTTACTGTGACAGGCTCGAGGCGCGCCATTTGGCCCCCGACGTTTTAGAGGCCGTCGGGGTTCGGGGTTCGCTTTGCTCCCGTCATTTGGTGCCCCCACGGATGAGGGCTTGTAAGACCCTTCGGTTTACAATGCTGGAAGTGACAAACGCCATCAATCATGGACAAATGGCTGAAGGAATTTTCTAACTGGAGGATGGAAGAAGAGGAGACGAAGGAGGCACTAGCCGCCTTCATTGAAGTACTACTGCCAGGCTGCAGTGTCGTCAGTATTCAAGAGGTAAATTCTCCATCTCGTGTTGCTCGTTCTAACCACAAATGGAGAGCATCAGGTGGAAGGTCTGTGAAGTGCCATCACTCCCGTCAACCACAGCATTCTGTCAATGAGTGCCGACAGAGGAAGTGAAGAAAGAACGGTGAGTTTTACTTTTGAAAACTGCGGCACTCTCACAACAATCAGATTCTCTATAGCACCAAGTGTTTTCTCTCTAATGCTTCGAGAGGAGTCATCAACTACATCAACCACGAAGTTTAAGTCCGAAAGCCTGAAGCATTTGGTGGACGCAAGTGGACCTACACTCTCTCTAGGCCTGGAGAGTTCAAACGAAGTTCGACCACCCAAGCGCCATCGCCGCATGCAGAATGGAAAGCGGATTGAGGTAGACTCTTCTCGCCTAGTCTGTTTTGAACCTAATGTGGAGGATTGTGCGGACTACTACAAGAGGTAGGAGCATGTGGTGAAGGTGTCACCCCATCAACACCCGAGGTACGCAACCCTAGTGGTCAAGATCCTTGCCCTACACCCGACATGGATAATAAAAATAGACCAGAAGTATTTCCTTTTCATTTCTTGCAACACATGCATGTATACGTGTATATTGATAGGAAGATATTCTACCAGCAAAAGATTGTTTTCTTATTTGGAGTCGAGTATATTGATAGGAAGATATGCATGTAAATGTGTATATTCTACCAGCAAAAGATTGTTTTCTTATTTGGAGTCGAGATGCTTGATGAAATCCTCAGATCTCCACGCCCCATCATCTTGCCCCTCATGGATTACTACCATTCTTTTGATGTAAGCATTTTTATTATGTTCTAACTTTGTGATCCATTCTTTATCCTGTTTTAACCTATCCACCCAATCCTGTAAAAAGCCGCTATGAGCCGCTACTGTTGTTAGTATAAAAAAGAAAAAAGAAAAAAAAGGTTTGTAATTTCTTGAGTCACTATCATGGAAAGTGTTTCTTTCCCCACGTTCAGTGGAAAGAAGGGAGAAGATCTCACCATCGACTTTTTGGATGATTTCGACATGCTTGTGTCGTCTCCAACAAAGATGCCGACGCTTCACGACTTCGAATTTTTCCTCTACTGATGAAAGTAGAGGCCAAGTCCTGGTATAATGCACTGCCCCAAGCTACCAAGAATGCATGGAATGTGTTAAGGGCTGCTTTTGTAAAGAGGTTTGGTGGAGGTACAACCTCGGAGAAGCTATGGCAGCTACTGACGGAGTTGAAACAAGGAGGTCTACTAGAGGATGCCACCTACGAGTCCAAATTTGTGGACCTATGGGAGAGATGGGTTGCCTCACTGGAGGAAGGCGAAGGAGCGCCTAATTTCCTAAAGAAGGACCGTTCCATTGCTGGTCTATGGTCGTCGCTTAGAGAGAAGGTGAAGGGAAGGTTTCCTGCAACATATGAGTTGGCAGTCAAAGTAGCCCGCCTTAAAGACAAGAAGTTGCGCATGCAAGCAAGAGTAAACGAGTCAGAGGAAACAAGCTCGGCCCGACCAACCCCAGTGACTGCAACAGCTAGTCATAGAACCCAACCGCAAGAGGCATCAGAAGAGCAGCAAGACCTGCTGAGTCGCATCACTACCCAACTAGAGAGTTTATCCGTGCATCTGGTGCAGCGAGGGCATGCACCTGTCAGGAATCCAGAACAAGGAAGAGGAGAACGAAGGCAGAACCAAGAGTACCACTATTACAACTGCGGGGAAGACGGCCATGGTATGTACTACTGTCCACATCCAAGGAGGCAGAATTTCAATAGAGGGGGGAGATAGAATTAGATCTCTCTGCCAAGGGCAAGACCACCGCCACCCAGGAAACCAATCTCACCTGTTCAAATCCCACCACCAGCGGTGCAACCACAGCTAGCCCCACCAGTTCAATTCCTACAGCCACCGATGCAACCACTGCCACAATCACCACTTACACTCATCTTACGCCCACCACCAATTGGTACCAACACACCAAGTATCATTGGTCTTGCAGAAGAGGTCAAGATGAAGATAACAGAAGAAGGATCAAGCAAGAAGTTTGTTCAAAGGACTGAAGCAGTGGAACAAGAGATTAAAGAATCAAAAGATGCTACCCCACTGGGGAAGGTAAGTCAAGAAAATTGTGTTACAAATGTGAGTACATCTTTAACCTTGAATAAAATAGGCACCAAGGCAATCAATCGACAGCATTGGGCAGTAAGGGTAAGAAGGTGTAAGGTGTTGATTAGGCCTCGTCAGAGTAAGAGGAATGCAAAGGGCATGAAAGATACAAGAGAAGAGGACGACCAACCTACTAGCAAGGCTTTGCAGAAGATGGACAACATATCGAGCAAAGGGGAGGGCTTTGAAAACAGAAGCTTGTGCACCAGCATGGACCAAGAATAGTGTAACAAGCTAAAGGAATCTTGCATCAAGGCAGTTTCACTAGAGGACCATAACAAAGAGGTAAGTATGACTGAAGGTTTGGAGTTGGATATTGCTCCAGAGGCTTGGCACTCGAGCAAGACTTTATTGTGTAGTGTCATAGACTTAGAGATGGGTAATGCCTCTAATCTACTGAAGGGTGTTATAAACTTGGAGATGGGTAATGCCTCCAGTTTATGTGAGGGTGTTCAGAGTAAGTTTGATGATCAATATGCAGTTGCCAACCTTTTAAGGATGTTCCAAACTCCTCCACAACACAGCATTGTGTTTGCATGGGATGCATCAGACCTATGGCTATGGCTAGCCGCTATAACATATAGAGATAAGATTAGCATGGAGATAAGAGTTAAGGAGCCATGGATATACAAAAGGCTGATAGAATGCATTCATGAAGGCCTCATTCCCAATTTGGTGAATTTTTTTACAAATAGTGCATCCTCTCTTTGGAGAGAGGTAAATGGATCATGCTTGTATTTAAAGCCGCGAGGAAGGTGGCTTACTATTAGCATCAAAAAAGGAAGCTGACATGTTTGAGCACACCCAAAAGAAGCATGATATGCTTGCAGATTTTTCCAATCGTGACAGTAAGCAAGATTCCAAAAACAAATGGAGCTCACCACACCAACAAGGTGGCCATATATGGTGGATTCTTGGCACACTCTTGGGGATCATAATTTTCAATTCGGTCTTTGCAGGAGCCAAGATGCTCATTTCCCCTCTCGCTACTGGTGGTTACAAATTTGGTCCTATTTGGCATGCAATTTTTATTGTTCAGACACTGCAGACAATGATCCTATTTTTCACTTAGGATCCAGGAGGACAGTGGCACAAAGTTCTGGAAGCCATGGGATTCCCGTTTAATCAATCGACACTATTCCAAGGAACAGGCTATTAACCAAACCTGTTGCAGATTCATGAATATCCCAGAAATCTCACCAATGGCCAAATGGATTGGCTAGTTCTGAAGGCAACTCGATATCAGCTCCTACAACTCAGCTGAAGAAGAATCAAAGTCAGGGCTAGAGACATGAATGCCTCTAGCCAAAAGGGGAGGGCTAATGATGGCCGACTTTTGAAAATCAAAGAAAAAAAGAAAAAAAACTTATTTTTCTCTTGCCGAAGCCGTGGCGGCACCATTGGAAGGCTCGGCAATGCCTGTAAAACTTTATGAGGCTGGTTTTTACTAGCATGGCCTCGTCACATGGCCCCCGCTCGATTGGCTGGCCTTATCACCTTCATGCCCCCTACTCGTCTATGCCCCGGTGCAGCAGGCCGCCCTCGGTTTCACTACCCCTTCTCTCTCTCCCTGTCGTTTATTCCCCAGGTGGGCATCGAATGGGAATTCTCTCTCTCTCTCTCTCTCTCTCTCTCTCTCATTTTTCCTACGTACCTCTCTCGATAATATCCTCTCTCTCTCTCTCACCCACACACCCCCTTTACTGGCCACCCTCCGCCAGGAACGGCCTCGAGCACCCACCCCTTCTCTCGCTTTCTCTCTCGCGCTCCCTCTATGTCGAGCCGCATGCGAACTCTCTCTCTCGTACTCTTATCCACACTCTTACCGCCCCCCCTCTCACACCCCCTCCCTCGCTCTCTATGCAAGCCGATAGCCTGAAGATATTCCCTCTCGCTCCCCCACCCCCTCGCTGTTTGGCGGACGCAGCAACGAAGCAATGGTTTCCAGAGAAGGAGTCACATTTTTGTGGGAAACCCTTGTAAAATTATTATGTAAGAGAGCATCTCTAAGACGAGAACTTATAAAAGAATTTATGATTATTTTTCTGGGAGCAATTGTATATTAGAGAGCCAATTAGAAGTTTAGGAGCTTTTGGCCGGACAAGCCATTTGTAAAGACCTAAACTATAAAGGTCAGTTTTATAAGTTTGAACATTATCTTTTTTATGAGAAACTGAGAAGACAACGTACGTTTGAGAGCTTCTTCTTGCTCCAACTTGTAATCTTCGCTACTGTGGCTACGGTAATGCAAATTCAGATTCGTTTATTGCATTGTGTTCCTCTTACTTTGCTCTTCCATTCAAGTGTAACATTCAAGATTCGGTGTAGGTTTTTAACTACGAGTTTGAGACCTTAAATCGTTGTTTTGAGTGTTTAAACACGTATTTTGTGTTGTTTTGACCTTAGGAGAGGCTATAGGGACCCAAAAACGACCCTTTAGGATCACCTATTCGCTGTTTTTGCTGCCTTTGAGATGAACGATCGCGATCTTTGTACCCTTCAAGAATGCTTTGACAGTGATAGGATATGCTCCTGATAGTCCCTTGTAGCTTCCCTTTAAGTTTTGTGCAAATCCGACATGATTTGCATGGTAAATGGGCGTGATGACTGTAGAGCTGTGTAGAAGGACATAGGCAGATTACTTGGCTTTAGTGCATATGATTTGCTTGCAGAGTTAGTGATTGCTTCTCAAGTTCACTTCATTAGGAATGCCACCCTAGTGAGTTTCCATGCCTCATCCTGGTCGCTGCCCTTGTATTGATATTTTATGTTGATGCATGAGAGATATGCTATGGACGTCCGTCGCGGCGACCCGCAAACATTGGCGCCGTTGCCGGGGAATGCACCTTAGGTGATGAGTGACCGAGTGCGCAGTTAACTTCCTTAAAATAAGATCAATCCACAAATCCATTTTACACCTCAGTTAGGCTGCTAGACAGGGGTTTAGAGCTTAGTGGAGTCTAGAGTCTCTGGACCGGCTAGATCCTCTCTTAGGAGATTTAGGGAGCTGTGAGTGAGAGTGTTCAGAGCATTTTTGCTCTTCAATTTCTCTAATTTGATTGAGTACTGAAATCTCACCCGAAATCCGTCTTGTTTATTTTGTTTGATTCATTTCATTATGTTGTGTACTTAGGAGTAGGATAAGTAAATCACATTCCAGTTAGATTTGGGGCAAAATTTAGAGTCGAGAAACCAGGAAACCATAACTTTGGCAAAAAGGCCATAAGACTCTGAAATTTAGAAAATCTGACCAAACAGAGTTGATATTCAAATCACCAAGTGGTAGCACAAAACACTGTAAAACACTTGTCAGAGGGAGCAGACTAAATTTCATCAGATTTGGCCCAGGTACTACGATCGCGATCCGTGTATCTTAGTGTTAGATTTGTACAAGATTTGACATGTGCCTTCCTGATAAGATTCTAAACAAGTTTGTCTAAAGAAAACACACCCAAAAACATCAAAATCCAAGGAAATCAGGCCACTTGGGTAAAAGTAGCCTGACAGACCCAGAAACTGGAAAATCTTGACTTTTGGTGATCCAAATGCAAAAAGACTTGGGGGATAGCTTTAAAACATCAGTGTCTACAAGCATGCCAAATTTGGTTGAATTTGGGCTCAGAACTACAATCTCGATCGGTGTACCTAAGTGCCAGATTTTGACCAAAATTTCATCTGTGAGATCCTCAGGTGTATATGAACATAAAAGTATACAGGACCAAGAGCCAGAAACCTCAAAATACCTGTCAAATCATCTAAATACAGATCCAAGTCAAAACTGCTAAACTGACACAGACATTGACTTTCAGCAGAATCATACACATCAAAACTGGGAAGAAACCATACAGAGGGAGAGCTTGTACACAGAACAACCCTAGATAGCTCTCAAATCCCAAATCAAACACCAAAATCAAGTCAAACTGACAGATTCAAGAAAACAGACACTTCCAACCAAGAACTGGTAAAAGCTTGACCTTTTGGAGTCTGAATACAAAAGTATCAGGTGGGTAGCCTTAAAATACCCTAGTGAACAAGCTGGTGAAGTTTCATCAAATTTGGGCACTATACTACGATCGCGATCGGTGTACCTCTGACCCAGATTTGACTCATTTTTGACCTGTTCATAGACCTAGACTATTTAAGATATCAGGAGTTGTCAAAACCCAAATTGGACATACTGTCAATAATCTGCAAGCAAAATTGTGTTGAAGTCATTGTGAAATTGTTGAATCTGTTGACAATTGGAATGATACAGTGATCTCATAGCCATCAAGTGTATTCATTTGCAGAGACCGATCAAGTAACAATCCATGCAGTCGTGTGAGTTGGAAGATCACTCCATTTCCAGGTCAGAGGTTTGGATTCAGTCGGTAAATTCCACTTTCTTCATGTTTTTGAGATTGAGAAAACTAATCAACAACCAACACCGAAGTTTAGCGGATCAAGCAAGTGTTTTATCAACGGAGGAGAGTGTAAACCAAGGTGTAGTACGACCGTTAGAGCCGATCCCTGAAGAAAGTATTTTCGATACTTCTTCAGAGAGATCTTACGAGTATTTCACGGTACACTTGGGACATTTAAACCTAAATGGAAGAGAAAACATGGCAGCAGGACCATCAAACCCTTTGGCCACAATGAAGCTATTGTTCATCAAGTATCAGTATGACAACAAGCAAGGTGCCAAGATCTACAAAGATGGTATGGACCGCTACTGTGTGAAAATAGAAGATAGACCAAGTGAGTTCAAGGACTTAGTACCTGTGAGCTATAGCGGAGATAGGTACCTAGATGACGAAGGTATCATGTACTTGGTAGTCCTGAATCCTACCATTATGGACAAGTGGGGATTAATGGGCACGAAAGCCAAAGTAGATGAGGAACCTGAGGAGAAAGCACCAACAATGAGCTTCCCTAATTGCGAGGTTAAGGCGAGAAAATGAAACTTTGAGAATCAACACAGACAACGTCTATGTGGGGTTATACAAATATAATAATGGAGAGGAAGATCTCTATTATAGATGCGAGGAACCCTATGTCGATGAGTTGACAGAGCGGAAAAGACTTTACGTCTTCACCTACACAGAGGGATCAAAAACAAAAATCGTCGCATACGACAAATATGGAAGACGATACGCAGCAATCGATAAAAAGGAGTTGGAAGGATATACGTACTTTGGGGGACCACTCCACCATTATTATGTCACTCCAAGCCCACTAAGACCAACACCTACACATGTCATGCCAGACCCGATGGAAACAGGCGGAGAGAGGACTCATGTAACTGATTTTTTCAGTCGACCTCAGTATTCTATGCCAAGCCCCATGAAAACATTACGTTCCAGAGAATCAATGGCTACGAATCGAGGTAGTGTGGTTCCTATCTCTACACATACTGCAGTAGGTCCGACATTCGCAGCCACACCATCACATTTGCCTCCTAGTAGTAGATTCGTGGCAGAGGAGCCAATGAGAGCAACCCACGACATCCATGATGCACGAGAACGATTAAGTCGAGGCGCGGGAGCATTGAGACTGGTCACAGACCATAGACGGATGAGGCCATCCCAGGTAGCAAAGTGCATGCCAAAGAAGTATAGCGGATCAGGGGATCCATATGCCCATGTGTCGCTCTTCAAGCAAGTCTTAAGAGCAGAGCAGATCACTGATTTTCATACTCAATATGAGGGATTCGGGTTGACCTTGGAAGGGACGGCCTTAACGTGGTTTCAATCTTTGAACCCTGAAACTTGTCCAAATATTGAACACGTATTACGGGAGTTCACAGAAGAATTCTCAAAACGGGGTATAAAGCATAATATTGTATCACAGATATATGCTTTTAAACAAAAGGAGAACGAAAAAGTGAAGGAAGCATCCTTGAGATTCAAGCAATACATCGAGAGGTGCCCAGGGAGAGAATTACTGCAGGACGAGAGATTGTCTGTGCTCTTCATTGAAGGACTTAGAAACGAAACCTTGAAAAAGGACCTTCACTTGAAAGCCTGTAGCACATTTGAACAGGTTACAAGGGAAGCGTTATATCTTGTTGATAACTGCAAAGCATATGGGGAAGTGTTAGAGGATACTGATTCAGTAACCAGTGGCTCTTCATCTATTAAGAGTGAACCCTCTACCAAGAAAGATGCTCAGGCTTCTTTGATGCCGACAGTTGACCAAGTGATAGAGGAAGTAACGAAGAGAATGCAGCAACATATGAGATCAAATCCGGTGATGAGACACTCTTAGACTCGAAAATGTGACATATGTGGGGGGATCACTGACGCCGTGGTGCACACAACAGCCAAAAGTATTAGTTACGAATGGACGAGTACTGAAATGGTGCACAATAGAGCAAAAATGGACGAACCATGGCACGGATGAGTATTTTTACAACAAAAACTATGTGAGGGAAAGGCCATATGGACCTCCAGCAGGACCACCCCAGCCACCTCCTCCAAGATATCAAGTTGGGCCAAATGTGAATATGGATGGTAGCACGAGCAGACAGACCTCAACCTGTGTTGGGTCAACAACCTCCATTACCATAGGAAAATAGGGCCATGATCAGGTATGCTCAACCTTACGAAGCACCACCAGGAACAAATAATACACTTCAAATTTCTTATTACGAGGAACCGAATGAGCCTTACGTAACTGAACCTGAACCATAGATGTACACAGACGAAGCCTATCAAACGTGGGAAAATAACGAGGGTATGGCACCACCAACGTATGTAGAACAACCTTCGAGGGAGCAATATTTGATGGACGAAAGAACGCTAATGTTCATTGTGAACCAGAACTACAAACCAAGAGGATACCCTAATAGGGTGGGACAACCTATGGGACCACCTCCTCAAAATCAACCACCAATTGGACCGTGCTATAACTGTGGAAGTTCAGATCATTGGGAGCGTAGTTTTCCTTTTAAAGGCAAAAGAGTGAAAATTTTGGGGTTTTGTGACGGTTGTGGTGTGAATCACATACTGCCAGATTGCCCAAGGAATCCGGACAACAAGGGAAAAGCAACTATGAATATTGTGGGGGTGTTACCAAGTGCAAGCAGTGGATCAGAAACCAAACCCATGATCCAGATCAATGCGGTAACCAGAGCCCAAGCCAAGGACTTAGAGAAAAACAAGCCATTGGAAGAAAAGGTCAAGTTGCCAATACCCACAGAAAACGGGAGTTTATCGGTGAGAACACAACAGAAATCCTGGAAGGCGAAACGAGACAGAATGAAAGCAAGAAGGATTAAAACCCAAATTTCCATGCAAAATGAATTACATGAAACGAAAGAGCAACTGAAACAAGAGAGATAGTAAAACTGCTGAGGACAACAACAAGCCGAGGAAAGCATCCTCAGGGGGATCAGTCTTGGTTGAGAAAGTGCTAGAGCCTGTAGATGCTCTATTACAAGCGTATGAAGAAAGGCTTAAAACAAACCAAACCTTAGAGCAGAGATGGTTGACTTATCCTCAACCAGAAGTGGAAACGAAGCGTTTGGAAATGTGTAAATACCTCATTGAAATAGCCCAGGCATTGATGGAACCTAATGCGATTAGAACCCTAGAACAAGAAGTGCTGATTCACAAAGAGCGAGAAAAACTAAAGATCGATGAAACAGAACATGTAAACGGACCCAGGCTTGAAACGATATTGTCATTGGATCACCGAGTGGTGCCGAACACCACTGGTGATGCTAAGTCAATGACTATGATGCCAATTCCAGAAGTGGAAGAACCATGGCCACAACACTTATGGGAAACCATTAGAAATAGAAAGAACGAAAGCGCGATGTTACAGTCTGCACCGATTCCTGAGGTTAACATGGAAAATGAATTTTATCCAGGAGATATACAATCACTATATGGAGATGCAGGAACGGAGGTTTCGATGGAAAGCAAAGCTCAATCCCTGAAAACCCTGCCTTCATTTATAGGTGAATACGAGGCACAATCGGAGATAAGATTAGTTCCATCCCAGATGAGAGCTATTCCACAAATGATTGACTCAAAAAGTCTTCAAGAGATGCTGTCGACGCCTGTAACATGCACAATCACACTGTTAGAACTCTTGAGAGTCGACCACACTTATGAGAAGACATGGGAAAACATTTGGAGAACAAAGGAATAAAGATTCCTCTTCAGACAAACCCTACTGTAGAAGAAAACAAACATGAAGGTCAACCCAAAGCCCAACCTGTGCCCGTAAACAAGGTCGGAGATTACTGTGAAGGTGAGGAAGGTAATACAACCTTACCTATCAAATATTAGGATATAAAGACGATAGCTATCCGAAACAGTGGAGCGGGAGTTGCGATTGCTACAAAGCAAATTTGGGAGAAATGGGGCCGTCCAGCTCCAGAAAGACGAGAATGAAACTGCAACTCGCAGATGGGTATGTAGAGAGACCATTGGGAATCCTGGACCAAATAGTTGTAACTTCGTGTGGAATTAACTATGAGCACACCTTTGCCGTGGTAGATTTCGGAAAAACGAACAACTTTGACATTATTTTGGGACGACCTTTTATGCGTCAACTCAAAATGATACAAGATTGGGGGTACGACCAAATTTACCTAAGACATGAGGAGTTAATAACGAAAATCAACATGAAGGATCATAGCTATAGATACGTTGCAAAAACACCAGTGCAAGAATTTGATTCAACCACAGTGATTGGAAAAGAAATACCTGTGTGGTTACGAATGAAAGCACATGTCTGGATGTGTGGAGCATCTGATTGTGGAGACTTAATCAAAGAGGAATGTGTGTTGGAAAGGTCCATAGAAGACGAGGCTTATCTCCCAGAACCTTTCCCTGAACATTTATTTGAGCCATTTGGGTGGACTCAAATATTGTCAACCTTGGATGTATGTGTTAACGAATGCACACCTACAAAATTTTGTGACGATGAAGGATACGACCTAGTAACGTTGCAAATGGCTTGTGTCATCCTTGAGTCAGGATCAGAGAGTGAGGAACAAGAAGAACAACTACGTGAGACTGAGTGTAAATAAAAAGTTGATGAGATATTTGTAGTGGAAGATAGGAATCGAACAAAGGAGGAATTCACAGACTCACTAAGCGGAGACCTTCCATCACTGGGTGATGAAATTCAAATGATAGATGCTGATGACGAAAGATCAAGTGGATCAGAGACGAATAGGAAGTATATGTCGAGACCGGACAGGTTTTACGAGTTTCCTAACCAAAAATCTAGTCGACAAGAGCGGTATAGGTCAAAGTGAACAATGAAATCAAGAGCGAATAAGCATAAACCCATGCCTCTTGTCAATGACAGAACGAGATATCTAAGGCTTGTAAAAGCTGATGATTGTGTCAAAGACAAGGTCACTTGCCAGTTTATCAAAACTAAACCATGGAAAAACAACACGAAGAACAAGCGCGAAAAGCAAACGATTGAGACACATAAGGAGGGTGAAACTGGGTCTAGAATGACCAAAACAGAGAGGAAAAAAGCGTATAATAAGCTCAAACAGACCCTCAAAGACATATGGACAACTGAAATGAAAACAGACGAGGACACAAATTCTGACAAGATGGATGTGCCGTCCCACTATAAGAAGTATACCATACAAGATAGAAAAATCATAGTGCAACAATTTATGAGGGAATTGAAGGAACCTGGCACATCATACAACGCTCTTGAAAAAGCCAAACGAATAGATCTA
Source organism: Adiantum capillus-veneris (assembly GCF_014529385.1). Taxonomy (NCBI): domain Eukaryota; kingdom Viridiplantae; phylum Streptophyta; class Polypodiopsida; order Polypodiales; family Pteridaceae; genus Adiantum; species Adiantum capillus-veneris. Next base: position 93,741,886 of record NC_140959.1, on the reverse strand, counting down.
GCGGAGCCAAGAGAAGATCCAAAACGTGCATATATTGCCACGGATCTTACTGAAGAAGAGGAAAAGCTTTTGATAGCTGCTCCAAAACAGTATAGAGATGTGTTTGCATGGTCATACAAAGATCTTAAGGGGGTGGATCCAAGTATCTGTCAACACACAATACCCTTTAAGAATGACGCCAAACCAAGCAGACAACGTCCTTATACTTACAATGAGACGTTTGCAAGAAAGATCAAGGAGGAGATAGATAAGCTGAGAGAGGTAGAGTTTATTTACGAAATTGAGCACACTGACTGGGTTTTACTGATTGTGGTGGTCCCGAAGAAAAATGGAAAGTTGAGAGTGTGCGTCAATCTCAAGAAAGTAAACGCTGCTACAATTCGGGACAACTCTCCCCTCCCCAATATTGATCATGTAATATAAAGAGTGGCAGGAAAAGAAGCTTACAGTTTCTTACAGGCTACAACCAACTCGCAATAAAGCCAGAGGATCAGCACAAGACGACTTTTGCAATTGAATGGGGCATTTTTGCATTCAGGGTAATGGTTTTTGGCTTAACGAATGCACCGGCCACATTTTAGAGGCTGATGGGTCATGCTTTTAAAGAATATCTAAGACAGTTCTTAGAAATTTACATGGATGACTTGTGCGTTCACTCTCTCGTAAGATTGGAGCACATAGAGCACTTGACCAAAGTGTTCGAAAAATGCAGACTGTATCGGATTTTCTTGAATCTGGAGAAATGTGTCTTCATAGTAAGACAAGGCAAAATATTGGGACATATAGTGTCCAAAAATGGTATTTCAATAGACATGGAGAAGATCAACGTAATTGTTGATCTACCACGACTAGTAAAGGCAAAGGAGGTACAGGCATTTATGGGCCATTGTGGATATTATCGCAGATTTATCTACTCATACGCTATAATTACAAAACCACTTACGCGTTGATAACTAAATTTGAGTGGACAGATGAGTGCAAGAAAGTTTTTCAAACTTTGAAGCAAACATTGATATCCGCTCCAATTTTGAAGGCTCCGGATTGGGAAAAGATATTCTACGTCCACGTAGATGCATCAACATATGCTATAGGATGCATACTTTTGTAACCTGGAGAAAAAAACATGGATTTTTCAATCAGTTACTCCAATACTCAACTAAACAGTGCAGAGAAGAATTACACAACAACTGAAAGGGAGGGTTTGGGTATGATCTATGTTGTGAAAAAGTTTAGACATTACCTACTTTCCAACAAATTTGTATTCTTCGTTGATCACCAAGCACTGCTGTACTTGGTAAACAAACCTTGCAGTACGGGGTGGATTGTACGATGGTTCATCATACTACTTGAGTTTGGCTTCACGGTTGTAGTAAAAAAAGGAACTACACACCAAAGAGCGGATCATTTATCTAGAATGGTGCATGGAGAAAACATTGTAGGAGTTGATGATGATTTGCCAGATGCATATCTCTTCAACATAGAAATGGTTCCAAGATGGAGCGAGGATATAATTCCTTTGTTGACTATTGGGTCATTGAATTTGACAAGACAACCCTCTACCATTGCAACATCTAGATGATTGGTAATGCTAGCGGGAAGGCTATACAAACAGGGATCGGATCAAATCCTTAGGCTTTGTGTTGAATCAAGTGAAAAGGACTTGTATCTAAACCAGGCTCATGTACAAACAACGGGGATTCACAATGGGCATGCAAAAACGCATCAAAGATTGATGAGAATGGGTGTATATTGGCCGAAAATGCAACAAAGTGTTCATAAGCATATCAAATTATGTATTATCTGCACTTTTCAAAAGCCGATAGAACACGTGACTCTATTCAAGTTATCTATAGCACCCAGATGGAGTAACTACATTGTAGAATACCTCACCACCGGAATACTGCCTGAAAAGATGAGTAGATCACATATCAAAACTATCACGAAAGAGGCAGAAAACTATGTATTGATTGAGGACAATCTTTACAAGAGGGGAAAAGAAAATCAATTGAGAATGTGTGCGACGGAAGAGGAATACGTTCCTATCTTAGAGCAAGCACATGGCGGACAAGCTGGAGGACATTTCTCTGCTGACAAAACGGCCAAAGCAACTGGCATATGGTGGCCTACACTATTCATGGACGCCGAAGAGTTTGTGAAACGATGTGACGATTGCCAGAGGACAAAGATTCCTAGAGCACGAGATGGCATGCCCTTGAGGCCAATGATGGGGGCAAGAGCGTTTGCGAAATGGGGAATAGATTTTGTAGGACCAATTGCACCTCCTGGATATAAAAAGCATGCTCAATACATTATTGTGGCAACATATTATCTAACAAAGTGGGTTGAAGCAAAAGAAACAACCAAAAATGATGCAAAAACGACAGCATAGTTTTTGTATGAGAACATTTTCACCAGGTATGGCTTACCAATAGAGATAGTGAGCGATAAAGGGACTCATTTCGTCAATGAAGTGATCGAATTCCTATTGGATGAATTCATGGTAATTCACAGGAAGTCAGCTCCCTATCATCCACAAGCTAACGGCCAAGCAGAAAGTACAAACAAGATTTTGGTGACAATTCTCACGAAAATTGTTAGTGAATGGAGAGTCGACTGGGATCAGAAGCTGCATTCAGCTTTATGGGCATATAGAGTTGCGTCCAAAACCTCAATCGGAACAACTCCGTTCAACATGGTTTATGGAATTCAAGCGATTTTGCCACTTGAATTTTTTATCCCCACACTTCCTGTAGCTAAAGAATTAGAATGGACGGGCCATGAATTATCCGATCAAATAGATAACTTGAAAAAACTGGATGAAACTAGATTGAGAGCAGTTGTATCAATCTACGCGCAAAAATGAAACATGAAATCATTCTTTGACCAACATGTTATCAGCAAGGAATTCACTACGGGGGATTACGTCTTAATGTATACCCTGAAAGAACATTCCCAAAAACTCAAAAAGAGAGGCAATGGACCCTATGTGATTCATGACATATCATCTAGTGGTGCCATTAAGCTTGCGACATTAGAGGGAGAGGAGATGCCTAATTGGATTAGTGGCTGCAGAAGATTAAAGAAGTACAACCTACCACTAACCTCAGAGATGATCGCCAAAATCCACGCTGCGAAGGAGCACAAGAACAAAGCAAATGAGACAAAAGCTCAAGCACAGGAGGAGGCCAGAATCAGGATTTTAAAGCGGAAACATAAATTACAACAACAAAGACTTCCTCAACCAGCAGATAATGCTCAAATTTCTCTTTCTATAATTGACACTGACGAGCAATGGGAAATAGCAATTGATGTTCGCATCAATGTCAGACTTCTGAATGGCAGATATCAACGAGCATTGATCGACACAAGAGAAAGAGTCAATGTGGTCAACTTCTCCACTTACAAGATGCTTACCGACGAACCTCTAGTGCAATCCACACAAGATTTATAAGCCGCAAACGCGGCAACAATGCCAACATTGGGGATAGTAAACTTACCAATCAATATTGATGGAAATAGTTGTCCTCATCAATTTTTCGTAATGAAAGACGGAGAAATCAGAGAATCACTATATTTGGGAGTTCCATGGATGATAACGTACAATGCAATTACCGAATGGTCAGAATATACACTGATGTACACACACAACTCTAACACGTGTCGTTCGCCAAAATAGATCACTCGTGGCCAATTATCCCCATCGACACAAAGCAATCAGCTCATCGGCCAAAAACACAGAAAACGGCTGTTCGAAAAGTATGGATAAAGAAAACCGTCATGCAGAACAAACAGAGACAGATATGGCAACCCAAGGCACAACTCCCGACGAAAGCAACACCACATCAAAGACCTTCAGGAGCTAATCCAGAATGGAAATGGCAACCAAAGCTGGAGACAACCAAAAATTCAGGGACAAAGATCGAACGGCGACCAAAAAGTCAACACAGGAAGCCTAAACTAACAAAATGGCAATGGAAACCTAATAAAATTCAAGAACCTACATCAAAATCGGCAAATATGAAAAAAACTGAATACAAATGGGTTCCAAAAATAGTTGCCATCAAAAAACTAACAATCAAGGAGAGAGCAATAAGCTCTTTTGTTCCATAAACAGCTAGCCTCGCCATCCGAAGCCACTGAAAATTACATTCAATCACCGCATCTTGCATAGCACCTTGTTTCCGAATGCATTGTCTCAAACATGAGGATAGGGCCACATTACACGGCCGTGCATAGACACAGATTTCAAAACCCATGCACATGTACACAACCTTCGTCCGGGATGACTCAGTTTAGGAAGGGGGGAGTAACTGCTGAATCTAGCAGCAGTGAGGACCATTAAGGGGTCCAACGTGTATATATGTACATAATGCGTGTGTTTGTTATTTTTTTTAATTTTTTAGAGTTCAATTTCTATCATCCAATCAGCATAATAATGAGCTGTAATGACAAAATCTGGAGCATTCGGATGCTTCTAGTGAAAATATATGCTTAGGGGTGAGTATAATAATTTTTGGCTAATTTTCACCAGTTAATAAGTATTTTCAATTTATTTTGTTTGATTTTCGTTAATAATATTTCAAAAATTAAAAAATATCGCCCATAGTGTCGGAATCAAGTTCTCGAAGCAAACGCGGAAGTATCATGATAGGGTTATCAAGCATGGAAGATATGAAGCTAATCTGAAGATGTCGAATTTCAACCTTAATGATCATGACCACATTTCGCCAGAATCGCATCAAATGGTCATACGACGTCAGAATGACGAACGGTTCGACCCACAGATGGTATGCAAATTATATCGAGATCAAAGGTAAGGAAAATCAGCCCTATGTCACGAAAACCTTGGGAAGATATGGGTCAGGTAGGCCAAATTCTAGCTCATTGTTCATTTTCACATTTTGAGAGAGAAGAAGAGAGCTTCTTGACCTAGAGCGAGCTGCCACATTTCTACCCCATGCGGACGATCGTAGCCAGCATTTCATATCAGATTTCACAGGTATGTTCCTTATCAAGTAAAGATCAAGTCTATTACGCATGCAAGCGCGAATCATTGCACAAATGGGCGAATGGATCAAATCAAAGTCGGATTGAGTCAAATAGGTCAAGGGCCCTTAGAGGCATCATGACAAAACTTTTTCAAGCACAGAACACATCAATGTGTTCCCCACAATGTCACGAACAAAGCCATGTGGCCAGAAAGCATTTTGGTGGTGGTACAACGATCGCGATCGGTGTACCCCACTGACCAAACTTGGCGCAGAAATTGCAAAAGGCCTCCTCTCAGCTTCGCCAACAATCTACAGGTGTCAAAAATGCATTTGGTAATTATGGTACGATCGCGATCGGTGCCCCCAGATGCAGGTTTTAGCAATTTTGGCTTGACCCAGGCTTAGAACTCAGTGAGGGATACACACTCTTGGATTTTCATGAAAAATGCACAAATTTTGCTCATAGAATGAGCCAAATTTGTCAAACACACCTGAATCGGAAAATTTGACCTACAACTATCAAAATTTGATTGAAAATTATGACGGGTGGTTTGAAAGGCATACCTGTCCGACTAGGAGTCAGCACAGTAATAGAAATCCCTGAATGGAGCTCAGAATCTCCTACAAGGATGGAGACGACCATTTCAGTCTCGAGTGATCACACAAGGGAAGAATTTGGCCGAACTAATGTCAAAGACTAAAAGGCGACTTAGAGATGCCCAAATATCCCATTGGTATCCAAAGAATTCCTGAAAAATTCACAAGTCTGGAAAATCTCCAAAGACGGGGTAAAAAGTGCTTGATCAAGTCAGAATCAGACAGCGGAGTAGGCTGATGATAGCAACACATCATGGAAGCAGTAAAAGCTCAAAAACTAACATCAACTAACTCCAGCCTCCAACTAGAATTCATCAGGAAAACCAAATATGGTTAGACTTAGTAAAATAAGGTCAAACAGTGAAAAATTGCTCTAATTTGTTCATTTTAAGTCCAAACTTGAAAATAAATCATCAGTGGGCTAGGCAGGCATAGGGGACCAAAGCCATCCAGTTTTCACCCAAAAAAGGCTAGGTACTACGATCGCGATCGGTGTACCTCAGCATCAGATTTTGACCAAAACCTAACAGATCTCTTGTACACATCATGTTCAAGTCACCCATCAAGTTTCAAGCCAATTGGACATAAAAAACCCATGAAAAATCAAAGTCTAGTCCAAAACTCCCTTGTAACCCAAAATTGGGACTTATATACTGAAAAATGGTTCAAATAAAAGACAGAGTGGACCAAAATGACCCTCTAGCCATCATCAAACCACTCATGCGATCAAATCTCATTTTGGCCTCTGTACTACGATCGTGATCGGTGTACCTCAGGCCCAGATTTGGCTCAGATTTCAATGAGTCATAGCTCTAGTCTTCCTAGTCCCACTGGTGAAATATGGACAAGAATGGATGAGATTTGTTCAAGTTATGATCAGTTTTAACTTTTGAACTGCTTTTTACTAAAAGTCTAAATGCTACTGGTTGCGAAAGGAAAATCCTGACAGCTTGTGATTCTAATGACACAGAATGCCTCGCCAAAAGCAAGCAAGGCAGTGGACAGCAGCACCATATGAAGTGGATGAGCTCTCTACAAACGAAAAAGCTCACATCTCGGATGAAACACTAGCTCAGATCCCTGCTCACATTTTCATCGTGAAGTTTAGGGATGCTGATGGTGACATGGTAAAGACGGCTATCATGCCAAGGGAAATATGGAATCTCCACCGAAGGCCGGAGGTCACAGAAGCCGTGCGGGCCGTACATTTGGAGCAGTTTTTCAGATTGCAGCCATGGGGAATAGACTTCATGAGGGCCCACGAGCTCATGAGCTCGATACAGTATGATGGGCAAGCAATGCTCACTGAAAAGGATGGTTCAAACGTAAAGGTAAAGATCACAAAAGAAATCATCAACGAAGCTTTGCACTTCCTTCCAGGGCAACACGACTTGCTGGCAAAGACCAAGTCACTAGATAACGAGAAGGCATTTATCAAAGCAAAAGGAAAGAAGTACAAGTACAGTGACATGATATACGGTGAGCTGGAGTTGCCAATGAGACTGATCTCTCAACATTTCAGGGTACAAAAGCCTCCTCGCTACACCGAGCCGATCCTGCACATTGCAGTGGTCATGGCTCTAGCAGCAGATGAAAACAGAACCATCTGATGCGACTATGGTTCTTACATCTTGGAGAACTTGATTGAAACAAATTTGAAAAGCTCGACAAAGAACAAAAGCTACATGAGTGCAGGGCCAATGCTAACAAGAATAGCATACCAAGCTTTGGGCATGATTGAAGACCTGCTGGCGGCCAGTTCTCAAATGGCCTTCATTCAGAAGGCAAAGCTGGTTGCTCACTCAGTAAGGACGACCACTAGCGCAACATCATCGCGCTCGGCCAAGGCATCCAACAAAAGCTCAAGCGATGAAGAAAAGACAGAGACTGAAGACGAGGGAAACTCTCAAGGATCAAAAGACAAAGTACCATCGAAATTTGAAGAAAGCGAGGAGGAAGACTCCACCACACCGCTTGAGAGAAGGAAAAGGGAAAGAAGTACAGTGCCGTAGTCTGACCTTCAAAAAGCATATGCAGAGGCCCAACAAAGAGTTGAGGAAAGAAGGACCAAGATGCGGGCCGACAAAAGGCCAAGGGCTGCTGCAACACAACAAACTAAAAAATGAAGGTTCGAGAAGGAAAAACAAGAAAGAATAGAAAATGCAGCTCGCATACGGGCTGAAAAACAAAGGTTAGAAGCGGAACAAAAAGGTGCAGAAGTGGACATTTCTTCTCAGTCCACTGAAGGAACAAAGGAGAAAAAAGTGGCTGAAGATGCAAACCAAGCAGAGCAATTAAAGAAAACTCAAAGAGAGAGGAATGTGGAAGCACGACGTGCGGTGGATTTGACTTGCCAAAGAATAATAAATATTTTAAAGAAAAGAAAATCGGACGCGTCTGCTTCATAGCCAAGGGAAGATGCGATGAAAAAGAGGCATGTCCAAGAAGTGGAGAAATCACCACCTCCTCCCTCGCCAAAATCTCCTCCTCCTCCTCCTCCTTCTCCATCTTCATAGCCAAGGGAAGATGCGATGAAAAAGAGGCATGTCCAAGAAGTGGAGAAATCACCACCTCCTCCCTCGCCAAAATCTCCTCCTCCTCCTCCTTCTCCATCAACCAAAAAACAACCACCTCCTCCTCCTTCGTCCTCACAAAAAGAGTCTGTGCCCCCTCCTGAAGCAATAGGGTACCAAGAAGCCTGTCAGGTTATGGCTGAATTTGACTACAGAAAAACCTTGCAAGATCTGGAAAAACAATTCCAATGCCAGCACGTGGTGCTAAGATAAAAATAAAGCAGGTACAGGAGGCTCTACAAAAGCAAAAAACTGGGCAAGAGGAGTTAGAGAGCCTGCGGGCACAACTGGAGCTCACAACGCAGGAAAGAGACACTGAGCGACAACAGGCTCAGTCTCTGACAGAGATCTGGTGGATGTCAGGACGAAGTTGACAGCCAAGGAAACGGAATGCCAAGCTTTGATAGTAAGGATAAATAAAGCGAAGGGGCAACTCGATTACAAAAACGCAAAGTTCCAGAGGGTTAACAGCTCATACCTCACTGTCAAAAGCACGTTAACAACCTTGATGGAAAACCAAGAACCTGCTGGGGCATTGGTCTCCACATCAGACAATGCTGAAGCAGTGAACACCCTAGTGGCACTGAAAGGAGAGCTAGAGCAAGAGAAACCTTAAAGAAAGCTGCTCTTATCAGGAATAAATGCCCAGACGGCGGCCAACGAGCAAAAAGTGAAAGAGCTGGAGAAACAACTCGCACAAGCAAGGGCGGAGTTAGAGACTCAAAAGCAGATCAGTGACACATTGCTGAAAGAAAAAGAAGCATTGAGTTCTCTACCGCAAATCAGAACAGAGGAAGCCCAAGTGCAACCGCAACTGCTGCCAGGATAAGAAATGCCTGACTTGCCTGAAACATCACACCAAGGAGAACAAGAGCAAGGATCAGCAGAGGCAAATCTGGACATAAGAGATGATCTAACTCAGACCATCAAGGACATGCCAGAGGGACCAACAAAAGATTACATGATATACGAAAAGAAGATAATGGAGTCAGCGGCCCTGGTGTTCTTACAGCCAGAAGAGCAGGTGGAGGGGTTTGGCCATGAGTACCTACCTTTTCCCTTGATATGCCACAAAGCAATCCTGTGGAAGGAGAAGATGCGGCCGACCCTGCCACGAAACAAAGACAGAGATTATGAAGGTGTAGCAATGACAACTGAAGAAGCTCAGGCTCTCATCGAAGATCACCCTAAATGGAGGCAGAAGTGGCTGGACAAGCGGCCATAGGATCTAACCAACTACCACAACGCTCCTCAGCACATTCAAATAGATCCCACTTTCTCACCAGTCCCTAGAAGACGCACATGGAAGGAGTTTGCCACATGGAAAGGCTCAAGGCAGCAAAAGTTGAACTACCCAGTCCTGACAGCGCAAAATCCTCCTACAGTAGCCTATGTAGTCAACACTCTGAATTCGACAATCACCTTGCTGCGGGATGTCCCCGATGTGGCCTGTCATATGCTGGTAAAGATATCCCGGATGATCGTCACGTGCATCCAGGTGTTCAAAGACACTGAAGGCGACGATCACCCGTGGAATCTGTTCTTAGAAGGGCATCGAGGAATTTGCTGGAATTTGCAAGATTCGCCGCCACGACATATCCTAATGGAAATGTACTCCAGACTCATGTACCTGCCTTCACATTACTTGCAAACGTTTGAAGAGGCCTTCATCACAGGTTTCTTCGAAATCGACTCAAGGATCTTTCATCCTATGGCGAAGGACCTCAAGGCACGGTACGTAGCATACGAGCACACATTAAGTGAAAATCCTTTCAGACAACATCAAGAAGCCCTGGAGGCGGTACTCCACACGCAGAGCTTTTCAGAAAATCTTGCCTCCTTGGAGCCCATCAACGACCAAAGCTCTGAACATGCACGAGGACGTGCAAGGATAAGGAAGGGGTGAGTGTTTGGCGGACGAAGCAACGAAGCAATGGCTTCCAGAGAAGGAGTCACATTTTTGTGAGAAACCCTTGTAAAATTCTTTTGTAAGAGAGCATCTCTAAGCCGAGAACTTGTAAAAGAATTTATGATTATTTTTTTGGGAGCAATTATATATTAGAGAGCCAATTAGAAGTTTAGGAGCTTTTGGCCGGACAAGCCATTTGTAAAGACCTAAACTATAAAGATTAGTTTTGTAAGTTTGAACATTATCTTTTTTATGAGAAACTGAGAAGACAGTGTACGTTTGAGAGCTTCTTCTTGCTCCAACTTGTAATCTTCGCTACTGTGGCTAAGGTATTCCAAATTCAGATTCGTTTATTGCATTGTGTTCCTCTTACTTTGCTCTTCCATTCAAGTGTAATCATTCAAGATTCGGTGTAGGTTTTTAACTACGAGTTGGAGACCTTAAATCGCTGTTTTGAGTGTTTAAACACGTATTTTGTGTTGTTTTGACCTTAGGAGAGGCTATAGGGACCCAAAAACGACCCTTTAGGATCACCTGTTTGCTGTTTTTGCTGACTTTGGGATGAATGACTGCGATCTTTGTACCCCTCCAGAATGCTGTGACAGTGATAGGATATGCTATTGATAGTCCCTTGTAGCTTCCCTTTAAGTTTCGTGCGAATCCGACATGATTTGAATGGTAAACGGGCGTGATGAATGTAGAGCTGTGTAGAAGGACATAGGCAGATTACTTGGCTTTAGTGCGTATGATTTACTTGGAGAGTTAGTGATTGCTTCTCATCGAGTTCACTTCATTAGGAATGACACCCTCGTGAGTTTCCATGCTTCATCCCGGTTTGCTTCCCTTGTATTGATATTTTATGTTGATGCGTGAGAGCTAAGCTATGGATGTCTGTCGCGGCGACCCGCAAACACTCGCCTCACCCTTCCCCTCGGCCTCACTCTCCCTCCCTTGGCCCGTTGATATTCTCCCTCTCTCCCCACCCCATTGACTCTTCCCCCCTCCTCTCGTCCTTGAGCCACCAAACGGGAAGGGATGATATCCCCCCCCCCCCTTCCCTCGCTCTCTTGTCGGCGGCCCACAAGGTGTGGACCTCACCCTATCCCTCTCTCTCTCTCTCTCTCTCTCTCTCTCTCTCTCTCTCTCTCTCTCTCTCTCTCTCTCTCTCTCTCTCTCTCTCTCTCTCTCTCTCTCTCTCTCGCTCTCAGCCATTTATGGATTGGGCCTATGAAGGCGCAAAAAAATACACACTCTCTCTCTCTCTCTCTCTCTCTCTCCCTCTATTATCCACACACACTCCCTCCCTCATCCACTCCTCCCTCCCCACCTCTCCACCTCACCCCATACCTCTCTCTCTCACGCGCGTTCTGCGCACAACCCCAGCCGGCCTATCTCTCTTGCTCTTGTCCCAGCCTGTGAAGGCGCGTAAAAGATGGGATACTCTCTCTCTCTCTCTCATCCATACACACACACACCCTCATCCTCTCCCCCCACACACCCGCCTCATCCTCTCCCTCACCCCATCTCTCTCACTCTCTGGCGCTCTGACCACCGCAGGCCTATCTCTCTCTCTCTCCCTCGCGGGCATGTACAGGCGTAGTAGAAACTTCTCTCTCTCTCTCTCTCTCTCTCTCTCTCTCTCTCTCTCTCTCTCTCTCTCTCTCTCTCTCTCTCTCTCTCTCTACACACCACACACACACACACCGCACACACTCACACCCTCTCTCTGACCCCATCCCCCCCCCCCATCTGCATCGCGTAGCCTGCAGCAGGCCGCCAACCCGAAAAAAGCAAATATATATATATATATATATATATATATATATATATATATATACTATATACATAATAATAAGGCCCCGTTCCCACACACGCTCGTGCACACACATACATATACAAATACACACACACACACACACACTCACGCATACGCACCCACATCTATATATATACACACATACTCACTCATGCACCCATATGTACACACACACACACGCATATACGCACCACACATAAATACAAAAAAAACCAAAGGAGATCTACGACTATGACATCGACAAAAAGAAGGAAGAACCCAAATCACGCGCCGCCAACAACAAAAAGGAGAAATGCGCCGAAGGCATGCCACGGCCGACCCCGAAAAGAAGTATGCACTACACCGACACACCGGCAACACACCATTCACCAACATTACGCAACCACGACGCCATTTTCAGTAATTTATAGGTTATGTTCATCATTTCTTCAATTTTCACCCAAGCCATTGTAAAATTCCCACTTTGTAAATTCCATCTCTCTAGGTGATGGTCACAAAGGCCCACCTAGAGATTCTCATCTTTTAATAACCTCCCAAAACAAAGCAAGGGTCAACCACACCGGGCCCACCACTTGCTTTGTCTCCCCGATTAGCTTATCCTAATCACACCGGGATTACCATAATCCAAGCAGCCAACACCTATAAAATGGCACTGAGAGGTCACTATCGGGGGGGGGCAATTCATGAGAGTTCAGCACTTGGTAGAGTATAGTGGGAAGAGTTGACACTATTGGCATCACGGAGAAGGGGGTTTGTTGATGGTTTGCCTTGGGAATTGCACCATGTGAAGGGAGCCACGTCTACCTTTCGACTCCAATGGTCGATGCACACACGTATACCCGCTCTTGATAGTGAGCTTCACAATCATTGAGTCGTCTTAGAGAACGCACCAAGTACTTTTCACCATTCTTTCTCCCTACCTCTCCATCACCACGGTGTGCCGCCTTGCTAGAAGGAAGGTCATTGTAAATACTGCAGAAATAATTCTCCCTCACACCCCCAAGGGTTTTCATCATTTGTCAATATCTCTCTCTCTCTCTCTCTCTCTCTCTCTCTCTCTCTCTCTCTCTCTCTCTCTCTCTCTCTCTCTCTCTCTCTCACTGTGTGTAAGTTTGCGGTGTTCATATCATTGTGGTCTGCGTCCTAGCCGCGCAAAGCTAGGTGGTGCCCCCTGTTCGCTTTATCATGGCAGGCTCGAGACGCGCCATTCGGCCTCGATGTTTTAGAGGCCGTCGGGGTTCTCTTTGCTCTCGTCAGTGTCAATGCAAGGGACTTGGCGATACACTATGTGCGAGGGACAAATGGCTCCAAGCACGCAACTAGCCTAAACTAGTAAGCTCAAAGATGGCGATGGTGTGTCATTCACCACTCTACGCTTGCTGTCGTAGAGGATTCCTTGTCACGAAGAAGGAGATGTCGCTACGCCGCGCTCAACCGCCTTACCGTTGTCGTGCCGCCGTCGCAATGCTCGATCGCACACACACTCTCTCTCTCTCTCTCTCACGCATACACATACACACACACACACACACACACACACACACACACACACACACACACACACACACACACAAGGAGATGATGAAGAAGAAGAAGATGGAGATGGAGCAAGAGCACTCTTCAATTGCACAAATGAAAGAATGAGTGAATTTTAGGTTTAGTGACTTTTATAAGAGCTTGCCCCATTGACACTTGGTCGCCCATGCTTAGCCAACTAATCCCTTGAATGTTCCAGTTAGAGTGCGCCTCTCATCGGCGATCACTCTTACCCTTTTCCTATTGGACCAACAAGCCCGGTACCTGACTCTACCAAATAAATAATACGGTGTCCGTCTTAGGTGATAGGAATGTGCGTGAGGGTTAAAACTTCATGAAATATTTCTTATGGGGACAACATATTATGGGTTATCTAGGTAGGAAAAAAACTATTCAAGATATAGCATTCCATGTTGAACCATGCTACTAAAGGTTGGAAAATTGGTGGAGCTTTATACTAAACTACCTACTATCTATGTATATTAGCTTGGACAAGTGGTAGATCTTTACTTTTTTCTGTGTTTTGATAAGGCTAGCTTGGACAAGTGAGAGAGCTTTGCTTCTCTCCATGTTTTGATGATCCTAGATTGGACAAGTGGTGGATCTTGAAACAAAACCCTCAGTATAGGTTGAAAATGTGGCTGATTGCAAGGCCAAACCTTTTGTTTTACGGGATAAGATAGGTTAGAGGAGTGGCCAAACTTCAGTGATTTCCACATGCTTATGTTAGACTACTAGTGGACCTCCTAGCTCTCTATGTTGTCTATAGCTGAGCTTGGATAAGTGGTGAACCTTGCTTCTCCCTTCTCGTAGTTAATTAGTTTGAACACTCACTACACTTGCTTCCATTTATCTTGAACAAGTTTTGGACTTTATGTTATAGTAACAATTGATCTTTGTTTGTTTTAGGAAGAGATGGCTCCAAAAAGGAATGTTACAAGGGTTGCTATCTCAATTAATTATACTTGCAACAATTATCCAAGGAGTTGGTATTTGGACATACATGGTCTAGAGGGTGCACAATTCCATAAGGTGCATTTATTTATTGCAAAAAAGGAGAATGGAGATATGTTTGAAGATGCTGGAAAAGTAGTGGAAGAATCCGCCTCTGCAGTTGTTGGTCATCCAGAGGTGGAATGCATTGATGTTCTTGTTCTAATGAATCAAGAGTTTCAACTATCTCCAAGAGCATATGCATTTGGATGCATGTCTAGAAGCAAAGAAGAGACAATGTTTTCTCCAGGATGGAAGATTGAAGAATCAGTTGAAGGTGTCACAATTGATGAGGTTCAAACCTCCATCATTTCCACGCTAAAAGGGAAAAAGGTGAAAGCTTCACGACCACCTGCAAACAAGCAAGCCAAAGTGCAAACTGTAGCTCCTAGAAAAACTAGTTCCATTTTGGATGTAGACAATACATCTTTGACATCCTCAACACAAGGCTCAACATCAAAGATAAGAATTGTAAATCAAAAAGTTTTACAGGTTGAGGCTATGAAAGGACAAGAAACAGATACAAGTGGAAGGAATAAGTATATAAATTATTTTCCTTTTCAATATAGATAATTTGATATCCCTATTCAAAATTGTTGGCTTGCTCCTGATCACTATAATGCACGTATTATGGATGAAAAACATGTTGAAAGCGTGGTGTCTGGATTTTTGCGGAGTACAACTAAGCCTGCAGCATGTGCATATTTGATGCTTGTTCAAGATGTAAAGACAAAGGGGGGACCTCCTATGACAATAGAAGAGGTGGAAGAAGACAAACTACAAGATTACAACTATTGGATTATTGATGGGCAACATTCTATCTATGCTGCAAAAGTTTTGCTTCACAATCAATAAAAAAACAAAGAAGTATTTCAAAGATTAACTGATGTGTATCGATCCAGAAAGGCTCATTTTTTTGGTCTTGCTCCTCTAATTGTTTCAACTGCTATATCTGCTATTGCAAATGACGAGGCTAAAGCATTTATGTTAAGCAACCTTACAATCAGATATTGAGACATTTGCGAAGTCAATGGATCTTTTCAAACCGACGGCCAAGGGCAGCAACAATTGGAGTTGCAGAGGGACATGCATCTCGTGCTAGATGGGATGTAAGTGGTTGCTTTCTTCTTTCTATAGTGTTTAATTTAGAATTAGTGTTCAATCTTGTGTTGTTGCTATATTTCTTTTCACCTTTTCTTTGATTGGCCAAAATGAGTGTAGGAGCAAGCTGGATTTCTAAACAAGCACACACGGTGACATATTCCGATCCAATATATGACTGCTCGTTAGAAATCATTGAAAGGCTAGAAGAGGAGGATAAGAAACCCCCAACAACTGTGTTTAGACTCCTTTGTGGTCTTGAGGAATCAGAGGTACAAGTTATTCAAGAAGAAATTAAAAGTGAGAAGATATTATTGTCAAAGACTGCAAAAGATGGTGATGTAATTGACATGTATGATTGAATCAAGCAACTCAAGCAAGAAAAATTGATTCAAGATGCACTTCTTGAGGGCTTCAATGAGTTGAACGATTCATCACCATGTAGAGATTGGGAAGCATTAGTCAACATGTATAACATCAATGATGTAGTCTATAAAACAATTCTAACGCTATGCGAGCAATGGCTAAAATCTAGTTTGAAGCATAGAACAAAGAAAATGGCTTTTCCCGATGAAGCAGTGAAATATATGATGTGGGAAATTCATCTTCAAAAGGAGAAAGTAAAGTCTTCAGATTTTCCATGGTCCATCTATGTGGTGAGCCTAAAGATGGAAGGAAATCTCTACTTGAAGCGCCACTTTGACAACAAAATGCCTATCGGCTTATGTGTTTTAGATTTGGCAATACATCATGAAGGCAGTTTGCAGTGGAGTGAGGAGACATTTAACAATGTTTTGGATGGGATGTTGGCTATTGCTGGAGGATCAATAGATCCTAGATTTGTCTTTCTTGCATTTGTAGATTTCTCTAAACTCACAAAATTGCAATGTGCATTTCAAAGTATGGGAGATAATGTGAGCTACTATTGTTGTGGTGTCTTGCATCACTTTCCATTAGCACCTTGTAAAGGAGCAATTCAGTTCCTTCTAGTTATTGCCTTCTTTGGACAAGGTGATGTATTTGAAGACCTTAGAAGAAGATCAAAGGAACATCCCATGCCAATTGATTGATCTTTGCTTCAAGTAGCAAATGAAAACATGTCAGATTTGCAATATTTGGAAGCCAAAAAAAGAGTTTTGGGTGACATTCACACATATTGTTTTAAAGATCGCAAGATTGTTGGTCTCTTTGGTGATGGCTCTTTGGTTGCACAAGAAGGACTCCAACAAAAAAAGGAAGTCATGTGCTTAGTTGAAAGTGTGCAGGAGCAAAGAACCTTAGCAATCAGGCTTCTAGATTTTGCTATGTCCGATGCCAATATACAAGAGTGGGCTGGCCTTCAAAACCACCAATCAACTTTGCAATTGGGTGACAATGTGTCTACCAGAGAGGAGATTCCTCTAGAAGAAGAAGCAGAAGAAGGAGAGCAACCTCCTTTGTCAATGGAGGAATTTTTGGAAATGGGGAGATGTATGTTTTAAACTTCTTTTACATGTGAATGTTTCTTGTTGTTGATTTAATATTTTCCTCTCTTTAAAGTTGGTGGGCCTTGTATTGATGTTAAATTTTTGCTCTATATAGTGCTACTTGTGTCTATCTTTTTATCTTCAGAATTAAAGGTTTGAACGTATAGGATAAATTACTTGTTCAATGGTGAATCCTTAGATTTAAAAAAAACCTAGACTTAATAACTTAAGAGATTGACTTTAATGAGTTATATACCTACTACTAATACCCTCTTCAATTTCTACATTAGAGCCTAGCATGGACAAGTGATGATGGTGGCCTTAAAGACCAAAGACTTAATTAGTTTGGATAGGGCTTGGAGTATCATATTTTATGTACTTGTTAGAGGCATATGTTGCCTAAAGGTGAACGTGACATGGATTGAAATCTAAAGAGGCGTGGTAGACATTCAAACCAAGCCCATACTGCTTGGACAAGTGGTGGACCTTTCATGTAGTCTAGTTCGAACAAGTGTGTTGGACCTTTAAACAATCCTCATTTATTTACGTTAGCTTAGACAAGTGGTGGACCTTGCTTCTATCAATGTTTCTAATTATTCTCTTTTGGAAGATCTAAACTAAGAACAAGAGTAAGATCAATCATACACTCTTGGTTTTTTAAAAGAAAGAAATGTGTTCGGTCATATAAGTAGTTCTCATTGTATGAGTGTGCATCCAAAAGTAAGCTTTGATGGGAAATGGCAAAGGTGGTGAGATTTTCTTCTATCCATTACTTCAATGGAGCTAGCTTGGACAAGTGGTGGACCTTCAAGCATTACAAGGTGGACCATGCTACTAAAGGCTGGACAACTGGTGCAGCTTATACTAAACCATCTACTATCTATGTGTCTAAGCTTAAACAAGTGGTAGAGCTTTGCTTCTCTCCATGTTTTGATCAGTATAGCTTGGATAAGTTGTAGAGCTCTGTTTCTCTCCATGTTTTGATGAGATTAGATTGGACAAGTAGTGGACCTTGAAATAAAACCCTCTGTATAGGATAAGAAAGAAAAACCATTCAAGATTTAGCTTTACAAGATAGACAAGTGGTGGACCATGCGCTTAGATCCTAAGAATGAATAAGTCATGCACCTTTTATCATTTCTCCATGCCCATCTTAGACAAGCGGTATACCTTGTATTTCTAAGGCTAAGCATGTTGACAATGTGGACTACTAGAGTAAATTGTCTACTATCTATGACGTGTAGCTTGGAAAAGTGGTGGACCTTCATGCAAAAAACTCAATGTACAACATATCTTAGATTCTCCTAGTTTTATTGGAGCCCAATTTGGACATATGGTAAAGCTTACTTTGGTCCCAATCTCAATTGGTTTGAACTTAGCCAAGTGGTGGAGCTGCTTCTTTCCATGTCTCAAAGAAGCACAGATAGAATAGGTGATGGAGCTTTTCTTCTATGCTAGGCCCAATAGAGCTACCTTGGATAAGTGGTGGAGATTTGATTTTATTCATGTTCCAATAGAGCTAGCTTGGACAAGTGGTGGACCTTCAATCAAAACCCCTTATTGAAAACATATCATGGGTTATCCAAATGTTGAGAAAACACCATTTAAGATATAAATTTAGAGGTTGGGTGTGGACCTGGCACCTAGGATGGACAAGTGGTGGACTATTATCATTTCCTCATGCCCATCTTAGACAAGTGGTATACATTTTTTTCCTAAGGTGTAGAAGGGGAGGACAGTCCCAACAGGCGAGAACTGCCCCTTAGAAGGCCGAACAGTGGGATCAGTCACACTGGCAGTAATTACCGCATGCAGTACAATAACTCTTGGGAGCTGTTAGGTCCCCACCCGCCGTATCAAACGACGGATCTGATGGTGAACCTTGTGGCCACTAGATCTATAGCGGAAGCAAACAAAGTGATTCTGGGTTCAACTAGCGGACGATCTCTCATCACAAAGTGAGTTGAGTTCGAGCCTACTAGCAAGGAGATCTAGCTCCACCTCGCAGGGGAAGCGTACTTATCCTATCTAGCGATCCTCAAACCCATCTTCGAAGAGGAGAGAAACCTCGAGTGCCTTTTTCCCCATGTTTCAGAGGCATGTACACTTGAGACTTCGCCGCTCTAGGGGCAATGAGCATTACTAGTATCGATTTAAACACTATGGGGACAGAGAGTTCCCAACCAATCGGGACCACCCTTCTCATAGGCATTGGCAACCTGAGCCAAGCCCCCACTTTCCACCCCCACACTCACACTTACTTGTGTGTCCTAATTACTACCACAATGATTGTTCAACATAAACATTCCTTGATTAGATTCCGAATCACAATGTTCATTAAGACAACCCTTCAACCAGTATTGCAAGCGGCACCAAGACAGTATTCTAGTAAAAATTCTACTCAAACTTATTCATTAAAATTCCAATGTTCTGGAGGTACAACATCCCCCCTCTAGTGAGAGTTTACTCCTCCCGTTGTCGCCTAGCTGCCCATACAACTAGGTATGTCCACCGCATAGAAAGCACGACATGGACATTCCCACCGCATAGAAAGCAAGACGTGGGTTCCCACCGCTTAACGAGTAGACGTGGGTATCCACCGCTTAACCAGCAGACGTGGATTCAAGAGCCGTTAACCAGGAACTCTGCCCCCTGTGATCAGGAGGGGGTTCAGGACTAATTCAACATTGGAAATAGAATGAACATGCCGAGCTAAATTTTCCCTAGCAGACATTCTTTCCTATTGCAAACAGTATATCCGTCAATCATTTCTTTCCTACTTTAGAATTTAATATACAAATGAATTCAAATGCTGAGGTTTCCGTCGGATTTCTCCAACATGTTTGGGGATATGTTCTTTCCTAGCTAAACGTATGCAATGTTAAATTAACAACTTGAATGAAATTGTGACCTACCTCTTCCATTTCTTCGTCAATGGCCCGTGAGATGGCCGGTGCTTGTTCGTCCATGGGAGCTTTTCCCTTTCCATTCACATTGCTCATTCCCGCCTCGCGGTCGTGGGCACCACCGAAGCGAGTTCTCTTAACCGGTGCCATTTTATACTCACTACTTTAAATGATAAACTTGGAGAAAAGAGATAATGTCCGAGGGCATCATAACAATCCAAATGATAGATTAGAATCATTGTACAATCCCCCTTATACGAGAGGGTTAGATTTTTCCTTCGAGAAATAGTAATTTTATGGATAATACTTTACTTGTCCTATGGGAACCGGCTCTAAGTTAATCACTTGGCTTAGCTGATTAAGAATTTTTGGAATTTTGCCAATTAAATTACAAGAAAGATGAATTAAACAAGCTCAATCACTTTCCTAGTGCAATTAGAAAGATGCAGAGTTATCGCATGCATAGGTGAGGGAAAATTCTCTTCTTAGTGACCTAATGACGGATTAATTTTTCCTTAATCACATATTACTGTGTGAGAAAATTTGAATCTAATTAATTACATTACTATTGAATGGTAAAAGGGTGAATTTCATCAAATCTACATTATTACCGGCTGACAATTTATTAACTATGATGTCTAGAGAGAGAAATCTCTCATAATCATGTATTAATCATTGATTAAGAATGATGAATGGCTGCATAAATTAACTAATTGAATGATGATTATGTAATGGAGTATAGCTATGTAAACTTAGAGAGCAGCTATTGCGAATTATAGCTAAAAGTAGGCATAGTAGACGAAGAATTTGGAAGAATAATGATGAGAATTAAGAAGAGCCGGAATTAAACCATAATTATCGTGATTAGGGACTGAGAATCCTCTGATTTTTCTGATCCAATGAATCCTCAAGATGAGAATTTCGGCAGCACCTCCCTCCTTGCTTCTCCTTCAAAAACTGTGTGTGTACCGGCAACACCTCCCCAAGGTGTGTATAGGTGTGTGTGTGTGTGTGTGTGTGTGAGCACACCTTTAAATAGGCCCCTCCAAGCTGAAATTCAAATTGTGCTACTATATGCATATGGAGAGCACTCGTTTCATGCAAGGCAACTTCAGTTTCCTGCCTACCAAGTGTCCAATTAGCTAGTCTAACTGGCTCTCACACTCACTCTCAAGCTTGGAAACTCTCCTACAACTCCCACAAGACAAGAGGGCGCCCCCTAGCTGCTAAAGCTGGCTTTGAGTGGCCTGGAACCTGTTCCCACGCAGCCTCGAGCCCCGGTGCCTCCCCGCACAACTTTAGGAAAAATTGGTTTTAGGCTAAAACGGCCCATACGAGTCGGAATTTAAGGTCGTAAATTGCTATACGGATCTCTAACTAAGGCGTACTGGCCCGAGTACCTGCCATATTTAGCAGCCCCGGGGTCCGAAAATGCATTTTTTCAAATCCGGGGTATGGGTGCAGTTTTTCGAGACGGTCAAAACTGGACGGGTCGGGTGACTAAAACTTACTATTTTTGGAAATTTTTTACAAAAATTATTTTAATTCACATTTCGAAGCTTTAAAACATTCTAAACATCATGGCACTGACAGAATTTAGAAAACTGCTTAAAATAGTAACTTTTTCCATTATGATCTTTTCATGGTACAATAGTGCTCTTTTAGCTCGGGGTCGGAGACCTTACATGAGCTATAAATAGGACCCACTACATTGTAATTGGGATTCTGAGCTTCTTGGCTTCTTAGCTACTTAAATTTTTGCTTTAGCTTTCTAAATACTTTTGGGTTTACAAGCTCTTTGCCTCTAGCTTCACCCTGTAATCATTGCTTCTGTAATCATTTGAGCTTAACCCATTATACACTGTACTGGTGATCCTTGAGCTATTAATCTGAATCTGCAAATACTCTTTCCAATCTTCCAGTCATGTCTCTTGTTTTAGTATAACATTCCAGTTCAGTTCCTGATTTTAGTTAAGTACTCTGTTCCAGTTTCACTAACTGAACTGACAACATAACCAGTAGCTCTAAATTCTAACACTGGAATTAACTGTCTGAAGAGACCAGCTCCAATTCCATTTTGGCAATCACGGTGGTTAGAGTTGTTCTCTCTTTGACCAGAAAACTCTTATCTTCCAGTTAGAATTTTCAGTTGTAGCGATGGCGCCCAAAGCCAGTCGTGGTTGCAAACCGTCCACCCGATTAGGCACTAATTCCAACCTAGTCGACCCTATTCCTGAGGAATCAGAAAGAGAGTCTGATCCCAAGAAGGACCTTGAGAGTGAGACTGAGGCTCAGAAGGAGCACATTCATGCTCACGAGGCCAGGGACTCTTAGCACTCTAGTCATTCTAGGAGGAGAAGGGCTAAGCGGGAAGAACGCAAAATCAAGAGTTCTCGGTCCACACACAAGGCAGTTGAGGCCAAGGGCAACAAGGACAGTCATCACAATTCCAACATGAAAGCCAGAGAAGAGACATAGACTGAAACTGAAGAAGAAGGTGACTGGGATGCTGATACTGATCACTATAGGAAATCTTCAAGACGAAGTCAGGCTTCCAAGATCAGAAGAAGTAAAGACGATGCCGATTGACATGATTATACTTCTTCATTGAAAATCTCTTTCCTAGTGTTCAAAGGAGGAAAGAAAGATGATCCAGATGTTCATATTCAAGCTTTTGAATAATATGGTGAGTTGAAGGATATTGATGAAGATGATTGGGGAGAATATTTTTCTCAAACACTAAAAGATGCAGCAAGGAAATGGTATTACCATTACCCGGCTTGCCATCTCAGATCATACAACAAATTGCTCAAGGCTTTCAGATTGGAGTATTCAGACAACAGGGGTGATGAGGACATCCTCTACGAGCTAGATAAGATTAAACAAGGGAAGTTGTCACTAAATTTTGATTCTAGTGAGACCTCCAACAACTTTGACAGCAGCTCAGGTGAAAAGAGCAAGGACAAGGCCAAGAAGGGGTCTTGGTCCAGAAAGATTAATGAAATGGCCTGGCAAATTTCTAAAATTAGCGAGACTAAACAACCAGTTAGGAGAATGGAAACCTGGTGCTCAAGGTGCAAATATAAAGATCATGTTTCCAATGAATGTCCACAATGTACCTATTGCAAAGCATATGGTCATTTATGGAACAATTGTGGTATTCGCATTCATCACTTCAAGAAGGGAAAGGATTTGATTGTAGTAGCATTTACCAATGCTAAACTAGCTAAATAGAGGCAACCAATGTACCCCAAGAGGAGGAATCAGGTACCAGTGGCACTGGTACTGGGCGTGGCAAATACCAGGGAGGTACTGGCTGAGTCCGGGGTCATGGTAATTTTCAAAATCGAAGCCTTAATTGTTATACTTGTGGCAAGTATGGGCACTTTGTGGCTCAGTGTCCAGAAGCACCCAGTATTGTAGCTACTGAGGAAAAAGCCCTAGAGCTAGTTCCAGTACGAGCAGTTACACACAGTAAAGGGGTAGTCATTGAGGAAATCCCAGATGAGCCGGCAAAACCAGTCAGTCCTGAAACTAGCAAATGGGCTCAGCAAAGAGAGGTATGGAAGGCAAAGGGCAAAGAGATGGTAGTTGATGAATGGTAGGAGCAGAGAGAACTGGCGGCTAAGATCATAGATGATCTAGCCAAGAAGCTACCAGAGCAACTAGAAAGTTCTGATGCTCGATCATTCAGAAGCTACCAGCCTAGTCTTCTGAGAAAATACAACTTTAGATCAATCAGGATCTGGGATTTTTGAGACTATGCTAGCTGTAGTCCAAGGACTGGTAGAAGATCTAGGAAACGTTAAATGAGATCTAATTGCGATGGGAAACAATGGAGGGGGCACAACAGGCACCAGAACAAAGGATTGTCACTGTGCAGATAATTTTGATTTTTCGAGTTCTGATAATAACTCTGATCAAGAGAGAGAAGAAATTCATGTTAAGATCTGTGAAAGAATTTAGAAACTAACAGTTGAACTAGAAGACATTAGAAAAACTTTGCCTGAAGCAGAAAAATTCATTAGACAATGAAGAAAGGCTGAAGCAGATGCTAGAGCAGTTGACTTGGCAGCTGTCAGAGATGATAAAGTGTCGGTGATCCAGGTAGACTACAAAGTCAGGAAACAATGGGATCCACTATCCGGTGTCGTACTGGATGGAGGGGAGGGGTAAACATCCTGGGGGTACACCTTCAACAAAGAATGGGTATCACAAACTTGAAACCAACACCTTTTAAAGTTTGCATGGGGCCGATCACAGAGTTGTGCAAGCAACTAGGATGATAGAGAGAATGTAGATAAGGGTGGGAAAGAAAAGTTCAAGACTAGCTTCCTAGTACTGGATGTGCAAGGCGCATATGGGATGCTACTGGGACACCCATGGCTGCCTATGGCACAGGCTGTTCATGACTATGCCAATCAGACTCTGACAATACAGGGCACCAATAGAAGAATTTAGATCCACAAAAACAACACTAGAAGCTAGAGGAAGGCACTACGACTAGAAGAGATTTGCGAGAAGTATGAGTAAAGAAGATTGAGAGGATGCTGGCAGCAAATATTTTTCCATTGGCTGAGATAGGCCTAAATATAGTATTATTTGACAAGGATCAGGCTGAAAAGCAAAGGAAGCAATTTCCATATCAGTTCACTGAACTGAATTCTGGAGAATGACCAGTTCAGCTAACTGGATGGCCAGAGAAACCAATTAACTCCAAAGAAGAATTCTCAAATTCTAGTACACCAACGGCCACTAAGAGGTGCACTCTAAAGAAGTTACTAAAGTTCAGAATGACAGGTCAGAACTACAAGGTCCATCCTGGGATTATGCTGAGGAGTCAACCAAAAGGAAGGGAGGTGGGCCTAACTGGTTGCTTCCAGATGATCAGGAGATCAAAGAATGGAACCTGGGTTCTAAGGAAAATCCTAGATTGATCAAAGTAAACAAGCATCTGAACCTAGGAATGAAAGAAAAAGCCCGACTCATGTTCCAAAAGTACAAAGACGTATTTGCATGGGAACATACCGATCTAAAAGGCGTAGATCCAGAGGTTTGTCAACATAGAATACCTCTAAAGGTGAATGCCAGACCAGTGCGGTTGCAGCGGTACAGAATGAATCCAAACTATGCTAAGAAGGTCAAAGAAGAAATTGACAACCTTTTGAAGGTTGGATTCATCACAGAAGTCGTCAGTAGTGACTAGTTATTCCCTATTGTGGTAGTGCCCAAGAAGAATGGAAAGCTCAGATTTTGTGTGGATTATCAAAAGCTGAATGCTCAAACCATCAAAGATCATTTTCCATTGCATTTTATGGATATGCTTCTCGATGAGCTTGCAGGCCATGAGATGTATAGCTTTATGGATGGCTATAGTGGTTATAGTCAGCTAAATATTACTCCTAAATATCGGAGTAAAACCACTTTTATTACTGAATGGGGTGCATTCATGTATCTAGTCATGCCATTTGATCTTTGCAATACTCTAGCTACCTTCCAAAGGTGTATGATGGAGATATTCAGTGAATTCCTCCTCCAATTTCTCGCCATAGTTATGGATGACTTCACTATATACTCAACTGAGGAGAAGCATTTGCTCTTTTTGGGAAATGGTTTTTTAGTGTTGCAAGGAGAAGAGGATCCGTTTGAACCCATTTAAATTTGTTTCCTGGTTTGGAAAAGGAACTACTGGGACATATAGTGTCCAGGAATGGCATAGAGATGGCCAATGATAAGATCCAGTGTGTCTAGCAGGCCAAGGCAACCCGCACAACATCAGAGTTAAGTTCATTCTTGGGATATATCAATTTTTATAGAAGATTTGTTCATATGTTTGCTTCCAAGGCATTACCCTTATACGAGCTCACAAAGAAAACCAACAAGTTCATCTGGATTGTTGAATGTGAGGAGAGCTTCCAATGTCTTAAAAATGCCATTACCACTAAGCTAGTACTTCGACAATCGGATTGGGATGTTATCTTCCATGTGCATGTTGATTCTTTGGGACTGGCAATGGGAGAAATACTGGCTTAACTAGAGGACTGATTATCCAGTGTATTTTGCCAGTCTTGGAGATTCAGTCAAGCTGAACAAGGGTATACTACTACGGAGAGAGAAGCCTTAGGAATGGTTTTCAGTGCTACTAAGTTTTGACATTATTTACTGGGCAAGCTATTTCATTTCTATGTGGATCATCAAGCATTATTATTTTTGATTAACAAAGTTATTATTCAAGGGAGATTGATTAGATGAATGATGTTCCTCATGGAGTTTGAATTCCGCATATTTCACAAACCCGATAAATCTCATTGTGCTGCTGATTTCCTGTCCAGAATTACTGACGGTTACTCAAAAATATCCTTGAGAGATGAGCCAGTAGATGTAGAGCTGTTTTAAGTGATAGCTGAGGAAAAAAAAGATCCAAAATGGTATGATGTGTATCATTTCCTTTCCAAAGGAGGATTCCCGGAAAACTGGACTTAGAATCAGAAGAAGGCTCTGATTATTAAGAGTCTGAAGTTCACTATCATAGGAGGATTGCTTTATAGACTAGGAGTAGATGGGGTTCTTTGAAGGTGTGTGCCAATGGAAGGAAGAATGTAGGTTATTTCTGAAGCACACGATGGGGATTCTAGAGGACATTTCTCCACTGATATTACTTATAAGGAGATTTTGCAAGCCGGATTATGGTGGGAAACTCTGATATCTGATGTTAGAAGTTTTTGCAAAACTTGTGATATATGTCAGAGGATGGATAGACCGGCAGCAGCTGATATGATTCCACTTACTCCAGTTCAACCACTAGGAGAGTTTATGAAATGGGGCTTGGACTTCATGGAACCATTCAAGAAGGTCACTCCAAGAAAGAACCGGTATATCTTAATAGCTACCTGTTATGTCACTAAATGGGTAGAAGCTAAGGCTCTTCTAGATAATACTGCAAAGTGCATTGCTGTTTTCTTATTTGAAAACATTATTGTGTCTGATAAAGGGACACATTTTATAAATGATACCATGGAAATTATGATGGAAATGCTCTCAGATAAGCACAAGAAAAATCAACTCCTTATTATCCTAGGTGCAATGGTCAGGTAGAGAGTAGTAACAAAACCATCAAGAACATTTTGACTAAGATTGTTTAGAAGGAACCACATCAGTAGGATCTTAAGCTACAAACTGCTCTATGGGCCTACAGAACAGCTTACAAAGTCATCTTTCAGAATGGTGTATGGTACTGAAGTTGTAATCCTTATTGAATTTGTAATTCCCAGTCTCCGAATAGCAATGGAATATGGATTAGATTTTAATCACAATCTTACACAAATACTGGAGGAGTTAGTGCAGCTAGATGAGTTGCGTCAACGTGCCATGCTGGAAAAGAAATTGTTTAGCAAAGAAGAAAACATTGGTATGATACAAGAATCAAAGTTAGGGAGTTCAAGAAGGGAGACTTAGTTTTTCTTTACCAGTCCAAACTGGGCCCTAAGAAACCAAATTTAAAGATAGCTTGGGCTGGTGATCCATATGAAGTTGATTGGGTATTTTCCAGTGGCACAGTACGGTTGAAAGATTTATCTTGACTATTGTTGCCAGGTGTTTATAATAGGGCCAAAATTAAGCTATATTATTCTAATGAGAAAGAGACTTCCAGAGGAGAAAATACGAGCATTCTGGGTACCGATGATCAGGATCTTTTAGAACCAGCTATTTTAAACCTCTTCCATGTAGAACCAACACCAGAACCAGAGATGGTGCCATAAATCTTAGCGTGATAAAATAGTGCTAGCGGCAGAGTCTGTAAAGTGTCAGAGCCAGTACCAATTTTTTATGGGGAAAAGGGCCAGTGGGAATGCATGTGATAATCATTAGAGAGAACATGGGAAGTGTTAGCCAATGCATGTGTGCCATGTTGCCGATGGTGCACAAAACTCTAGGAATGGTAAGTAGTGGAGCTTTTATGGCACGAACGCGTATAATAGTAAGGCAAGTGGGAAATCTTCCTCACAAATCTCCTGCACGACGCCTACCTGCTGTTACACACTTGCCATCGCCAAGCTTTGAGGCTTCTTCACTACAACCACAAACCTCCTCGTCCAAAGAGTCTGTCGATCATTGTCTATCCCTACCCAACACACCTTGCTGTGGCCTGAAATATACAAGTAAGTCTTCTTCTTCTACAGACTTACCGTCTTCACCGTGTATGGGTGGAAGGAAAATGTCGGAAAAGATGCAGGATACCATATATGAGACTACAACAGTCATCAACTCTCTTCAAGCTTCCCTACCACTTATCCCACATAGCAAGATACAAAGGTATGTGTTTGCTGAGCAAGCCAAAGCGTTGTTGCAGCTCTGGGATTTGCATGTAGTTGTACAAGCTACAAGGATATATTTTGACACGGCCGTAATCAAGCAAGTTCTTGATTCTTTTAGTGCCCAGGGTGGTAGTTCTATTGTCAATGGTGTAACAGTCAAAGAAACTCCTAACACCATTGATTTTGCTTTCAAAATGCCCAACGAGCCAAAGCCGACCACAGTGTCTGCAAAACATATAAGTTCAGCTCTGAAAGAGGATGAAGCAGCCAAAAATAAACGCAAGGTTAGTGCACAAGGGGTCCCAGTAGCAAGACTGGACGTCCCCTCAGCCTACAGGTTGGTTGCTGAGGCTGTTAGCCTGAAGAACAACCCTACATATGTGTCAGAAAAGCTGTTTGCTATGCTACTTGCAAAAATATTAGACACTACAACTAAAATCAACTTATGTAAGATCTTATCTCCTAATGTGATCCAACAGGCTGCCAAGATGAAATATCAGAATGTATTCAAATCTTGGTATGTCTAGCAATTTCTATACTGGGCAACTGCTCCAGATGCTCATTACTAGGTGCGGATGGCTTGGAGTCTGAGGCCCATTCCAGGGACTAACAATGTTGAGATCTCTTCAGACGAAGAGGCTCCAGGCAATCAGTTGGCTCTATTGGACAGAAGAGGAAGGCCACACAAGTGGTGGCCAGTGGCAAAGAAATCAATGATTACGTTGGCCAAAAGCATTGCTTTACTAAAGCAACTGGAGAGTCAGGCCAATCCATCGCCTACTGAAAAGTCCTTAGCAGGCCAGACTTTGGCCATACCTGAAAAACAGACTCCAAAAAACACCAGTGTTAGAACATGCCAGTAAGAAACGTCCAGTGCTGAACAGGTGGCACTTAATACTGACAAGGAAAAGGGTTCAGAACGTGCTAGTCTAGCCAACAAAATTCCTTTCAGTGAATTAGTTTTATCCATAGCCAAGAAGGATAGACTGCAACAATTACAACATAACCCTCTAAAAGGCCGACTAATTCTTCAGAAACCTGATTTCACAACATTACCATACATGGCTCCTATTACGGTTTATGAGCCAGTCCACCCTGACCCGGCAATAGTAGTTGATGGCTGCTCAATGCATATCCAGTCATCATGGCACCATTGTCAACACCTTGGGACAAATGATGGATGCATCAGCTTCCACTGATGAAGTTTCTAAGCTCAAAGATGAATTGGGAAGCAACCAACAACAAGTTCAGAAACTTCAACATGATATCGGGGCATAATCTTTGAGTCATAATATTGATGAAAACTAGTCATCCTGGAAAATGAAGGAGCCACAAGCAAAGCTCTGCAAGCTCAAAACAGAGAATAGGTAGTTAAATGAAGACAAGGTAGAAGCTGTAAGAAATGTTGATAGATTTCAGACTATGCTAAGAATAAAGAGGGTAGATTTCAACGCGCTGCTAACTATCCACACTGCATAGAAGGCTTCTCTTACATAGAGGTATATATATAATAACCTTGCTGATATTCTGACTCCAGAAGGCAATGTCACTTTGAATATGGACAATCTAAAGGTGTTATAGAAATGATATTTTATGATTTATTATAGTTGACAGGTGGAAAAGACTAGACCAAGCTAGGCCTAGCTTGGTCTAGTTTTTTCCACCTGTCAACTGCAATAAATCATAAAATATCATTTCTATAACAAAAGGCACTTATGAAGACCATGCATAGTGATTTGCAAGACAAGCTCTCTGAGTACAACAGAGCTTTAGCAAATCAAGTCATCATGGATTATATTGATAAGAAAAATGATCCTGATGAGAATTTTGAGAGGGAAGAAGAGCAGGATGAGAAGGGGAGGACAACCCAACAAATACACCTGATGATGATGATAATACTCCTCCTTCCCCACCTTCAAGCTCTAGGGCTGGTGGATCAGCTCCCACAGGGGGTAGTGAACCCAACAAAGACCAGCCAAATCAGCACAAGGACCATCCAGACCAGCAGTCGAGGGACTAGCGGTCTAATAATCAGCATCAAGGCAGTGGATAGAAGGACAACACTAGAGATTCTCCAGTACACCAATCGCAACGCAATCCAGACTGAAAAGGAAAAGGCAAAGCTGTGGATGCATTCTTAAAGGCTGATGAGGAAAACTCATTACACCGAACAAGAGATTAAGTCATTGAGGCGGTCCAGGGTGGGCAACAAGAAGAGCGGCCTCTAGACACCCTTCACGGCTCCTGTGCTGCTCAATGAAGCTGGGGCACAACACAAACACAACCAAGAAAAATCCCTAGCCAAACCCAAGTTAAAAAGGGCACCACCTAGTTATGGATGCAAAATAGGACGCAAGAGAGTGTCCTTAGACTTAAGGGAGACATGCAAAACACACAAAAACTAGCAACAATTTTCTATAGAAGGAGGAGAGAAGGAGCCATGGAGAGAACGGAGAGATATGGAGAGTGAGGTTGCTCAAAAAATTTTCTTGCAATTCAAGAGGTGAAAGAACACCTTGCTACACTGTCAAAGAGCCTGCATGGAGACTACACCAACACGTGCTCAACAATTTGCCAACACACACATCATCTTAGGTTGCGGGAGACCTCTCACCACTGAAACCTCTTACAATGAACTAGTATTAGGCAATAAAAAGCACCCAAAACACTTAATCTCACAAACTCAACTGAGAAATTGCGGCATACACATCACCTCAATCTTTGACTGACATTGCACAACCGGATGGAATATGAATTGGAGACAAAATCATGCCTTTGGAGCACCAAGACCTCAAATTTATTGATGACTGTAAGGATAGGTACAATGGTGGCTTGAGATGTGAAACTCTCACACTCTCTCACTTAAAAAATGTAGCATCAATGCTATAGTGCACTAAAGTGTGAATCTCACACTATAGTGTCTACAACCAAGTCTCTCCTCACTCCTCTAGTGCTAGCATGCTATGTATGTGTATTTACAATGAAGGGAAGGGGTCTATTTATAGGTTGGAGATCACTTATTTGGATTATGACTAATTTGAATTACACGCTAACAAATTGAGCTTAGAATTTTTTGCATTTTCAAAATGGAGTGGGCCTTTCTTATCTCCTTGAGTAACATGCATGTGGGCTCAAGATAAAGAGCATTATTAATGATGGTGAATGAAAAAGGAGAGGAAAAAAAGAGGGAGAAAGAGAGTTCTACCACTACTTATCCTTACTTCCTTGACGTGAGGTGCTTTTGTCATTAGGGTTAGTGTTAGTAGATTAGTGATTATGATTACAATGAGGTGCACACAAGGTGCATGATAATGGTAAAATGCCTTAAGAAGGTATTGAAAATTAGGGGGATAAATGGAATCGGAGAGGAAGTTCACCTAGCGACACTAGTGGATGAGGCGTCAATGTGAGAGAGTCGCGGTTGATGGTGACATTGCATCGATTTGAAGACTTCAAGGTCCTCTTGCTGAAAATCCTTCATTTGCAGAGATAAATTATATCCAATTTGCTTCTTTTTGTAATTTTCATGATGGTGAAGAGGGAATGTGAATATGGGAGTAGGTGTAGAGATGTATGAGAGTATGTGTGTGTATCATGGAAGCTATGGTGAAGAGAGGGAATGCCAATGGTGAAGAAGGTGATAAGAGTTATGGAATGTGTAGGTTTAGGTGTGGGAAGGAGAGGGAGGGGTGTGTATGAGTGAGTAGGCGTGTGGAAGGGTGAGAGAAAATAGGAATACTTTTGGGTGTATGAGGTGGCAGTTTTGAGGTCGACCATAAAATTTACGTAAAATTGCCCTTGACTCCAAAAATTTTGAAAAAATTATGAAAATTACTTCAGCTTACGAGCTACATTTTCTCCTTTGGAAATATCCTCAGATTTAGAGCAAGAGAGGGTGCCAAAATTCGAGGAAAAAATTGTCCTTGCAACACCTCATAAGGCTTGAAGTGGGCCACTATTTGATTCGGTTTCCTTTGTAGCTTCCAAGTGAGCCCCCCATACATCAACCATGACCTAATTTTTCCAAGGAGCTTGCACATATGTATGGTATATGATAAGTATCAAATATATATTTGTGGGTAAAGAACATAGGTTAGCTAGTCATGGATCTTATGAAGAAATGGACACATGGGATGCAATATGGTGGCAACTAAAACTATATATGTGAAAAAATAAAAGGAGGAAAATCATGAGGGAAGGGACCCTCAATTATTCTCTAGTTTGAGTGATTTATGGAATTTATTTGAAGATGAATATGTACTTATGAATATTTATCTGGGAGGAATGGGAAACTATGACGGAGCCGATAAGGTGGTTGGTGAATTTTTATGGTGAAGTCACACAAAGTTTTTCAAGGCTTGTGTGAGTAGAGCTTAAGGGATAGAATGATAGTAAAACATGTATAAAGAATGACACGCAAGGGAAGCTAGCATACTTAGGCCTGATAACGCACACCTAAGAATATATATTTACATAAATGCGAAAATTTGAAAAAAACCCTTGATACTTAGGTCTTTATTTGATGGATAATATTTACATGTAAAGATGACCGTAATATTATAAATTCATTTTTTTTTTGTCTACTAGCCCAATGACTTGCTCAATGATTTAATAAAAAAATGTGATAAAAATCCTAATCACACACATGCTATTTACAATGAAAAAGCGAGCCTAATCATTGTGCTAGGGTGTTTTTTTGGGGTGAAGTGGCTTCTTAAAAGATTTTATGAGAGCCGAAAAAACGGCTATCAACATCAGCAAGCTCTTATTGAAAGTATTTGGAGGATGAAACTCTTATCTCTGACCTAGAACGCTTTCAAAGGCTGTATGTAGGTGCTAGGGAAATGATTCAGCACTGGAAATTAGCCACCTTTCATGATCAAGAGCTGTGTCAATTACCTGAGCATGCCAGCAGAATCTAGCTATTGGAAAGGGTACCTGAGTGGACACCGACTTTTGATGATATGACAGTCAATCCACATTGCCAGAAAAAGTCCATTGCAAACCGACACTCTTTAGCTCTTGAACTAGATCTACTGCTAGGAAGCAGGCCTACATACAGGTGTATGAAGGAGGTTAGAACTCAACTGAAAGAAGTATTGCTTTAGATGCAAATTGCCAGAGGAGTTTTGGATCAGAGGATGCAAGCTATCATCAAAGATCAAACTTCCAGCAGTAAAGGACCTCGGACTCAAAGGATAGTAGGAGAACAGGCAACTGCTCTCCGAAGACTCTTTCAGCTCGTCTGAGTTACTAAGAAGATGATGCAGCAGGAGAACCAAGATGTTCTCAATTTTCTAGAGTTTGTGCCTGATTCTCCAGTTATTCTGTATGCATTGCCTGCTAAAGAAGTTGAACTGCCTAGATTTTTCCCAGGTTTGTATCCTCAACATCCAGAAGCAGTGGATCGGCTCACTTACTTCAACATCACCAATGAACTTCAAGACTGGTATGAGCGAGCCACTATGGAATGGAAATCCTGGCAATCATTGATCAACGACGCCCTCAAAATGGATAATGTCATGAATCTGCAAGGAGAAATGTAGAGGGTCAAATTCTAAATGGGATAGTGGAAGATCCAGCTCCGTGGATTGTCGAAGATCACAAATCAGTTACTTCAATTGACTATGGAGTCCTCTAAAATTCTTGAAAAGGATATAACTGCAAAGCTAGGGCTGGGGCCACAATATAGAGAGATGGCTGACATTCTCTTTGAAGCTAGAATTAAGACAAATCAACCTCTTCAACAGGGATGGATCCACACAGCCTCTCATTGTCATAAATTGGTCAGAACTTGTCTGACAAAGGGCAAACACAGTCTGTATGATCCCGACATCAAAACCTACAACCCACTCACGCCTTATGAATTCGAGATGTCCACTAAAAGGCGGGATCAGCTTGAGCAAGAGGCCATTTACGGACTTATCCAAAAGGACAATGCTAGCACTGCAACTTCTGAGGCACCAGCATAGAAGAAGGGCAAGAGGAAGCGGGTTGAGTGGAAGGATACTGGGTAGTTACATCTCAAAATCAGACGGTGGATTTTCCCAGTTAGGCATTGGAATTTCCTTGGATGGGCACCCTTGGAATTGCAACTATAGGGGTGTCAAAAACTCAACAAGCATGAAGTATGGTATAAAGCTAGCAATATCAAAAGAGTATTATAATGAGGAACATCGGCCAAACCATGAGGAACATCAGCCAAATCAGCAACCAGAAGGGTTTAGGGTTTAGGCCAACCAAAAAACTAGATGGTTTTCTCTACACCAAATTAGAATCAGATAGAGGATTTCTTTTCAAATTTTTTGGACTTATACCAAAATTCAAGAAAGGAGGGAAGGATGTAGAAGGTGAGGACAGTCCTAGTAAACAAGAACTACCCCTTAAAAGGCCGAACAACGGGATCAGTCACACTAGCAGTAATTACTGCAGGCAATTACTACAGTAACTCCTAGGAGCTATAAATAGGACCTGCTACATTGTAATTGGGCTTCTGAGATGCTTAAATTTTGGCTTTAGCTTTCTAAATACTTTTGGGTTTACAAGCTCTTACCCTCTAGCTTCATCCTGTAATCATTTGAGCTTAAACCCATTATACACTATAATGGTTATCCTTGAGCTATTAATCTGAATATTCAAATACTCTTTCCAGTCTTCCAGTCATGTATCTCGTTTCAATATAACATTCTAGTTTAGTTTTTTATTTCAGTTTAGTACTCTATTCTAGTTTCACTAACTGAACTGACAACCTAACCAGTAGCTCTAAATTCCAACACTGAAATCAGCTGTTTGAAGAGACTAGCTCCAATTCCATAAGGCTACGCACATTGTGGACTACTAGAATAAATTGTCTACTATTTATTAAGTGTATAGCTTGGATGAGTGGTCAACCTTCAGACCAAAACCTCAATGTTCTCCATGTTTTAATAGAGCCCACTTTGGACAGATGGTAAAGCTTTCTTTTGTCTTAGTATCAATGGATTGAAGCTTGGCCAAGTGGTAAAGCTTGCTTCTCTCCATGTTTCAAAGAAGCATAGATGGAGTATGTAGTGGAGCTTATCTTATATGCTAGCTCCAATAGAGCTAGCTTGGGCAAGTAATGAAACTTCAAACAAAACCCCTCATTAACAACATATCCTAGGCTATCCAAATGGTGAACAAAAAACCATTCAAGATAAAGCCTTAGAAAACGTGTGTAGACGTTGCACCTAGGATGGACAAGTGGTGAACCTATTACTATTTCTCCAAGTTCATCTTAGACAAGTGGTATACCTTATATTTCTAAGGATAGGCACATTGTGGACTACTAGACTAAACCGTCTATACTATCTATGAAGTGTAGCTTGGACAAGTGGTGGACCTTCAGACAAAAAACTCAATATACAACATAGCATGGGTTCCATATGTTCTAATGGATCCGAGTCTGGACCTGGTAAAGCTTGCATTTGTCCTAGATGCAATGCATCCTAGCTTGCATCCTAGCTTGGCCAAGTGGTGGAGCTTGTATCTCTCCATGCTTCAAAGAAGCATAGCTGAGGTAGGTGGTGGAGCTTTTCTTCTATCCAGTGCTTCAATGGAGCTAGCTTGGACAAATGGTGGACCTTCAAGCATTACAAGGTGGACCATGCTACTAAAGGTTGGACAATTGGTGGAGCTTTATACTAAACCATCTACCATCTATGTATCTAAGCTTAGACAAGTGGTAGAGCTTTTTTCCTCTCCATGTTTTAATCACTCTTGCTTGGACAAGTAGTAGAGCTTTGCTTCTCTCCATGTTCTGATGAGCTTAGATTGGAGAAGTGGTGGACCTTGAAATAAAACCCTCTATATAGGTTGAGAAAGAAAACCATTCAAGATTTAGCATTACAAGATAGACAAGTGGTGGATTGT
Source organism: Adiantum capillus-veneris (assembly GCF_014529385.1). Lineage (NCBI taxonomy): Eukaryota > Viridiplantae > Streptophyta > Polypodiopsida > Polypodiales > Pteridaceae > Adiantum > Adiantum capillus-veneris. The sequence continues at coordinate 93,705,793 of NC_140959.1, read as the reverse complement.
GCGCGTAGATCCTAAATATGAATAAGTCATACACCTTTTATCATTTCTCCATGCCCATCTTACACAAGCAGTATACCTTGTATTTCTAAGGCTAAGCATGTTGAGATTTTCGACTACTAGAGTAAACCGTCTACTATCTATGAAGTGTAGCTTTGACAAGTGGTGGACCTTTAGGCAAAAAACTCAATGTACAACAGATCTTAGATTCTCCATGTTTTAATGGAGCCCAATTTGGACATATGGTAAAGCTTACTTTTGTCCCAATCTCAATTGATTTGAGTTTGGGCAAGTGGTGGAGCTTGCTTCTTTCCATGTTTCAAAGGAGCACAAATAGAATAGGTGATGGAGCTTTTCTTTTATGCTAGGTCCAATAGAGCTAGCTTGGATAAGTGGTGGAGCTTTGATTGTATTCATGTTCCAATAGAGCTAGCTTGGACAAGTGGAAGACCTTCAAACAAAATCCCTTATTGACAACATGTCAGGGGTTATCCAAATGGTGAGAAAACACCATTCAAGATATAGCCTTAGAGGTTGGGTGTGGACCTGGCACCTAGGATGGACAAGTGGTGGACCTATCATCATTTCCCCATGCCCATCTTAGACAAGTGGTATACATTGTTTTCCTAAGGCTACACATGTTGTGGACTACTAGACTAAATTAAGTGTATATCTTGGACGAGTGGTGGACCTTCAGACCAAAAAATCAATGTTCTCCATGTTTTAATACAACCCTTTTTGGACAGATGGTAAAGCTTTCTTTTGTCTCAGTCTTAATGGATTGAAGCTTGGCCAAGTGGTGAAGCTTGCTTCTCTTCAAGTTTCAAAGAAGCATAGATGGAGTATGTGGTGGAGTTTTATCTTCTATGCTGGCTCCAATAGAGCTAGGTTGGACAAGTGGTGGAGCTTTGCTTCTATTCATGTTCCAATAGAGCTAGCTTGGACAAGTGGTGGACCTTTAAACAAAACCCCTCATTGACAACATATCATAGACTATCCAAATGGTGAAAAAAAAACCATTCAAGATAAAGCCTTAGAAAATGGATGTGGACGTTGCACCTAAGATGGAAAAGTGGTGAACCTATTACTATTTCTCCATGTTCATCTTAGACAATTGGTATACCTTGTATTTCTAAGGATACACACATTGTGGACTACTAGACTAAATCGTCTACTATCTATGAAGTGTAGCTTGGACAAGTGGTGGACCTTCACACAAAAAACTCAATGTACAACAAAGCATGGATTCCATATGTTCTAATGGAGACCATGTTCTAAGTCATGCACTTTTTATCAGTTCTCTATGCCCACCTTAGACAAGCGGTATACCTTGTATTTCTAAGGTTAAGCATGTTGACAATGTGGACTACTAGCATAAACCGTCTAATATCTATGATGTGTAGCTTGAAGAAGTAGTGGACCTTCAAACAAAAAAACTCAATGTATAATATAGCTTAGATGGAGCCCAATTTGGACATATGGTAAAGCTTACTTTTGTCCCAATCTCAATTGATTTTAGCTTGGCCAAGTGGTGGAGCTTGCTTCTTTCCATGTTTCAAAAAAGAACAAATAGAATAGATGATGGAGTTTTTCTTCTATGCTAGGTCTAATAGAGCTAGCTTGGACAAGTGGTGGAGCTTTGCTTCTATTCATGTTCCAATAGAGCTACCTTGGACAAGTGGTGGACCTTCAAACAAAACCCCTTATTGACAACATGTCATGGGCTATCCAAATGGTGATAAAACACCATTCAAGATATAGCCTTAGAGGTTGGGTGTGGACCTGACACCTAGGATGGACAAGTGGTGGACCTATTATCATTTCCCCATGCCCATCTTAGACAAGTGGTATACATTGTTTTCCTAAGGCTACACACATTGTGGACTTCTAGACTAAATTGTCTGCTATTTATTAAGTTTATAGCTTGGACGCACGGTGGACCTTCAGACCAAATACTCAATGTTATCCATGTTTTAATACAATCCACTTTGGGAAGATGGTAAAGCTTTCTTTTGTCTTAGTCTCAATGGATTGAAGCTTGGCCAAGTGGTGAAGCTTGCTTCTCTCCATGTTTTAAAGAAGCATAGGTGGAGTACGTGGTGGAGTTTATCTTCTATGCTGGCTTCAATAGAGTTAGATTGGACAAGTGGTGGATGCTTGCTTCTATTCATGTTCCAATACATCTAGCTTGGACAAGTGGTGAACCTTTAAACAAAACCCCTCATTGACAACATATTATAGGCTATCCAAATGGTGAAAAAAAACCATTCAAGATAAAGCCTTAGAAAATGGGTGTGGACATTGCACCTAAGATGGACAAGTGGTGAACCTATTACTATTTCTCCAAGTTCATCTTAGATAAGTGGTATACTTGCATTTCTAAGGATACGCACATTGTGGACTACTAGACTAAATCGTCTACTATCTATGAAGTGTAGCTTGGACAAGTGGTGGACCTTCACACAAAAAACTCAATGTACATCAAAGCATGGGTTCCATATGTTCTAATGGAGCCAAGATGGACGTATGGTAAAGCTTGAATTTGTTCTCGATTCAATGGATCCTAGCTTGGCCAAGTGGTGGATCTTGTATCTCTCCATGCTTCAAAGAAGCATAGCTGAGATAGGTGATGGAGATTTTCTTCTATCCATGCTTCGATGGAGCTAGCTTGGACAAGTGTTGGACCTTCAAGAATTACAAGGTGGACCATGCTACTAAAGGTTGGACAAGTTGTAGAGCTTTGATTCTCTCCATGTTCTGATGAGCTTAGATTGGACAAGTGGTGGACCTTCAAATAAAACCCTTTGTATAGGTTGAGAAATAAAAACCATTCAAGATTTAGCTTTACAAGATGGATAAGTGATGGACCATTCGTTTAGATCCTAAGAATGAATAAGTCATGCACCTTTTATAATTTCTCCATGCCCACCTTAGACAAGCGATTGTCAGCAGCTGGATACACCCTACGGAGCTCGACGTAATATTATTTTTTGTAACTATTCTTTGAGAAAAACCGACATTTCACCTTTGTAAATATTGGGGCTTACAGAAGTTTCCAGATTGTATCCCATTTTTGACATTTAGATTGAGTAGATGGTTAAATTGGAACATTAGGGTTTGAGATTGTAAGGTATTTATACCACTTTTGACCTTAATGAAAAAACCTTTGTCATTTTTAAAAAAGTTCTGTCTGTGAGTAAGCGTATTGTGTACGAGAGAGAGTGAGAGTTTTATCTTGACGCTATGCACGCACCGGTGGTCGGGATCGAGTGTGGAGAAGTGCAGTGTGTTGCCCCCGACGAGAGCTACGTGCTGATACCTACATTGCGGGTGTACGATCTGGTTTTGCGAGCTCGACCTATGAGCTTCATTTGGTGATTCGGTGAGCATACGTTATCCATTTTTGCATTTCAACATATCCACGCGTTCGCATCGAGTAGAGCTACACATTAGGAAATTTAGTTTTCGGAAATGACGACCTGTAGATTTCGGCTAGACATCCTACGTGATTTTGCACCAGGTGTTTAGGGTTGGGATTTTGGTTCATGGACCTTAGGGAGAGCGCTATTGGTGTTAGTAGGGTTTCGTTCAAGTTTTGTGGCGTTTCGAGAACATTTGATGGGTATTTGGATCTTGGAAGCGTTGTAGGAAATCTCCTCTTAAGCACTCTTGAAGGATGTAGCTTAGACATTGGGTAGAGACCTCTGTAGGAATTAGTCGAGAGTCGGTCGAGTGTAGATTGACACCCTATGCTTGCTTCCATGAGCCTGCGGGTCGAGCTTCGTCCTTAGCTGACAAATCTTGTTAGGTGAGTTCTCGTTGTGCTGATGTCGGTCGCGGTGTATCCGCCAACATTGGCACCGTTGCCGGGGACGAAAACCCTAGGTAGGTGACCGAGACTCGTTCTAGAGGATAGGGATTCTCTGGCTTGCCAGAGTTTCGTTCTACATTTAGATAGGATCAGAGGGTGGAGGACTCTCTAGGTCTTAGGAGGAGTCTAGGGAGCAAGTGTCTGGCCTAGATCCTTTGACTTAGGTAGACTTAGGTAGTTTTAGGTATTAGTTGAGTTGTGGTGTAGAGAGTAGGAGTTGGAGTGGTAGAAGCAGTGGGAGGAGAGCTTGAGAGTCCGGAGAGGCCAGGAAGCAACCAAGACACCATTATCACCATCTCACATGATGAGTAGGAGTAGGGTAAGTAGGACATCATGATTTATGATCTAAAGCACTTCATGCATGTTATACTTGCTATTAGGTTTATCACAAGGTTGTAAAAGACGCAAAAGAGTGTTTGAAAGCTGAAGTGAAGTTCAAATGTTACTGTGAGTGTTTCTGAGAAAGCTGCAGAGCATCAGGAGCATTTCTGTCAGGAAAAAATTAAATTTTAAGCCAGGAGACATCCTACACGTAGGATGTTTACAGGCTGATCTGGTGGGAATTTTGAAATTCTGTTGACCAGTGTGTTTAGAAGGTAGGTTTTACCCTATTTTCACCTGGAAAGTGGAAATTTGACCATATCTTGACAGGATAAGACCAGATAGACAGAAATTGCTAGACATCCTACCCAAATTGTGCCAAGGCATTATTTTAAGACCAAAACCATAAGATGGCTGCATGAGCATGATCTGCATGATATATTGAGTGACTGAGAAGGGTTTCATCTCAATTAGGTGAGAAAATTGGGTTTTAAGAAGACTTTAGCATTTTTGACTGAAAAGGGCTAGGACAACTAAAATTGGGGTCTTTGAAATCCAAACTAAAATCTAGGCTTAGCATTGGGTTGTTGACATCAAGGGGAAGCTGTGGCTCAAGTCTGGGGTCAAACATGCCAAATAGACATCCTACACATAGGATGTGTTCTGTGTGATTGAGCAACCAAATCCAGATTTGAGCATACCAAAGTGATAAGCACCTTAAGAGGAGTCTATTCTTTGCAATTGAAGCCATTTTGATCAGTTAGACATGCTACGTGTAGAATGTTTAATGCATGAAATTGGAGCCAAAAAATGATTGTAGGCATAGCAGGGTGTTGTATAGCCTGAGGCAAGTCTCCTAGTCAATTTTGGTCCAAATTGGAGTTGATTTGACTGGTCAGACCAACATCAGGCTGCTGGAACAGATTTCTGACCAATTGACCAGCTTCTAGGTGTTTAAATCAAAAAGTAAAAATAGCTGTGGACTCAGCACATCAAGGGGAATCCATAGTGCAAAAATCCAGGCAAAACAGAGCAGGAGACATCCTACGCGTAGGATGTCTACATAGGCTTAGTGAAGAGAAAAGCCGACTGAGGAGATTGGGTGATGTTCCAGTTGACTAAAGAGTTCCAAAACTTCTTTCAGAAGTGAATTTGGACCTTGTTTGACCTTTTGACGAAGCAAAGATGGAATTAAGACTTTCCATGTAAATTGACCAACATCCGAGGGAAGTACAGTTTCAGATTAGTAGACCTAATCTAGAACATCAGAAGTGTATAAAATATAGTAGTGGTTGAGGTTAACCCTCCAGTTATACTAATCATTACTAAGACCACCTCTCGCGGTTAAATGCTTTGATTCTATTGCCAAAATTAAACGCTTGTGTACAGGTATATTCTACGGCAAAGCAAGAAGTTGTGCGAAAACTGATCCTTTGCCAAGTGAGTGGTTGGATTTGTGATAAATTGCATTGCTAAGTTTGATGAATTTAAGATCAGGAAGACACATTCTTAGAGACCAAAAGGTGGAAAATGATGAAGGTAGCTTAGTGTCCACCGAAGAGAGTGTAACTCAGGCAAGGCTAGATTCATTAGCACCGATCATTGAGGAGGGTAGTGATACTGACACTTCATCCGATAAATCCTTCTTCATGATGGGTAATCAACAGCCAGGAGGTTTCTCCAATGAAGGACCAATGCCAGGAGGAAGCACCTCCCTAAATCTTTTGAACGATTCCAAGTTCACTATAATCTTCTTAGAAGGAACAAACTCTAGGGGAGACCTAGTTTATTCTGACTATCGAGGACAAGTGTATTTGTATTGAAGAAAGGCCAGCTCAGAGACCGGAGATAATTCAAGTCTATGATGATGGAGATAGATTCCAAGACAAAAAGGGGAACCACTATGTGATAGTTAGTAACCTTGAGGATTACAACAGATATGGAGATAACGTGGCAAAAGGAAAAATGGTTTCAGAAACTCAAGAACCGCCTCCAAACATTGATCGACCCGGAGCTCTTTTTATGTATGATAAGAAAACAACCAGGGTCTCAACCTATAATGAGAATGTGGGTATTTACAAGCATGAGAGCGAGGGAATAGTCTCTTACTTTCGTTGCAAAGAACCCTACCCGAACGAATTAAGCAAAGACAAGGTTCTTTACTTATTCTCTTATGAAATTGCTATGGGGAAGGATATTGTTTTTGTTGATAGGTACGGCCGAGAATACAAACATATTCTCCCAGAGGAGGTAGAAAAGTCCGGAAACATCAACATATGCCCCCGAAGAAGTGCCAAGAGTCACCTACACCCCTAGAAAATCGACAAATCCATTTTCAGAAGAGTACGGCGCAACCTCACATTCTACCCGACAATAGACGTTCAACTACCAGAACCAACCAGCAACCCAACCATCATTGCAGGCATGGCTTCGACAGAGTGCAACATTAGAACAAGACCGAAACCAAGATGGTTATCAAGCCGCACGAGGGCTTCAAAATTTACAAGAACCACCACTCTATTCACGGTATCAAGGCGAGAGTAAGACAAAAACTCAAGGGTCAACAGAGCTGGAAGACCACCCATAGAACGAGTTGGAAGAGATGAACCATCTCTTGCAAAAACCGTCAGAAATTATGGTTTAGGAGCACCAATGGGAGAGGAACCTGCCCACTATCGAAGGCCAGAGGAGGTATATAGATTGGGACGAGGAGATCCAATGATGAGATTTGTAGACCATTGTAGAATTAGACCTTCTCAAGTGCAAAAATGGGTAAACAAGAAATACACGGGAAACAGAGATCCTAGGGATCATGTAGCAGCCTTTTTGCGTGTAATTAGAGCGGAAGAGGTGTTAGACTTCCCAACCCAATTTGCAGGGTTTGGACTGAACCTAGAGGAGGATGCAGCTACTTGGTTTGACTCTATGGAGCGTAGAGACTTTGAGTCTATGGAGGAGGTGTTTGACGAGTTTATTGAGGAATTCTCACAAAGAGGAATAGCTCATAATACAGTCTCACAAATCCATAAATTCAAACAGAAAGAAGGGGAGTCTGTGCGAAAGGTAGCCCTACGACTGAAAAGATAAGTTAAGTTCTGTCCTGTGGAAGAACTGCCAACTCAGTCTAAACTTATGCTTATATTTATCCAAGGACTAAGGAATGCAGATCTCCAGAAGGACTTACATATGAAGAGGAGCACGACGTTAAATGAGTTAACTAAGGAAACTCTTTACCTTGTAGATAATTGTGCGGTCTACAAGGAGGGTGAATTCAAGGATCTTGACGACGATTCATCCTCACAACAAAGTGGAAGCAAGTCCGCTAAGACAACACCGAAAGGAGAAGTAGCTGTAAGCCAGGAGAAACTTGTAGAGGAAGTGCTAAAAAAGATTAACTTGTACGCCAAACCTCAGGCTAAACAGCCAAAGTGGTGTGCTATTGAACAAAAATGGACAAACCATGGGACGGAAGAATGTTATTATAACAAGGGGTATGTGAGAGAATGACCTTATGCTCCCCAGGCTTAGGTAGCACCTCCTCAACTTCCACAGATGCCTAGGTATCAAGCAGGCAACCTACCAGGACCTGTAGGTGTAGAAAGATCACAACCAGTGTTGGCGCAACAACCACCCCTACTAGGATTACGACCAGTCGACATAAGATACACACCAACAGTAACCGAACCAGAAGAGAAGGCTTTGGTGCCTATGCATGCATATTACGAAGATCCCAATGGATATGCTGCAAATCTTGTCTATTATTCATCGGAAGAACCTCCAACGCCAGAACCATGGAGCATGATGGGAAATACAGGACCACCAACAGCTGCACAGGCAGTAGGAGAAGGAAGATATAGTTTGGATGAACGCACATTGTTGTTCATAGCCAACGGAGGCATGGGCGGGCAGAGACATGCATACCAACAAAGAGGAGCTCAAGGAGCACCTCAACAGCCTAAGGGACCCTGCTACAAGTGTGGTGGAGACCATTGGCTAAAAGACTGTCCTCATGATGAAATCATTAGAGTCAACGCATATTGCACCGAGTGTGGAGTTACTCATTTGATTCTTGATTGCCCTAAAAACCCCAGCAAAGGAGCAAAAACTACCTTGAACATGCTGGAAGCAGTGCCTTCCAGTGGAGGGTCAGAAAACGAGGACATTGATACCTATTCAAGCAGTGACACGAGACCAAGCTCAAAGAATGACGAATGAACCCATAATTGAAGAGCCAAAAACCGATGTCCCAAGTTCAGAAAGAAAAAATTAGAGAAGCACTTGGAAAGCTAGAAAGGCGCGTATGAAAGCCAGGAAAGAACGAGAGAAAACAACTCTATCCGAGGAGTTAAAACACACGAAGGACAGATTAGAGTGGTTAGAGGATCTAGCTAGTCTAAGCTCACACACTGCGGCAACCTTAGCACCCAAGGAAATAGCAGAACCCAAAAGTGCAGGATTAGGAGGATCAGTGTTGACAGAAAAGGTAAATGAGCAGTTAGACGCACTTTTAAAAGCCTACGAAGCCAGACTCAAAAACAACCAAACCAAGAGCAAAAATGGATGACTTATCCATATGCTGAAATAGAAAAACAGAGGTTGGAAATGGGTCGAAAGATGATTGAAACGGCCGAATCCTTGATAGAAAACCTGCTTGGTAAACCTGCAAGTTGGCATGAAGTGGCAGCTCCAAACCCTATCAAACCAACTTTAGAGAAACAAATAGACATGAAGGAGAGACTCACAACTGCCTATGAGTCTAGGGGAGAGTCTATTATAGTGCCAAATACAACAGAGGAGACAATTGATGATTTTCAGCCTAAAACATTGGTAGAAATGGGTAAGGATTGTAACGGTCTAGATGACCCGTGGAAGCAAATCCGTGATGCCAACGAAGCTAATAGGATGAGTTACCACATGAACAACATGAGAAAAGAGAAAAATAAGATCTTACCTCCTATTGAAGAATTCGAGGCAGGATCACAAATGAACTTTGATATACATTCACAAGGGGGGAACCAGGGATCAATTAGTTCGGGGCACAACCAACCAGACTCGCTAAAAACTCTACCCTCTTACTTAGGAGAGTATGAACCCAAGTCTGAGGTGGGAGCAATCCCATCTCAAAGACTTTCTTCTAATAGAGTGATGGATTCACAAGTGTTGATTGAGTTATTGTCCACCCCTGTGGCATGCACAATCACATTGGCCGAACTCCTAAGGCTACGACCAAACATGTGGACCATTGTAGGCAAATGCTTAGAAAAATTTGGAGTAAAAGACCCCACCTCGAAGCTTCAAGAAGGGATAAGAGAATTGGACAAGCCTCAACTAAACACTAGGCCAGTACCTTTAAACAAGGTTGGAGAATATTGCGAGGGAAAAGATGGAAACACCACGCTACCAGTAGAATTCCAAGGAGTAGTTTCCAAAGATATTCTTGACAGTGGAGAAGGAGTCGCTATCACCACCAAGGAAATCTGGAAAAAATGGGGAAAACCGGCTTTGAGAGCTACCAGAATGAATTGCAGCTTGCAGATGGCTTCATGGAAAAGCCTCTAGGACTCTTAGAAAAAGTAATTGTCACCTCGTGCGGAATCGAGTATGAGCATACATTTGCAATAGTCAATTTTGACAAAAAGAACAATTACGAGATCATCTTGGGAAGACCATTCATGAGACAATTAAAGATGGTCCAGGATTGGGGTTACGACCACATATACCTCAGACATGGCGAGACTACAACCAAAATACACCTGAAAGACCATAGTTACAAAGATGTGAGCCAGACACCAGTGGAAGAGTTTGATTCAGCTATATTGGCAGGGTCCAAACTCCCAGCATGGTTAGGGCAAAAAAAGAGCTATGGATGTGTGGAGCTTCACATTGTGGGAGCTTAAAAAGAGAGAAATGCATCTTAGAGAGAGCTATTGAGGACAAGGATTATATTCCGGGACCTTTTTCCAAAGATGCCTTAGAACCTCTGGAATGGGAACACATACTAGCAACATTGGATGTCTGTACCATTACAGATAGCCCAACGATAAAGTTTTGCGATAAGGACGGCTATGATGTGCTACCCTATTACATGGTAAGCCTTATACCAGGAGGAGATGAGAATGTAGAACCACCAAAACAAGAAGAGTTTTATAACTCCTCTGAGCATCTCGAGGTAGATAACGATGTAGATAACGAGTGTTCAGACAGCTCAAGCGAGCGTGGGGAGAAAACAGCGAATATCAAGTTTCATGATTTTGCCAATCAGCACCCTAGACTCCAGGAACGATGTCGTGCAACTCCGCTGCCATGTAGAGAAACAGAGCAGACAAATGCAAGTTAAGCTTCTTTGAAGCCTACACATTAAGTGAGCAGTGATCAGGCTTGATAACAAGCCAAGCTTAATGATTAATGTATGCCAGATACGGCTTAAAAAGGCCAACAGATGCCTCAATGATGCAAAAAATGAGTATGCTTGTAGTGACCACAGATGAGAGATTATGATCTAGAATTGTAGTGCTTGAAGTGCTCTACCAGCCTATCTTTATGGCTCGTCAATTGGAGCCACGGTGAAGAAGTTATGGCACTTTGAAGTTTAAGTCGATTGCAGATCCGTACCGGATTGAGCAATTGCAGCTGAGGTGACAAAAATGAAATGAATGCACGGGCTTGAAGTGCTCAATTTCTAGAGCCTGTCAATCTTTTCAAATCGGTGATCGGGTTTATGGTTGCCAAGATATTGGCCGGTAAATATTCACTGGGGGCCGGTTCGGTACCACTCCGGTCAGCTCAGTCAATGAGCTGCAGCCGGGATTTTGGAATGCAAAAGAGTAAGTGCTCAAGGAGAATTTGTCCAAAATGTTATCTTATGTATTGCATTGATAGCAGGGTATATTGCCAACAACGGTACTTGTACGCCAAATGTGGTGTACTTCTCGTAAAGTACAAAAAGAGCTTGAAGAGCTTCGTGTTCGGAATGTGGTCTCTTGGAATGCATTAACTACGGGACTACTCAAGGAAGTTGTCGTGCTTGGCAATGTGCTTTGTTCGACAAGTGCATGCGAAATGTGGTGCTGTTACGAAGGCACAGAAAGTTCTTGTTGATTTCAAAAAAATGTTGTCTTTTGAAATGCCGTGGCCGCCCAATGGATAAGCTTGGTGGTGCCTTGGCCAATATGTATGCCTAATGTGGAGCTCGAAGGCCGACCGCCCAAGCTAGGCCACTAAGCAAAGCCGCCCAAGCCAACCAAGGAGCCCAAGGGCCATTAAACAAGGCCGCCCATTTGATCAAAGGGGCACCCCAATAATAACGAGTGTGAAGAGATGATGGGAGGCGAGCTGAGCTGCAGTAGCAGCGAGGACATGAGGCCTTTCGCTCGCACTGGCTCGTAGACGGCTTGGATGAGCCCGCCATAGAGACAAACTATGCTCAAGGACCCCTCGCGCTCATTTTCGGAGCTCTTCCTGTGCGATTCCGTGAAGGTGAAGTCCGGACACTGCCACATCATTGGAACGACTCCCGTGCCATGTCAATGACACCGGGCGCCACTGCTAAGGGAGGGCACATGCTAATAATAGGAGGCCTTTTTTTTGCATGCGGAGATAGCAAGCATCAACGAAGGAGGTTGAAAAAGAAAACGAGGAGAGGAGGAGAGGCGGAAAACTAGGGGAAGGAATCGCGAGCTCTCTCTCTGTCGGAGCTTGGACAAAGAGAACTCTCTCTCTCTCTCTCTCTCTCTCTCAAGCTTTGCGAAGAATCCGTGGTAGAGCAATAAGGCAATACAAAAAGGGGACGAGACTTTGAGGGGGGCATAAAGGCTTGAAGAAGAAGAGGAATAGGCAGGCAAGAGAAGCTCTCGCTCAATCTCTCTCTCTCACTCTCTTGTTCTCGAGGAAGGGAACGCCCTCTCTCTCGTATTCGGTTTGTAAAGGAAAGGAAACAATCTCGCTCTCTCTCTCTCTCTTGGTCGTAATCAAGAGAGGAGCATGTAAAGGAGAAAAACGAGGGTAAGAATAAGTAGGGTAACGAAGCATTCCAAGCGAAGGAAAGAGGAAAAAGGAAGCCCAGAGGAGCTTGGACGAAGGAGATTCACAGGAGGAGCTTGGTGGAAGCAACGAAGGTTCTCGAAGGAAGCTTGGTCGAAGAAGCTTGAGGGTAAGCTCGTCGAGGCTTGAGCAAGCCAAGACGAGAAGAGGATTACAAGCGAAGCAAGCAAGGTCGAGAGGAAGGACTTTGAAGCTAGGTCGAAGCAAGCAAGGCGAGGAGATTGTGGAGGTAAGCAAGCGAGGAGAAGAAGTGAGCTTGGTCGAAGCAAGCAAGGGAGTAAACTTGTCGAGGCAAGCAAGCAAGCAGGAGAAGGCATGCACGGTAAACAAAGCAAGGTAAGAAGCAAGAGGACATCATGAGGCAGGCAAAGCAAGGGTTAAAGCATCATATAGCAATTGAAGAGAATGGCAATTAAGCCAGTCTAAAGCATAAAGAGCGGGAAATTGTAGTACAATTTGTAATAATTGAAGCTTGATGATCGAGGCAGTGAATTGAATTGAAGCTTGCAGAATCGAAGGGGCAATCGAAGCAGTTGAAGTAGTAGAAGAGAATTTCCATCACCAACATCAATCCGAAGTTGATTAAGAATTTTGTTAAGTCCGGTGTCGTTAACGGCCGGTTAATCTTGTAAACGGGAGCTTAAGCTCCTAGTTAGCAGATAATCCAAGTGACGGTGCTGTTAACAACCCGCCTTGGCTAAAGATTAAGTTGTACTCAAACATATTAATCGATTAATTTATGATTACGGTGATTGCCAGAGTCAGTTGCATCAATTGTTCTTGTTCTCTCTCTTTCACACCTCCCATAGCCAGAGGCCCGACGCCTGCCCGGCTCACGTAGCGAATACATATCCCCCGACATCTTTGGTGAACCCGACGTGAAGCGAGCCGGGGTGGGAGATGCAGATGGAGATTCCAGTGGAGATGAAGAAATTATTTGAAGAATTTATCACACATATTTGTACTGGCAAATCAGGAGTTTCGGATTTTTCCAAGATGATGCAAGTGGTGCAAGGATCATTGCATGAAGTAGAAGCCATGAAGACAAAGAAGCAGATAGAAGAAGCTTTAAATGCAGCATTGGATGCAGTATGCGATGAAAGACGAATGTTTGATGGTGAATATGATCCAAAAGGCTACCTAGAGTGTTACGATCAAGAAATGAAGCGTGAAAGAGTGCCAGAAGTTTAGATGATTGCAGAGTTTGAATAGCTTGTGTGTGAAGATATTAAGGAGCAAGTTCAAGTTATTGCAAGAACATATGCAGATAATTGGGATGCTTTTGCAGAAGCAATTTTACAGGGGATCTCAGTGAATAAAGACCTGGAGCTTCAAAAAATTGAAAGCAGACAAGATGAGGAGCCATTTTTCTTAATGCAAAAATCATATCATACAGGTGATCAATATTCTATCCGAGCTAAGTTAGAATCTGTTATTGATGCATGTCTTCTGGAAGACGAGACATTATTGCATGCAGATGATGATCTCATAGTAGATACTGTTTATGCTCGATTGGGATTGTCTTCTTTATTCCAAAGAAGATATGACTCTATGGATGCTAAGCATGCAGTCATATCCTCTCAAAGTGACATAAATGAGGAAGCAGGTTTCTCAGAGCCAGTACATGGTTTGCATACAAGCATAGTTGCTAGTAGTGAGCAAGAAACATGTTTGTCAGAGTCAATATGTGATGTGGATGCCCATTTGGAGTGCTCTTTGGGTGTAGAACATGAAGAGAATGCTTATGCAACATTACATGCAAAAGCAATTGTTTTGGATGATGCTATACAAGAGGGTTTCATGTCTATGGCTGCATTTCAGGACACTGATGATGATGTAGATGTATTTGATGCTCAACCATATGTATTTGATGTGAACCAAGACAAAGATTATGATTATGGAGATGCATATTCAGAGGGGGTGATGGATGATGATCAGTCTATGACTGCTACAGGTTATAGGGTTTGCTATGATGATGTTATGGAAAAAGAAATTGATGCTATCTTTGTAATGCATGCTGAGACTTGTGCTATTGAAGTAGAAAGATATTTGAATGGAAGTGTGGAGCTGCCAGAACAATTTGTGTCTATGTACAAAACATGCGATGAGGTTTTCTGTGATGATACTCACAGATTAGGTGGTTCTTCCAAGGAGGAAGATATGGAGCTTATGGATCTTCTTGATGATGTGCTAGAGGAATTTCGAGCTCCTTGTGACAAAAGTAGTGAAGAACATCCTACAACATATGATGAAGAGCTTATGATGCTTTTGGATGAGGCTCTATAGGAGTTTGTGCCTAATACAGAAGGCAGCCATGCAACATTTGTGGTATCAAATGAAGTGATGACATTCAATGACTCACAAATGCAGATTGATATTTTGGAAACCACAGTGATTGAATTCATTTTGCCTCTGGGTTCTGCTATGATGGGAATTTGGGACTTTTTGTTCCTATGCTATGAGAAAGTTTGTGGAGGTGCAATATAGTTGAAATATGATCTTCTACTACCTTATGACCCAGGAGGTTATCATGCCAGCTATGATTGCTGTCAGTTACTTTATATGCCATATGATCCAGGCGGTGAGTAGCGTTAAATGGTAACCTTGCATTTGCACTACATTTCTACTCAAATGTATATATTTTTTATCAAAGTTTTAACCTAGTGTTCATTCTCTCTTTCCGTAATAGCCTTTTTCCATACAAGCACCTTACCCTTCTTAGATCTTTATGCATTTACATCATATTTCTCTCTTCATGCTAAATATAAATAGTAAACTTAATTCTACTCTCCTAGTTTTTTTACTGCACATTCTTTTAACTAATTACCTTTACTAATTTAAATAGCTATCTACATCCCATAATTTGTAAATAAATAATTTATGGGCACTTATCTTACCCACCTTCTCTCAAGGGTAGGGTTAACCTTGTAGGCCTTCCCTTCCCCACCACTATGTGACCCAACTCTTGGATCATTTACTTGTGTTGATCAAAAAATCTTAAATATAATGTATATCCCCAATAAATCAAACTTTATTGGAGCCTACCTCATTTGTTTAAGGTGGATTCTCTTTTGAAAAAGCATGCTACACCTTGGATGCATGCTAAAGGGCCCCCTACAAGGAGACTTGGTTCAAAAGGTGTTTTGGATGCATCTTGAACGCCTTAGATCGTGGGTATACTTGAGTAACACTCCAAAATCAGCTTAAACACTTTGAGAAGGTCAACTTTGCCTTTTACAGCACCCAATTCTGAGTTACAGGCTGAAAGTTATGGTGAAAACAAGGTGCTGCGGACACTGTTACTGCAGGTCAAAGTTACAATCAGGTAAACCACAAAGGTGAAAAGTTTTCTTGACTTCTTCAACATTCTAAAATACCAATGGG
The DNA here is from genome assembly GCF_014529385.1 of Adiantum capillus-veneris. Taxonomy (NCBI): domain Eukaryota; kingdom Viridiplantae; phylum Streptophyta; class Polypodiopsida; order Polypodiales; family Pteridaceae; genus Adiantum; species Adiantum capillus-veneris. Next base: position 93,690,180 of record NC_140959.1, on the reverse strand, counting down.
GAGTTAGAAACCACTTGCATGTGGAGGGGTCGGCTCAAGATGCTTCCAGTGACACAACAAACAGGATGGGGACACTCTGCAGGAGCCACTGGAGGGACATCATGGTGGGGCCCACATACATTATCAACCCTTATGGAGCCTCCATGACTTAAAAGGCTATTTTTAATGAAAAAATAAGTCCCTTATTTGCATAATTGAAGGAATGGTCAAAAGGGAACCTAACTATGGTTAATTACCTACCCTAGTCAAGTTTAACCTAACCCAAGGTCTTGTACAGCTATAAAAAGGCCCTTTGGCAAGCACAAAAATATACACACCTACTCCATTGCTGCACATAAGCTCCTCTAAGGTTAGGGAAGCCCTAATCTCTCTCTCCTCTTGTCTCCCTATCCATTTCCTAAGCTCGCTATCATAAGCGGCACCATAGAGAGAGCATCAATATGCTATTGCTACCATTCTCTTGCAAACATTTCTCTTACCATACTCATCCCTAAATAAGGATTGTAGATTCCATATGAGAGCAAGGATATCAAGTTCAATGATCCATCTCATGGTTTGATCAACAAATTGTTGCAATTGGGGTGTCGTCGTCACACTTTTTCTCTAAACGCATGTAAAATTGGTAAGCATATCTTGGCAGCTTCTCATATTTTGTGCTCATTGGGTTGCTTGTTTGTTGAGAAAGTTTTTGTGCACCATGGTGTCTATTTGCTTGGCTTCTCTCCTTATGTTGTGTGTAAGTAAGTCTTGGGGCTGCATAGATGGAGAAGAGCTCTCTATGCATGCCGCCTTATGTGTATAAGTAGTCTCTTCTTTGGGAAAGGAAAGGAGTTGTCAAGTATTTGTGCATTATGGTGTTTTGAGTTTTGAGGTTTTGTGCTTGCTTTTCTTAGAAGTATATGAGCACTAATATGGTGAAGGTCAATCTTTGCATGTGAGTTTGTGCAGTGTTCAAAGGGATTGCTTAAGGAGTGTGTGTTGAATGGTTGAAGGGCATTTTGTGTTGAAGCACATAAGGAAGGTGTGAGTGTGTGTGGGTGTGTGTGTGTGTGTGTTGTATATGGTTTGTTTTGGTTTCCTTCTTTCTCCATAAAAGAGGGTCGTGCCCCTAAGAAATATGCGTGTGTAGGGTCTCACGGAGTGGTTGTCTGGTGGGAGCCTTGAGTTGAGCCCCATCTCAGAAAATCCGCTCTCATAAAAGTGGTGCCCCCACTGAGGAACTTTCCTAATTGCCTTCTATTCTCCTCATGAACAATAGAGTTGCACCATATGCTTTTCATTTTTCACAACGCATCAGAATTAACATTTGTGTAGATCGCAATTTTTTTTTACCAACAACGCATTGTTTTTATGTTTGGAGCAGAAAGACTTGGTGAAATCTTGGCATCTCCAAATCCGATCATTCTTCCATTCATTAATTATGATGATTCATTTGATGTCCATGTTTTTATTTTGTTTTGAGGCAGGGACAAGAGGCGCTTAGATAGCGATCCAATCAAAGGAAACTTTCTTCAAGAGAAAGAAAAAGGAGAACACATTGTCACATGAACCAACCTGGTGCTGCTTCTCCTTTTACACCCATAGCTCGTCAATCTGTGCACATCATAATTGCTACAAAATTTAGATTTCAAGCAACCATTAGGAGAATTTTTGGACCCACTCGCCTTAATGAAATTAATGCCTCAATCAACCCTTTTATTTTGCCTATGATAAATTATGAACTAACACTTGATGTATATATTTTCATTTTGATGTGATCACTCATCGTAGTCAAAACTTTGTGGTACACAAGCCTCCTTGTATTGTAAAAATCTTAAGCACTTTTCCTACCTTTCATTCTAAAAATGGTGAGGATGCACAAGAATTTCTGGATAATTTGGAGATGGAACACCTCATCTCTGGGAGAGATCAAGAAGAGGTAAAGCTGCGTGCTTTTCCACTCGTTCTCAAAGGGGAGGCTAAGGCATGGTACGAGGCCTTGCAACCTCAAAACAAAACCAATTGGGAGAGGCTACGTGCAATTTTTCTTGCCAAATTTGGGCAAGGAGATACTCCAGAGGGTCTTTGGAAGTGTCTACTTCAACATAAACAGGTATTCCTTGAAGACTACCCATCTTATGAGGCCGTTTTCCTTAACCTATGGGATAGATGGGAGGCTACCTTACAAAACCAAGGTGGTGCACCAAACTTTCTAAAGAAAGATAGGTTCATGGCTGGCTTGTATCCAATTTTGAAGACCAAGGCAGAGTTAAAATTCCCATCAACATTTGAGGAAGCACATGAGGTGCCCATGGTCAAATTCAAGAAGTTAAATTTTCAAGCACATAGAACAAGGGACCTAAATGAAGTCATTGAGAGGGATTCTTCACCAAGCATGGGAGCACAAGTTAGGGGCTCTCTTGCCCAAACTTCACAAATAGGGGAAGGATCACAACAAGAGATCTTGCAAAGATTAACTCAACAACTAGAGAGTCTCACCTTGACTCTAGTGCAGGGCCTACCCCAACAACGACAACCAAGAGAAGGGAATCGCAATCAACGATGTCAAGCACAAGAGTTGAGATGCTGGAATTGCAACGAAGTTGGTCATGGCATGTATAATTGCCCTCACCCTTGAAGGCTTCCAGGGGACATATACCCTCCTAGACCCCCTCCGCTCATGGTGCAGCAAGAGCATGCTCAAGCCCCGTAAATTCTTCGTCGACCACCACCACCTTCAGTGGCAAACATCCCTCCTGTCCCACCAGTGGAGGAAGAGAGAGGAGTAAATGTCATAAAGCTGGAAGAGGAGATAGAGGTGAGCCCTATACATTTTGATGTTATGCCAGCAGAAAATTGCACAAGAGCACACAACAAGGATGAAGACACAAGGAATGAAGAGTCAGAACCTGCAAGGAAGGAGAGGAAGAAAAAGTCAAAGAAGGAGGAAGGAGGCAAGAAGCAGAGGTCAAGGCGAAGGGAGATCGGCATCAACGATTTTCCATTAGGAAAGAATATGGAACCCTACAACATCTTAGAAGATCTGCAAACTCAAAAGCCCAATATTTCTTGGCCTTAACTCCTACATCTATCACCCAAGGTGAGAAGGCACTGGTCCAAACTTGTAAGCACAAGACTCCCAAGAAAGAAAGAAAAGGTGACAATAAAGGCATTGACTTCAAAGCCACAACAAGATGTGTAACCTATTGTAGATGCTTATGTAAGGGTTAGGAAGGTATCCAATGTGTATGTTGATGGTGGAGCACAAATGTGTGTGATCACGGAAAGAGCCATGAATAGACTAGGGTTTGAAATCACTAAATCCTCTAATTGTCAAGCTAGGCTGGCCAACAATGCAAGTGTGAAGTGCCTAGGGATCATCGAGAATGTAAAAGTTTCCGTATGTAATATAGATGCATGTGTGGACATGTATGTTATGCCAGCCAAGGGGGAGGGCTATCCCATCATCCTAGGGAGGCCTTGGATCATTGCTGTGAATGCAGATAAAAAATGGGGACGAGGACAATTGATTCTCAAAAAGGGGCACATGTAGTATACGATTGGCATGAAGGAAAGCAGCTCGACATCAACTATGAGACCACGGCTGATGAAGAAAGTGAAGAGAGTTTTGGCTCAAGCGACGAGGAAAGTTCAACCACTACATCCAATAGCGAAGAAGAATCATCTTTGGATGTAATGGGAATCATCTTCAACACATCAAAAACTCCATCAATAGAGGTTGACCCAACAAAGGAGCAAACAAAGGATAACAAAGGTGACCACAAGCACTTTGAAGACTTTGAGAGGATGCTTGCAAAAGATCTTACCCCTGAGGAGAAGCGGTCCTACATCGATATGCTCAAGAGGTATCCCAATTTGTTTATCACTGATTACTCACAAATTAGAGGTGTGGATGTTATAGAGCATGGCATAGAATTAAAACCAGGTACTAAACCTGTGGCTCAAAAGCTAAGGCGCCTAGGAAAAATACAACAAGAGGAACTTTTGACAGAGGTTAACCGACTCCTCAAAGCTGATTTCATTTACCCTGTGTCTAACTCTGAGTGGGTGTCCCCAATTGTAGTAACCCCTAAAAAGAACGGAAAATGCAGGGTCTGTGTTGACTACAAACCGCTCAATGCTGCAACAAAGAGGGATCATTTTCCTCTTCCTTTCCAAGATGAAATCTTAAACGAAGTAGCCGGCTATGAATGTTACACAGTGTGTGATGGGTATTCAGGGTATTTTAAAATCAGAATAGCAGAAGAAGATCAGTTAAAAACCACTTTCATCACACCTTGGGGTTGCTTTGCCTATAGAGTGATGCCATTTGGGCTCACAAATGCTCCTAGTACCTTTATAAGGTTTACAATGCTTGTCTTTCAGCCCTTCTTTGGAAAGTCAATTAGGGTTTTTATGGATGACTTCTGTATCTATAGTAGCCAAAGACTTCATTGCCAAAAAGTTGAGGAGGGGCTTAGGAGGCTTCATCAATTTGGGGGACAACTTAATCCTGAGAAGTGTCACATTGCAGAGTCACAAGTGGTATTGCTAGGTCATGTGGTTTCTTTGCAAGGAATTCAAGTGGATCCATCAAAAGTAAATGCTCTCTTGTCTCTAAAACCACCAACGACAACCAAGGAGCTCATGACTTTCAACCACAAAGTAAGGTACATGTCTCGTTTCATTCACCTTCTAGCGGAAGCTATTGCACCTTTGCACAAGCTAGCAAACAAACCCACATTTGAATGGAGAGAGGAACATGAATTATGCTTTACTGAAGTAAAGGGTAGTCTCAACTCTCTTCCAACAATAATGCCACCAAATCCAAAGGATACATATTACATCACGCCAAGTGTAGGAATGGAGGCCATCGGTGTAGTTCTCATGCAAAAGACCCAAAAAGATGCTACATGAGGCCAGTATACTTTGCAAGCAAAGTCATGACCACTGTAGAGAAGGGCTACACCGATATGGAGAAGGTGGTATTCACAATTATGTTTGCGGTAAGAAAGTTCCGATCATATCTCTTACCTGCACCATTTGTCATTCTCACCATGGAAAACAATTTACCATATGTTGTGCAACACATGAGCCTCTCATCTAGGATAGCCAAATGGGTTCTAGAACTTCAAGAGTTCGAATACACTTTTCTTGTGGAAGATAGCACAAGGGCAGGTCTTGTAGACATTCTCACATACAAAGTGAGAGAAAGGAAAGAGTCACCAGAGGCAGGAGACAAAGCTACACCACAAAATAATGAGGAGGAGATGGACAATGCACACATTTTGTGCTTTGATGGAGCTTACCGACGACAACACGATCAGGCAGCAGGGGGGGTTCTTATTCTAAGTCCACAAAGGGAAGTTCTTGTTAAGAAAGGTATCACCTTGGAAAATGTTCATTCTAATAATGAGGCTGAGTATGTCACCTTAAAGTTGGGGCTTGAAGAATGCAGAAAACTTGGCATCGAAAGAATTATAATAAGAGGTGATTCCTTACTAGTTATTAGGCAAATCCAAGGGATATGGAAGTGCAAGAACCCTACTCTAGTGGAGTGGCTTAGACAGGTGAAGGCTTTGATAAAGAACTTTGAAGCTACACAGGTACAACATGTTGTGAGAACCCTCAACAAGGAAGCAGATTATCTCGCCAATGAGAAACTTTAGATCATGGTGGGAGGTGTGAAGCTCTACGAACCAAAGTACCAAGGCCAAGAGGAATTGAAGGACATCATATTTTTCCTCCAAACTGGTGAGTGCCCTAAACACTTGGATAAAGTGCAAAGGCATAGGTTGGTAAAAAAGGCAACTCCTTACCAACTCATAGGAGATGATCTGTATCATAAAGGGAAAGATTTGGTGCTAAGAAGGGTGCCCTTTGTTCAAGAAATAGAGAGAATCCTCTTTTCATGCCATGATGATGTCTGTGGGGGTCATTTTTCTCATGATATTACAAACAGGAAGATTTTGCAAGCAGGGTTTGTTTGGCCAAGTCTAAACCGTGATGTCCAACATTGGTGTAAGTCATGCACAGGTTGTCAGATTGCTGGAAATCGACGACTCACTTACGAACCTCGAGTTCCAATAATTTTGTATGGTCCTTTTGAGAAGTGGGGTGTGGATGCAATAGGCCCCTTACCTCGCACATCTACCGGGAAGGTCTTCATCATTGTGGGAGTAGATTACATGACACGATGGGCGGAGGCAGCAAGTACAACACAAATTACAGCCGAGGAGGTATCAAAATTTATCTTTGATCACATATGCAGTAGATTCGGCACACCATTAGAGATTTTGTCAGATCGTGGTCCAGGGTTTAGAGCAGAGCTCCTAGATAATCTTTTGACAAAGTTAAAAGTCAAACATTTGCATTCTACACCTTACTACCCTCAGTGCAATGGGTTGGTTGAAAAGGTGAATGGAATGATATGTAAGATCATTTCTAAGCAGGTTGCGGATCGACCAAACGACTGGGATCGTCATTTGACCGCAGCTCTATGGGCATACAGAACATCTTTCAAGGTATCCACTCAATTCACTCCTTTTCATTTGGTATATGGACAGGAGGCACTCCTTCCTATTGAGGTGGAGATTGCAAGCCTACGCATTCTCTCACGGGGAGCAAAGAGACCAAAAGAAGATTTGCAGGAAAGAATTTTAGATCTTCAATGACTTGAGCTTGATAGAGAAGATTCCATCGACTATTACATTGCCCAAGCCACAAGCCAAAGGGACAAAATCAACAAGAAGCTCAAGGGGAAAGGATTGAAGGAAGGTATGTTGGTTCTTTGCTATGATAACCGACTTGATACTCGACTTGACAAAAAGTTTTTGCAAAGATGGGAGGGACCTTTCATGATAAAAACAAAGTTTGGGAATGGTAGTTACAGATTAGCAGATTTATCAGGAAAACTCCACAAGACCAGAGTCAATGGATGGAGATTAAAGCCCTACTTTCAACGTATCAATCCGTTGATAGGAAGTCATCTACCTACATCGTCTAAGCTCCAAATTGGCATGGCTCCCTTCGGCTTGGCAAATGCTCCACCTATTTTTAAAGCTTTGATATGCAAAGAAGAACCAGCCTTGGAATCTCAACATACCCAAGGCAACCCTCCCATCTCCAATTTATGGGATTGAGGTAATGAAAAGCAGGTCTAATGGAGTAAAAGAGTGTATATCACTCCTCCTTTTTTTAGAAAAATAAGAAAAAAAGAAAAAAAAGAAGAAAAGAAAAAGTAAAAAACTCTTTTGTTTCATCTAGGAGCATGAATGATCCTAGATGAAGGGGGAGGGCTAATATGAGTAGCGTTAAATGGTAACCTTGCATTTGCACTACATTTCTACTCAAATATATATATTTTTTATCAAATTTTTAACCTAGTGTTCATTCTCTCTTTCCGTAATAGATTTTTTCCATACAAACACCTTACCTTTCTTAGATCTTTATGCATTTACATCATATTTCTCTCTTCATGCTAAATGTAAATAGTAAACTTAATTCTACTCTCCTAGTTTTTTTACTGCACATTCTTTTAACTAATTACCTTTACTAATTTAAATAACTATCTACATCCCATAATTTGTAAATAAATAATTTATGGGCACTTATCTTACCCACCTTCTCTCAAGGGTAGGGTTAACCTTGTAGGCCTTCCCTTCCCCACCACTATGTGACCCAACTCTTGGATCATTTACTTGTGTTGGTCAACAAATCTTAAATATAATGTATATGCCCAATAAATCAAACTTTATTGGAGCCTACCTCATTTGTTTAAGGTGGATTCTCTTTTGAAAAAGCATGCTACACCTTGGATGCATGCTAAAGGGCCCCCTACAAGGAGACTTGGTTCAAAAGGTGTTTTGGATGCATCTTGAACGACATAGCTCGTGGGTATACTTGAGGAACACTCCAAAACCAGCTTAAACACTTTGAAAAGGTCAACTTTGCCTTTTACAACACCCAATTCTGAGTTACAGGCTGAAAGTTATGGTGAAAACAAGGTGCTGCGGACACTGTTACTGCAGGTCAAAGTTACAATCAGGTAAACCACAAAGGTGAAAAGTTTTCTTGACTTCTTCAACATTCTAAAATACCAATGGGGAGTTAAAAACCACTTGCACGTGGAGGGGTCGGCTCAAGATGCTTCCAGTGACACAACAAACAGGATGGGGACACTCTGCAGGAGCCACTGGAGGGACATCATGGTGGGGCCCACATACATTATCAACCTTATGGAGCCTCCATGACTTAAAAGGCTATTTTTAATGAAAAAATATGTCCCTTACTTTCATAATTGAGGAATGGTCAAAAGGGAACCTAACTATGGTTAATTACCTACCCTAATCAAGTTTAACCTAACCCAAGGTCTTGTACAGCTATAAATAGGCCCTTTGGCAAGCACAAAAATATACACACCTACTCCATTGCTGCAAATAAGCTCCTCTAAGGTTAGGGAAGCCCTAATCTCTCTCTCCTCTTGTCTCCCTATCCATTTCCTAAGCTCGCTATCATAAGCGGCACCATAGAGAGAGCATCAATATGCTATTGCTACCATTCTCTTGCAAACATTTCTCTTACCATACTCATCCCTAAATAAGGATTGTAGATTCTATATGAGAGCAAGGATATCAAGTTCAATGATCTATCTCATGGTTTGATCAACAAATTGTTCTAATTGGGGTGTCGTCGTCACACTTTTGCTCTAAACGCATGTAAAATTGGTAAGCACATATTGGCAGCTTCTCATATTTTGTGCTCATTGGGTTGCTTGTTTGTTGAGAAAGTTTTTGTGCACCATGGTGTCTATTTGCTTGGCTTCTCTCCTTATGTTGTGTGTAAGTAAGTCTTGGGGCTGCATAGATGGAGAAGATCTCTCTATGCATGCCGCCTTATGTGTTTAAGTAGTCTCTTCTTTGGGAAAGGAAAGGAGTTGTCAAGTATTTGTGCATTATGGTGTTTTGAGTTTTGAGGTTTTGTGCTTGCTTTTCTTAGAAGTATATGAGCACTAATATGGTGAAGGTCAATCTTTGCATGTGAGTTTGTGCAGTGTTCAAAGGGATTGCTTAAGGAGTGTGTGTTGAATGGTTGAAGGGAATTTTGTGTCGAAGCACATAAGGAAGGTGTGAGTGTGTGTGGGTGTGTGTGTGTGTGTGTGTGTGTGTTGTATATGGTTTATTTTGGTTTCTTTCTTTCTCCATAAAAGAGGGTCGTGCCCTTAATAAATATGCGTGTTTAGGGTCTCACGGAGTGGTTGTCTGGTGGGAGCCTTGAGTTGAGCCCCATCTCAAAAAATCCGCTCTCAGCGGTTTTCATGAATATTTATGGGTTAATTTATGTTTATGCTCTAATAATTGGAAATTCTTGTATTTTCCCTATGATCTAGAGGATGGTGCAAATTTTTTAAAGGAATGCTCACAATGGGACAAATGATTGGGTTCCCGTTTGATCTCGGGGGTATTGAAGTGCAAGTTCCAGATTTGAAGAGTACCAGTTATCTGTTGTAGCGGGTTTCATGGTACAAAGTTTTGTTTTCTAGATTTACGCTGAGTAAGGAGAGTTTTGATTATGCATTCAATAAGATAACATGGCTGGCTTCCAGCTGACTTCTTTGGACAATTGATGAAGTGTCTTCACATCTTTTGAGTTGGTTCTGCTAACAAAACTTGAAGTAAAGGACTTGATGGCCATTCTGTGTGCAGATAGAGTAAGGCATACTTGAGCTTGACAGGGTTCCTTAAGGAGAGCTTAGTGGTCAAGCCGTGTGCATCATTAACTAGAGCACTTGAGTTTGGTGGGGTTCACTAAACATGTTATCCATAATTGAATGCTTTGAAGATATGGCAGATACAGTTTAGAGATTTTTGATGGGCAGCTATATAATGATTAAGCTAGACCATTGACGATAGGGTATAAGCCTTATTTCATTTTTTTTGTAAGTTTATTAGTTACGAGAGTCTGATGATGGAAAAGAGCTTAAGGTACCTAAAGCAAATGTAGATTGAAGTGCAGTTGGCACAGACCGGAGGCTGTGCAGGTTCAGAGGGGGTGGATGTCGTGCAGCTCCGCTGCCATGTAGAGAAACAGAGCAGACAAATGCAAGCTAAGATTCTTTGAAGCCTACACATTAAGTGAGCAGTGATCAGGGCTTGATAACAGGCCAAGCTTAATGATTAATGTACGCCAGATACGACTTACAAGGGCCAACATATGCCTCAATGATGCCAAAAATGAGTATGCTTGCAGTGACCACAGATGAGAGATTATGATCTAGAATTGTAGTGCTTGAAGTGCTCTACTGGCCTGTCGTTACGGCTCGTCGATTGGAGCCATGGTGAAGAAGTTATGGCACTTTGAAGTTTAAGTCGATTGCAGATCCGTACCAGATTGGGAAACTGCAGCTGAGGTGACATAAATGAAATGAATGCATGGGCCTGAAGTGCTCAATTTCTGGAGGTCGTTGGTCTTTTCAGATCGGTGATCGGGTTTACGGTTGCCAAGACATTGGCCGGTAAATATTCACCGGGGACCGGTTCTGTACCACTCCGGTCAGCTTAGTCAATGAGCTGCAGTCGGGATTTTGGAATGCAAAAGAGTAATTGCTCAAGGAGAATTTGTCCAAAATGTTATCTTATGCAGTGCATTGATAGCAAGGTATATTGCTAACAACGGTACTTGTATGCCAAATGTGGTGTAATTCTCGTAAAGTACAAAAAGTGCTTGAAGATCTTCGTGTTCGGAATGTGGTCTCTTGGAATGCACTGACTGCGGGACTACTCAAGGAAGTTGCCGTGCTTGGCAATGTGCTTTGTTCGACAAGTGCATGCGAAATGTGGTGCTGTTACGAAGGCACAGAAAGTTCTTGTTGAATTCTCAAAAATATCATCTTTTGAAATGCCGTGGTCACCCAATGGATAAGCTTGGTGGTGCCTTGGCCAATATGTATGCCTAATGTGGAGCTCGAAGGCCGACCGCCCAATCTAGGCCACTAAGCAAAGCCGACCAAGGCAACCAAGGAGCCCAAGGGCCATTAAACAGGGCCGCCCATTTGATCAAAGGGGCACCCCAATAATAACGAGTGTGAAGAGATGATGGGAGGCGAGCTGAGCTGCACCGACAGCGAGGACATGAGAGCTTTCGCTCGTGCTGGCTTGTAGATGGCTCGGATGAGCCCGCCACAGAGACTAACTATGCTCAGGGACCCCTCGCGCTCATTTTCGGAGCTCTTCCTGCGCGATTCCGTGAAGGTGAAGTCCGACCACTGCCACGTCATTGGCACGACTCCCGTGCCACGTCAATGACGCCGGGCGCCACTGCTAAGGGAGGGCACACGCTAATAATAGGAGGGCTTTTTTTTGCATGTGGAGATAGCAAGCATCAACGAAGGAGGTTGAAAAAGAAAACGAGGAGAGAAGGAGAGGCGGAAAACTAGGGAAGGAATCACGAGCTCTCTCTCTGTCGGAGCTTGGACAAAGAGAACTCTCTCTCTCTTTCTCTCTCTCTCTCTCTCTCTCTCTCTCTCTCTCTCTCTCTCTCTCTCTCTCTCGCTTTGCGAAGGATCCGTGCTAGAGCAATAAGGCAATACAAAAAGGGGATGAGACTTTGAGGGGGGCATAAAGGCATGAAGAAGAAGAGGAATACGCAGGCAAGAGAAGCTCTCGGTCGATCTCTCTCTCTCTCTCTCTCTCTCTCTCTCGTATTCGGTTAGTAAAGGAAAGGAAACAATCTCGCTCTCTCTCTCTCTCTCTTGGTTGTAATCAAGAGAGGAGCATGTAAAGGAGAAAAACGAGGGCAAGAAGAAGTAGGGTAACGAAGGATCCCAAGTGAAGCAAAGAGGAAAAAAGAAGCCCGGAGGAGCTTGGAGGAAGGAGATTCACAGGAGGAGCTTGGTGGAAGCAACAAAGGTTCTTGGAGGAAGCTTGGTCGAAGAAGCTTGAGGGTAAGCTCGTCGAGGCTTGAGAAAGCCAAGACGAGAAGAGGATTACAAGCGAAGCGAGCAAGGTTGAGAGGAAGGAGCTTGAAGCTAGGTCGAAGCAAGCAAGGCGAGGAGCTTGTGGAGGTAAGCAAGCGAGGAGAAGAAGCGAGCTTGGTCGAAGCAAGCAAGGGAGTAAACTTGTCGAGGCAAGCAAGCAAGGAGGAGAAGGCATGCACGGTAAAAAAAGCAAGGTAAGAAGCAAGAGGACATCACGAGGCAGGCAAAGCAAGGGTTAAAGCATCATATAGCAATTGAAGAGAATGGCAGGTAAGCCAATCCAAAGCATAAAGAGTGGGCAATGAAACGCTCTCACACACTAAAACACGAGAGAGAGAGAGAGAGAGAGAGAGAGAGAGAGAGAGAGAGAGAGAGAGAGAGAGAGAGAGAGAGAGAGAGAGAGAGAGAGAGAGAGAGAGAGAGAGAGAGAGAGAGAGAGAGATGGTGCTCGGGTTGCTTTGAAGTGTATCGTTAATGATCAAGCAAACATAAATATATATATGTAAGAAAGAGAGAGAAGGGGGAAGGGGGTGCTTGTTGCACTAATGCCTTCTTACAAATCTGTCATGACCAATCAAAGTGAGATTAGTATTTGTTCAACATAGCCTGAGTAAATTACACCACAACACATCATAAGAAAAAAGCCACCCCAATCACTGTCTTAAGGCCAGGGGAGTCCTCTCCACCCTGTCGCCCTCTTACAACATGTGGGATTTATGGCTAAATTGATAACAATACCCGGAGACAAGCTATCAAGAACTTAAATAAAACACCAAGACACTTACACATCATTATTGTCCATGACTTCACGTTGGAAGGGAGACAAGGTATCCATGCTTAGTCCAAATTCACCCTCCTTGATTCAGCAAATGTTGGGCTTACTCTAGTAGGAGAAATGATAGATTTCCTACTCTCAATTTAATGATCACTCTCTCTTACAATGGCATAGATTTCCCTTGCTAATCACCCCTAATACAACACATACATATGCCTAATGCCAATGAGATTCCACTCAAGAGCTCCTTCTCAAGAGGTTGAGCTTGGCTTCTCAAGCTATAGCATAGTGCTCTTTGTTCTCCCCCCCTTTTTGTGCTAGCTACACCCTCCTTTTATAGCAATTTTGAAGGCTAGGGTTACTCCTCTAACCATGGTTGGGTTAGATTTTCAGCAATATATCTAATTTCTTTTGCTTGGAATTATCAAGAAGTTGGTGGGGAAAGAGAGAGGAGAGAAATGGAGGTGATAGGACTTTTCATAGTGGGTTAGTGTTAGTAGAGTTAGTATTAATTTACAAATGGAATTGGATATTTACAATGGGAGTATCCATGTAGGATACAAATAAGGAAGAAAAACTCTTAAGAGGTAAGAAAAGGTGGATTTCTTACAAGGTTGATGCTCCAAGTGTCTTGAGTAGGGCCAATTTTGATGCTTGTTGACGGTCCACTAGCTTTGACGGTACATTTTTTCTCCACTCTTGACCTTCCTTGAGAGACAAGGTAATTGAAACTGAGTAATCAACCACCATGATGCTGTCTTTTAAGAGAAGAGGCTGAATTTTGTGGTTTTTTTGATAGATATGGGTAATTTGGAGGAGGAAAAATGAGACTAGGTGGTCAATTTTGGAATGGAATTGTGTGTGGGAGGTATGAGTTCACCATGGTGAGAGAGGTGGGGATGATGAGTGGAGAAGTGTGTGTGAAAGAGGAAAATGATAAAGTGGAAGAGAGAGTGTGGCTGCATAGCATGGGAAAACTGGGGTCCACTAATAAAATCATAGCTCACAGCTCGTAGGTCAAAAAAATATGAAAAAATTTCTCTTATTCTTCAAGGTGGAGGAGAAGGTGAGTAGGGTGCAGAGAGGAGTGGTGAGAGAGGTGGGGATGATGAGTGGAGAAGTGTGTGTGAAAGAGGAAAATGATAAAGTGGAAGAGAGAGTGTGGCTGCATAGCATGGGAAAACTGGGGTCCACTAATAAAATCATAGCTCACAGCTCGTAGGTCAAAAAAATATGAAAAAATTTGAGGCGAAAGTTCAGCCCACGAGCTACAACTTTTGTTTGTATCACCTTTTCAAATTTGGAGAGCAAGTGAACTTTAAAAATTCAGCAAAACCGACCGTTTTTTTCCACTCCACAAGGTCCTTGTGGGGTCCTTCTTTGGATGATTCTTTTGAATACCTCCAAGAGTGAGCCCTCCATAGTGCATGTATGCATGCCACCTACCCTTGACCTTATTTGGTAGGTCTATAATTGAAGATATTGTTCAGATCATGATATAAGTGAATAGTACAACTAAGAAAATCAAATATTGAGGGGTCTAAAAAATATGTACATGTCACATATAAATAATATATGTGGAAAAAATATAAAGGGGTCAAAAGAAATCTCTCTCATTATGAGGCTACCATAAAAAGATAAATATTTTTGGTGTTCTAATTTTTTAGAAAAAAAACAAAATAGATGTAGGAAGGGAAAAATCACAATAGTGAAAAAATATACACATAAATAAAACTAGTTTTTTGGATTTTTGTTGGGGTGGAGTTACACCAAATATAAGAGAAGCTTACATGAAAATATTTCTATATGGAATAAAGAGTATGAAAAATTGCGGTAATGGTGAGGCAATGTACAGAGCATAAATAACACACACCTAGGTAGAAATATTTAAATAAATACCAAAATAATTATGAAAAAATCCTTTTATTTAGGCCCTATATACAAAGAAATATTTACATAGGCATGGGCCATAATATACTTATATTTTTTATATTTTTGATTTTTTTGGCTCAACTAGCCCAATGACTAGCTAATTGAGGGTTTTTTATTTCAGTAAGGAGATATGGGAAAAGTCCCCTAACTCACACGCACCTATATACAGTGAAAGGGTGAGGGTAACCACAGTGTTTGAGTGATTTGATAGGGTGAGATAACTCACTATGGCAATTACAGAGAGCCGAAAAAACGGCTATCATTAGCCCTCCCCCAGGATGATGGTATATTCATGTACCATCATAAAGAATCTTTTCCAAAGAGAGTGCTTCAGAGTCCTTGAGAAGATCTTCATTGTTTGGCCCCTTGGAATTTTGGTTTGTGCTACACTCATGCTTCATGGAACAATACTTACATGGGATAGTTGCCTTTTGCTCTGGTAGATCCTTTGGTAGAAGGCGGCTCAAGTAAGGCTTCAAGCGATAGCCGTTTACCTTCCTGGAGTGCTCTTTCCCATTCAAGTCCATAAGTTGATAGTAGCTTGAATTGAAAGCCTTCTTGACTATGTATGGCCCCTGCCATCTTGTTTCAAATTTGGCATCAAAACGATTATCGAGTCGATTGTCATACCTTAGCACAAGATCTCCTTCATTGATGCCTTTGGCCTTCAGTTTCTTGTCAAGCTTCTCCTTTGTCTGTGTGGCTTTCCTCTTATAGCACTCGTATGCTGCTTCTCTTTTCCACTCAAGCTCAGCTAAGGTAAGAAGTCGATCCATCCATGCTTCTTGATCATCTCGTGCTGATTTGCCATGAAGTCGCATTGTTGGAATGTTTAGTTCAATTGGCTGTAAAGCCTCTTGACCATAGACCAAGTGAAATGGTGTGAACTCCGTGGCTTCCCTATATGTGGTTCGATACGCCCACAAGGCACCATCCAAGAAGTCATCCCACAACTTTGTCTTGTTTTTCACCATCTTTCTAATGATGCCTGCAATGACACCATTAGCTTTTTCTACCAAACCATTTGATTGGGGATAGTAGGGTGTACTGTGACGATGTAGAATGCGAAGTTCTTCACAGACTTCTGTGAGCAATCCCTTTCTAAACCCTGGACCATTATCAGAAACAATCTCCAAAGGTGTGCCAAATCTACAACAAATGTGAGTGTAGACGAATTTGCTCACTGTCCTCTCATTTACCTTTGCCACACTTTGTGATTCCACCCACCTAGTCATATAGTCTACAGTCACTAGAATGTAGAGTTTACCATTTTTTGTCCTAGGAAGAGGACCCATAGCATCAATGCCCCACTTTTCAAAGGGTCCATTTGCAAGCACAATTTGCCTTGGACCATAAATCAATCTTCTATTCCCATTTACCTGACAATTGTGACAACTTTTACACCAATGTTGGACATCCACATGCTGACTTGGCCAAACATACCCCGCAAGCAAAATCTTCTTCACAGTTAATTCTTGGGACAAATGACCACCACATGCCTCTTCATGCAAACCTTGTAGAATGGCTGGAATTTCCGCGATAGTTGGTACTCTTCTGCACACTTTATCCTTCCCTCTTTGATAGAGGGAGCCTTCTAGGAAGAGATACATGCTTGCCTTCTTCATGAGTCTCCTCTTCTGAGCTTTTGTGAAGGCTGGTGGAAACTCACCCTCCAAAATGTAGCCAATGATGGGATCCAATGACTCCAATTCCTGGTACCTCGGTTGCTTCACAGCAGCCGCCACCATGATGCCCTGCACTTCTTTCTTTACACATGCAACGGCTTGTTGTGCAAGTAAATCAGCATCTTCATTTTGTTTCCTAGGAATATGATATAATTGCACCTCCTCAAATTGATTAAATAGCCTATGGATGGTATGAACTTTGGCCCTTAGTCTTTCATTTTTGCATGCCCAAATGCTTAAAATCTGCTTCACAATGAGAAGTGCATTCCCTTTTACCATGAGACGTTGTATACCATGACCAATGCCTATTTTTAAACCATGAAGTAGTGTGTCATATTCTGCTTCATTGTTGCTAGCTGAACTTGGTAGATTGAACTTCTCTTTCATGACCACCTCTCCACTTGGGTTGAGCAACACTAGCCCTCCCCCTGCTTTTCCTGTGGCTCGACGAAAAGCTCCATCAAAGAACAAGGTAAAAGCATTAGGAATACTTTTTGGTGGTGGCAATGGTAGGGTCTTTACTTCAGGCACCTTAATCTCCTTTTCATGCACTCTATAAGTGAGAATCCCTGCCAATTGTGCACGCACACTATCTTCTACCTTGAAAGAGTATTGAAACTCTTGCAACTCCATAATCCACTTTGAGATCCTAGTACTAAGATTCATTTGAGATGACACCCAAGGGAACAAATTCTCTGCGGTGAGGATTACAAAAGGGTTTGGGAGCAAGTAGGATCTAAACTTCCTTATCACAAACATGAGAGAAAGCATCATGAGTTTTGCCTCCGTGTAGCCTCTCTCTAAAGCATTCATGACCCTACTAGCAAAGTAGATGGGCCGCATCCTGGTACTATAGGGATCTTGTTGTAGCAAAACTGCACCAATTGTTTCTTTCCCAGCACTAGAGCTAACAAAGAATGTGTACTCCCAATAAGGAGGCATGAGTGTTGGTAGCTCTGACAAAATGGCTTTAATGTTACAAAAGTACTCTTCAAGCTCATCAGACCATGCAAATTCTACTTGTTGTGTCAACTTTTGCAAAGGGTGAAGTAACTCCGAGGCTAAGTGAATGAAGCGTGACATATACTTCACCTTTTGAATGAATGAGATGACCTCCTTAAGACTCTTGGGTGATGGTAGCTCAATAAGAGCCTTTGCCTTTGAAGGATCCACTTCAATGCCTTTGTAAGAAACTTTATGACCAAGCAAGATTACTTCATCCTCACCTATATGGCACTTGTCGGGGTTGAGTTGACCTCCCATGTCGTAGAGCTTCTTTAAACCTTCTTCTACCCTTTGTAGATGTAATGATTTTGAGCTATAAATACAGAAATCATCAATGAACACCCTAATTGACTTTCCAAAGAATGCTTGAAACACCATATTCATGAAACGTTGGAATGTTGCAGGAGCATTTGTCAGACCAAATGGCATGACTCTAAAAGCATAACAGCCCCAAGGAGTGATAAAGGTTGTTTTCAATTGATCCTCCAATGCAATACCTATTTGAAAGTAACCTGAGTAACCATCGCACACAGTGTACTTCTCATGACCAGCTACCTCATTTAGTATCTCATCCTGGAATGGAAGGGGAAAGTGATCTCTTTTTGTTGCCTCATTGAGGGGACGGTAATCCACACACACCCTCCACTTGCCATTTTTTTTAGGAGTGACAACAACAAGAGAGACCCACTCTGAATTCTCCACTGGATAAATGAAACCTGATGCTAGAAGCTTTCTTATCTCCTTGAGTAGAGCCTGTTCCTTTATAACTCCTAGCCTTCGTAGCTTCTGAGCTTTAGGTGTGGCCTCAGGCTTTAACTCAATCTTGTGTTGAACAACATCTACCCCACGCATGTCGGTGTAGTCTTTAGCAAAAAGCCTAGGAAACTTCCTTAGCACACATTTGAACTCCTCTCTTTCATCCTTTGTAAGTGTTGTTGATAGCATACCTTCCAGCATCCCTTCATCTTGAACACCTTCGTTCTCTTGAGGACCTACCTCCTCCAAGCCTTGAAACGAGGTCTCTTGGTTGCTTGGCTTAAACCTTACCCCCATGACTTCGATGGAAGACTCCTCTTCAGTAATGCTGCCGCTACTTTCTTCTTCTGAAGTGCTATCGGTCCAACCTTCTTCCGTCTCACTTTGAGATGATTCTTCATGGAGCTCCTCTTGACGTTGCTCCTTCATGTCAAAGACAACCTTCTTATGATTGTCATTCCTGAAAATTAATTTCCCACTCTCCCAATCCTGCAAAAGCTCGCATTTTCATTAGCCATGGTCTTCCTAGGATAAATGGATAACCACTTCCCTTGGTCGACATAACATAAAAATCCACCACTTTCTTAATGCCAAAGGCCTCTACAAAGACATTTTTACAAATGCCTACACACCTAGCCTTGCTATTGTTTGCCATCTTGACTTTGATTTCAGGTGTCTCATGGATGTGCATGCCTAGTCTTTGCATGAGTCCCTCTGTCATGATGCAAATTTGTGCACCCCCATCCACTAGACCTTTCCTAACCAATCTTCCTTTGATGTAACAGTCTAGCACCGGTGTAATGTCCTCATTCATTTCAGCTTGTGCAATTTTTACAACAGGCACACTCTCTTTTACCTTTCTCCTAGTGCTAACTGCCCTTGTTAAATCCCTCCTAGTTTGTGGACATAATGCAAGAAATTGAGGCCATGAAATATCAGGACCCTTACCTCTCATGTCTTCCAACAAGTTGTACGGAGCCATACCATGTCCAAGAGGGAAGTCTTGGAGGTTGATACGACGTCGAGTCCTCTTGGTTTCCTTGGTCTCCTTTGCCTTTTTGCCTTGTCCATGGTCACTCTGTGATGTGACTCCTTCTTTCTCTTTACCTTTCCCTCGACTACGCTTAATGCCATTGGCTTCCATGTCAACCTCATTTGAATTTGTCACCTCTACCACATGCACATTTGGATCTGGCAAAGGTGGAACTCCTTCTACCCCTTGTGGAGGTGGTCTTGGTCCATTTGGCCTTTGTAGAAGCCTTGGTTGTTGACCAGCTCCTTCTCCTGCATTCATCACTGGGTAATTCAAGTTAGGTCTCCCTGGCTCTCCACGGGGCCAAGGACAATTATACATCCCATGTCCAGACTCTCCGCAATTCCAACATTGCAAGACTCTCCTAGTTCGTGGCTCTCTCTCTTCTGACTTCTTTGCTTGTCCCTTTGGACCTACAGCTTGTGCAAGGTGAATTGACAGGCTGCTTAAAGATTCATTTAACTTCTCAATCACTTCAGCCGTTACCTCAGGAAGCTCCCTAGATGTTGATGCTTGTGACTTACCTTTGGGTCTAAGACCTTCTATTGGAACCTCTCCCCTTAAGCACTTGAGTTTCCTATACTTCTCAGCAGCCCTAGTTTCAGCTGCATCAAAAGTAGCACGTGCACCCGCCTCAACTTTTACCTTAAGGTCAGGAAAGAGTCCGGCTATGAACCTCTCCTTCTTTAAAAATTCTGCACCATCACCAGGGTTAGAAACATTTCGTATCCATAGAGCCCAAAGACGTAGAAACTCTTGCTTGTACAAGTAGTAGTCATCTAAGTCTTTTTGCTTATGAGAAACAATGTCTTGTCATAGTTTTTGAGTGTTTTGGGGATCAAAGAAGTATCTCTTAAAACGATTCAAAACTTCTGTGTAATTCCCCTTAACTTCCTCAGGCAAAGAGTCAAACCAAGTACTAGCATCTTTCCTAAGGACCACCTCAAACATTTCTACACGTTCTTGATCGGTTACTATCCTCTTGATACGGCAAGACATCTTGAAATTTGCTAAAAATAATTCTGCATCCTCTCCAGGCTCTCCAAAGAAAAGAGGATATCCAAACATTTGGCGTTGGCTCTCCATTATTATGAAAGATTACAACACGAGTTACAATAAGGGATACAATAGAGATTTAGAACCACTCGCCTGCAACTGAAGAAGTAAGAAAATACCACTCTAGGTTTTCTTCTTCAGCTATCCAAGCTTCAATGAGGTCTCGATTTGTTTGATCAAAACAAAAAGGTAGACTATTGATGAGCTCTAAGAAGGGTTGAAATTCTTCAAAGCTAAGGCGATAAATAGAAATCTCTAGAACTTCATTTTCTGGATCCAAAAGAGCAACCACGTCCCAAGTGATGAATTGCACTTGCTCTACAATTCCCAACGCACAAGCGGTTTGTATAAAAACTAGATCTTCATGCTCGTCGAAGGCCGTGAGAAAGTATCAATTGACTAGGATCTCCTTTCCTTCGAGTTCCACACAGTCGGAGTGAGGCAACCTTCTCACAATTTCATAAAGAACATCCTCATCAAGTCCAATCAAGTTTGCAAGATTTAAAGACTCCACTTGTGCTACAAAATTCTTGGACAAAAACTCCTTAGGATTATGGTTAAATCATTCAAAAGCATAAAGAGATTTACAATGTCTCTATGAACAAAGTGTCATAGAAAGTAGCGAAGGATGAGAATTTATACAAATTTGCAATCTTCTCTATGCTCTCTTTATTAAGACAAGCTCTGAATAGCTCCCTATCTCCTTTGTTGAAAGCGAAAGGAAGACTATTAATAAGACGCAAATGAGGGAAAAATTCACCAAATGTGAGTCTATGAAGCATGAACTCTGGCCGCAAGTTTCCTGAAGAGTCTTCCTCAATGGTGAAATGCACTCGCCAAACGCCAAATTTCACTCTATTTACCAATCTTAGGACACACACTAGTTGGATGAATGCGCGGTCTTCCTTAGTGCCCAACAACAAGAGGAAAATGGAATCCACGCGTAGGACCTTTCGTCTTAACTTCACCACCCTCTTGTTATAAGGGAGACGCCTTACTACTTGCTCCTGCAACTCAATTGGTAATAGAGCTAGATCTCTAAGGATTGAACTTTCACTGCACACACATTCCCTGTTAGAACAAATGATCTTTTTTTGTTTCTTGTAACAACTTGGACAAAGAAAAAACAAACATACACACTATTTTTCCGGGCTACACTTCATTTTAAAATAAAATGAACACATGTACATCAAAAGAAGTGTGGTAGTTGATGAGAGGTAGAATGACAGGGTTTGGTGATGCAAGAATTTCTCCTACTCTTTGGGCACCAAACATGAACACCATTCGTTGTTGAAAATGGATCTTTCTACTAATTGCAACGTTTATTCTAATGTGTGGAGTAAAATGAAAGGGAAAAACCTCTATTCCTGGGCCATTATCCATGGCCTATGCATGTCCTAATGCTTAAAATAGCACAAAAATATAGACGTCCAAGCTAATATCGTACCTAATGAGAGGCAAAATAAAAGGATTTACCGAAGTGTTTATCTCGGCTAACCTAAGAGGACCTAAAATCCTACGAATTACCCGTTGAAATTGCAACTTAGTACTAACAATTATGTGTATCGTTTGCCTTGCAATGGGAATGAAAGGATCATACAAACTCTCGTGATTCATGCAAACTACTTGACTATGCTAAAAGTTGATCCTACACAAAAACATACACGAGTTGTTTTCCTCAGTGGGGGAACCAATTTGAAGCGGTCCGGGGCGGGCAACAAGAAGAGCAACCTCTAGACACCCTTCAAGGCTCCCGTGCTGCTCAATGGGGCTGGGGCACAACACAACACAAACCAAAACAACAAACCCCCAGCCAAATCCCAACTACACAAGGGGCACCACCTAGTTTAAGAGCGAACTAGGACGCAAAAAGAGGAGAATCGTTAGAGCAACCCACAAACAAGCAAGGAATTTACACTAACCCTAACACCAATGGAACACTCTCACACACTAAAACACGAGAGAGAGAGAGAGAGAGAGAGAGAGAGAGAAAGAGAGAGAGAGAGAGAGAGAGAGAGAGAGAGAGAGAGAGAGATGGTGATCGGGCTGCTTTGAAGTGTATCGTTAATGATCAAGCAAACATAAATATATATATGTAAGAAAGAGATAGAAGGGGGAAGGGGGTGCTTGTTGCACTAATGCCTTCTTACAAATCTGTCATGACCAATCAAAGTGAGATTAGTATTTGTTCAACATAGCCTGAGTAAATTACACCACAACATATCATAAGAAAAAAGCCACCCCAATCACTGTCTTAAGGCCAGGGGAGTCCTCTCCACCCTGTCGCCCTCTTACAGCATGTGGGATTTATGGCTAAATTGATAACAATACCCGGAGACAAGCTATCAAGAACTTAAATAAAACACCAAGACACTTACACATCATTATTGTCCATGACTTCACGTTGGAAGGGAGACAAGGTATCCATGCTTAGTCCAAATTCACCCTCCTTGATTCAGCAAATGTTGGGCTTACTCTAGTAGGAGAAATGATATATTTCCTACTCTCAATTTAATGATCACTCTCTCTTACAATGGCATAGATTTCCCTTGCTAATCACCCCTAATACAACACATACATATGCCTAATGCCAATGAGATTCCACTCAAGAGCTCCTTCTCAAGAGGTTGAGCTTGGCTTCTCAAGCTATAGCATAGTGCTCTTTCTTCTCCCCCCCTTTTTGTGCTAGCTACACCCTCCTTTTATAGAAATTTTGAAGGCTAGGGTTACTCCTCTAACCATGGTTGGGTTAGATTTTTAGCAATTTATCTAATTTCTTTTGCTTGGAATTATCAAGAAGTTGGTGGGGAAAGAGAGAGGAGAGAAATGGAGGTGATAGGACTTTTCATAGTGGGTTAGTGTTAGTAGAGTTAGTATTAATTTACAAATGGAATTGGATATTTACAATGGGAGTATCCATGTAGGATACAAATAAGGAAGAAAAACTCTTAAGAGGTAAGAAAAGGTGGATTTCTTACAAGGTTGATGCTCCAAGTGTCTTGAGTAGAGCCAATTTTGACGCTTGTTGATGGTCCACTAGCTTTGACGGTACATTTTTTCTCCACTCTTGACCTTCCTTGAGAGACAAGGTAATTGAAGCTCAGTAATCAACCACCATGATGCTGTCTTTTAAGAGAAGAGGCTGAATTTTGTGGTTTTTTTGATAGATATGGGTAATTTGGAGGAGGAAAAATGAGACTAGGTGGTCAATTTTGGAATGGAATTGTGTGTGGGAGGTATGAGTTCACCATGGTTTCTCTTATTCTTCAAGGTTGAGGAGAAGGTGAGTAGGGTGCAGAGAGGAGTGGTGAGAGAGCTGGGGATGATGAGTGGAGAAGTGTGTGTGAAAGAGGAAAATGATAAAGTGGAAGAGAGAGTGTGGCTGCATAGCATGGGAAAACTGGGGTTCACTAATAAAATCATAGCTCATAGCTCGCAGCTTAAAAAAATATGAAAAAATTTGAGGCAAAAGTTCAGCCCACGAGCTACAACTTTTGTTTGTATCACCTTTTCAAATTCGGAGAGCAAGTGAACTTCAAAAATTCAGCAAAACCGACCGTTTTTTTCCACTCCACAAGGTCCTTGTGGGGTCCTTCTTTGGATGATTCTTTTGAATACCTCCAAGAGTGAGCCCTCCATAGTGCATGTATGCATGCCACCTACCCTTGACCTTATTTGGTAGGTCTATAATTGAAGATATTGTTCAGATCATGATATAAGTGAATAGTACAACTAAGAAAATCAAATATTGAGGGGTCTAAAAAATATGTACATGTCACATATAAATAATATATGTGGAAAAAATATAAAGGGGTCAAAAGAAATCTCTCTTATTATGAGGCTACCATAAAAAGATAAATATTTTTGGTGTTCTAATTTTTTAGAAAAAAAACAAAATAGATGTAGGAAGGGAAAAATCACAATAGTGAAAAAATATACACATAAATAAAACTAGTTTTTTTGGATTTTTGTTGGGGTGGAGTTACACCAAATATAAGAGAAGCTTACATGAAAGTATTTCTATATGGAATAAAGAGTATGAAAAATGGTAAGAAAAATTGTGGTAATGGTGAGGCAATGTACAGAGCATAAATAACACACACCTAGGTAGAAATATTTAAATAAATACCAAAATAATTATGAAAAAATCCTTTTATTTAGACCCTATATACAAAGAAATATTTACATAGGCATGGGCCATAATATACTTATATTTTTTATATTTTTGATTTTTTTGGCTCAACTAGCCCAATGACTAGCTAATTGAGGGTTTTTTATTTCAGTAAGGAGATATGGGAAAAGTCCCCTAACTCACACGCACCTGTATAAAGTGAAAGGGTGAGGGTAACCACAATGTTTGAGTGATTTGATAGGGTGAGATAACTCACTATGGCAATTACAGAGAGCCGAAAAAACGGCTATCACTACTAATGCGAAACAAGTGCAATCCTTCATGGGACACTGCGGATATTATCAAAGATTCATATATATGTATGCAGTCATTGCACAACCTCTGTATCGTTTGTTAGTCAGTTTCGATTGGACTGAGGAGTGTGAAACTTCATTCCAAAAGCTTAAGGAAAACCTTGTATTAGCACCTGTACTTAAAGCACCAGATTGGGAAAAGATATTCCACGTTCACATCGATGCATTTGCATATGCAATTGGGTGTATTCTGGGTCAACCTGGAGACGGAACAATGGATATTTCAGTTTGTTATGCAAGCCGACAGTTAAATAGTGCAGAGAAGAACTACACAACCACTAAAAGAGAGGGGTTAGGAATTATTTATGCTGTAAAGAAATTTCGGCATTATTTGCTTGCAAACAAATTTGTGTTCTTCACAGATCATCAAGCTTTTTTATATCTAGTGAATAATACGGAAAGAATTATATGCTGGTTTACTATATTGCTAAAGTTTGATTTCACAGTGGTGGTCAAAAAGGGTAAAAATCATCTACGGGCAGATCATCTTTCAAGGTTGCAAAACGGGGAAGCTCCTAAAGGAGTAGATGATGACATACTTGATGCTTATCTTTTCAATATTGAAATGATACCCAAATGGTCTCAGGAAATTGTTAGTATTCTTTCCTTTGGAGGTAGGTTTGATAACAAGGAAGACAAATCCAAACAAAAAACAATTCGACAAACAAAAACTTCCAGTTGATTGCAGGACAACTGTATCGTCTAGGGTCGGACCAGATTCTACGATTGTATATAAATCCGGAGGAATTCGAGTGTTATCTTGAAGAAGCACACGTCCAGGATTGTGCATTTCATTGTTCAACAATGAAAACACACCAAAGATTGAAACAATTAGGGGTTTATTGGCCAACTATGTATGCTGACACACATGCTTATGTTAACAATTGTACTATATGTAGTGCCAAACGACCACAGGACCACGCGACATTGTTTCAGGTAAACATTGCACCTACATGGAGTCAATATATCATTGATTTCTTAACCACAAGAACATTTCCTGAAAACATAACAAAAGCACGAAAAAGGGCTATAGAGCTGGAGGCTCGTGACTTTAATTTAATTGGGAATCAACTCTATAAGCGAGGAAAGGATAATCAACTTAGAATCTGTGCAAGTGAAAGTGAATACGTGCTGATTCTAGAACACGTACATGGAGGAATAAGTGGAGGCCATTTTTCAGGCGATAAGACGACAAAAATTGTCTTAATCGCAGGAATATGGTGGCCTACATTGCATATGGATGCTGAGGAGTTTGTAAAATGTTGTGACGCATGTCAACGCACCAAAGTGCCGATAAAGAGAGATGAGATGGCACTACGACCAATGATGGGAGCAAGGGAATTTGCAAAATGGGGCATTTATTTTTTGGGACCTATTTCACCCCCTGCATATTGCACCCATACCCAATATATCATTGTGGCTACGGACTATCTCACAAAATGGGCGGAAGCCAAGGCAACACAAAAAGCAGACGCATGCACTACTGCACAATTTTTGTATGAGAATGTCTGTACGATACAGGTTACCCATAGAAATTGTCAGTGATTGAGGAACACATTTTCTTAATGAAGTCATTGAATATCTGCTAGAGGAAATGGTCATATATAGAAAATCTGCTCCATATCATCCACAGGTAAATGAACAAGCTGAGGCCACAAATAAAACAATGTGCACTATTCTGACTAAAATTGTATTAGAGTCAAGAACACACTAGGATCAACAGTTACACTCAACACTATGGGCATACAGGGTAGCTTACAAAACATCAATAGGAACAACACCGTACAACATGGTGTTTGGTCTAAATGCTATATTACCCATATAGTTCTAAATTCCAACTCTACGAGTAGCAAAACGCTTAGAATGGACAAGGCATGAGCTCTCTTCAAAAGTGGAAGATCTTGAAAAGCTAGATGAACTTCGGTTGAGAGCTGTAGCTTTGATCTATGCTAAAAAGAGAAGAAAAAAAGAGTTTTTTGACAAGCATGTGCGCACGAAAGAGTTCAAAACAGGTGATTATGTACTTGTTTATACCTTGAAGCAACATGCCAAAAAACTTAAAAAGCGAGGGATGGGACCCTTTGTGATTAGTGACTTATTACAAAGTGGAGCTGTCAAGCTTGCTATATTAGCAGGAGAAGAAATGCCAAATTGGATTAGTGGGTTTCGATTAAAAAAATATCATTTACCACTAACACAGGATATGCTTCAACAAATCCATCAAGAAAAACAACGGATGAAGGAGAAACAGAGGGTATGTGACGAGGCCCAAGTAGAAGCAAAAGAACGCATTGTAAAAAGACGGCTTCTACGAAAACAAAAACAATGTGGATAACCGTTGCAAATAAATGCTGTTCGACTAACGAATTTTGCTGAAGACACAGTGGAGCCAATAATTGCAGTCAAAGTGGGTAGCAATCAAGTTGAATCAACGGCATTGCTTGATTCTAGAGCTCAAGCAAATTTGATCTCTTACAAGTTATACAAATAGCTCAAGCTTAAAGGTCAACTACATCCTACTCCACAAGTGCTAGAAAGTAGTACATCACATTCGCTGAAAACATTGGGCTGGATTATATTGCATGTACAAATACATCAACATATTTACCCACACAAGTTTTATATGGTAGAGGATGAAAGCACACAACACGCACCCCATATTGTTGGGACAACCTTGGCAAAAAGAGTATAATGTGCAGATAGATTGGAATGCGGATGCAGTCAAAATTCAACATGCACAAGAACAACAGGTGATAGCTTTTTCTCAACAACCCCGGAAGAACCAGATGGCAGCAACACAATCACTGGAGAAAGAACCAAAAGGATGGGTGCCACTAAAGAACAACCCGATACCCATGGAGAACAAACAAGGAACTTCCAACCATGCTCACTGCAAATATAAAACAACACAGACCACAGTGCAAAGATAAAGGTTAGCAACATGTGAAAAACAACTATGGGTGAGGAAGGATAGAGGTGACACGGCAGACAAACCACAATACAACAGAAGAAGTCAACAGAAGTATACAGTTCAACCAAAAAACAAGGGAATAAAAAAGATATGGATCCCAAGGATACTGCTCAGTAACAATTTAAATGCGACTCGCATTTGGATCCCAAAACCAAAGCAACAGGAACTCCCTTCAGTACAAGCACGATCGGCATGCAGACCAACACTACATATGAAATTGGCAAACCGATCTATGTGGGTGCCAATCAGCAACAAAATAATGACAACCGTGGAAGTAGCAATAAACCTACAAAAACCTCCAAAGAAAATCTACAAATGGAAAGAAAAAGAGACAAAGACTATGGCCAATTCCGCCACGACAATTCTCTCCAAGGAGACAACCATGGCCATATCGACAGTAGCGGCAAACCAAGCGACTTTTGCAAGAAAAACGATCAAACAGACAGCGGTAGAGTTACAACTTTTACTTGCAAAGAAAATCCGCCAACCAAATCAACAACAAACAGGAAACCTCAACGGCGAATGCCCATAAGCATCTTGCTTATACCCTCCTCTTGCACAACATTGATTTTTCCATGCATTGACCGAGTATACATTATATAGGGCCATATTACACGGCCGAGCATTAGCACAAATTTTCAACCCATGCACAACACATACACCAAGGTGATACCT
Source organism: Adiantum capillus-veneris (assembly GCF_014529385.1). NCBI lineage: Eukaryota > Viridiplantae > Streptophyta > Polypodiopsida > Polypodiales > Pteridaceae > Adiantum > Adiantum capillus-veneris. The sequence goes on along the minus strand of NC_140959.1, from coordinate 93,661,854 downwards.
TGTCGTCTGGGAGGACTCCGGCTAGGAGAGGGGGAGGCATTCTCAAATGCGGACCCAATGGCAAAAAGAGCAAAAAAAGGGCATGTTTTTTGATTAGTTTAAAAGGTTGTCGTTTGATTGCAAATTTTTTTGGACTAACCCAAGTACATATGACCTTATATAGCATGAATCTACAAGTATATGGGGCCAAACGCCAAATCAAGCCCCTAGGTGTGTGTATATAGGTAAAAATAGCCATTTTCGGACAAAATATTGATAAAACGGAGAAATCCGGCCATAAAAATTGCATGTGAGTGTATATAGTGTTTTGCGGTGATGTTTTTGAGTTAGTATGATTTTTGGGATTTTCTGGTTTTCATTTGCTATTGTCTTCTTAATTTTACTAATTATCGGCAAAAAAACTTCAAAAATACAAAAAGCAGGTGAAAAACGATCGTAATGAAAAACAAGAAATATGGGGATAATTAGTGGCTATAGGACAACCAATGGTACAATGGGGGTGCAATTATGTGAATGGAGCGGAAAGCGTGTTTTAGCCAGATTTTGACCGAAACGTCAAATTTCTCGAAAACTGGGCAAATGGAGTCTAAATCAAGAAATTTTTGAGCCTAAACCGCATCTCGCAAGAAGTTGGGAGCACATGTCAAATTTCATGAAAAGTGGTTCGGGGACCCCCATTATAAGATTTTTTCACTTCATTTTAAGCTCATTTCTACTATTGCCTTTTGAGAGAGAGCTCCTGCCACCTATAGCGAACGGAACTTCCAACGGCTTCTACGACGTGCACGACCACTTGATAGGCTCTAGAAATGAGAGGTAGGCTCACCACCTTGAGCTTTTCGCGCATGTTTGTTGTTTTGTCGCGAAAACTAGCGTAGGGTTCACACGAGAAGCGAGCAGTAGAGACCTACAAGTAGAAGTGACCACCTAACGGCTAACCCAAAAGCAATGAGGCTTCATCGACAGCTTACCCTAGCATAGGAGACCACTCTTGGATGCCCAAAGGTGGTAGAAAACCATCGGGAAAAACCCTAATTTCTAGAGCCCCGCCAGAGGCCACCAAATGGTAAATCGTCAGAAAGACACCCAAATGCTACCAAAACTCATGGGTAGGAGCATCTCGACATGCTCGACAAGTCTATATAGCCCACATGGCCATAAGGTGATCCAAAGCGGCACTAAACTTCAGAAACGACATCAGACACACAAAGCGTCAAATAGCTCTCACGGTCAAACCGTATGTCCATTTGCCACCAAACTTCATGAGCAGATTTCCTAGACCATCAACAACCAAGTACTATGGTGGTAGACCACACAAGTCATCGACGACATGAAAACGCAACCACGGGTGCTTCCAGAGTGACAAATTGCCAAACGGAGCTCCGGTGAAGCCAAAGTCGACAAAAACCTTATGGCAAGGATCCCCAAGGGACTGTGAAGCTATGGAGACCAACATCAAGAAATTTCATCGCCGAACAACACTCCAAGAGTCAGAAAACGGCTCGGAGGCTCTGAAATCCACACAGGAGTTTATTTCTATCTATTAGACTTTTCTATTGAAATAATGCTTAAAAGGGACTCAGGGGGGCTCAGGGCAGGCACCATTAGCACTCACCATATATTTTTCATCAGGAGACATCCTACGCGTAGGATGTCTCAAGGCCAAATCTAGGCACCAAACTCAACATCCCTCATCACACACTGCTTCTGAATAGCCTGTACAAGCTAGCCACCAAGTTTCATCACATTTGGACAAAAATTGACCTCATACACATCAAAAAACGCAAAGTCAAAGCATAGAGGCAATAATGGGCCATAGACCTACCAAAACTTATCCAAATCACATGAAACTTGCACAATACATTCATGAGCACATTGCCAACCTATCTGTGTGGTCATATGTGAAAAATGATGAAATAGACATCCTACGCGTAGGATGTCTAAATGACCAAATTGGCCCCTAACTGGCATTTTTGAGTTCTAGATCTCTCTATGACACCTTCAAGAGCCCATGTATCAAGTTTCAAGCCATTCTCATCACATTTGGCCCCCAACACGTCCAAGATGCACTTTTTGAGCCTAAAAACACTACACATGCTCTTACCAACACCAATTGTTGTCCAAATCAAAATCCAAGAGCAGGGCCATGTTCCACATGTCAAGAGCCACCCATGAACCAACTCCAAGTCATTTTGATGAAATAGACATCCTACGCGTAGGATGTCTCCAGCATGATTTTGACCTACTGAGCAAGAACTGACTTCATAGGGGCCATTAACATGGTGCAAGGAGCCTGTATATTAACTTTCAAATTTCAACCCATTTGCCACCTGCTGAGGACATCCTACCCAATTTGTGAGCCTAAAGCCTGAATCTGCCCCGAATTGCACTTTTTGATGCCCAAACCCAATTCCAATCACATAGTCATGTTGCACAGTTCAAGGGCCACCAGCATACCAAGTTTCACCAAAAACAGGCAAGATAGACATCCTACGCGTAGGATGTCTAAATGATAATTTTTAGACAGAAAGTTACTGTGAGCACATGAAGAGTTTCCCTAGTTCCTTTTAAGTTTTATTTTCAATTTTCAAGTCATTTGGATAGTTAGAACTCAGTTTCTCAGCTAATATGGAAAAAATGCTAACTTTGGACTACTGAGTGCAACAGGATCTATGGCAGCTGTAAAATCACTGGCAAAGAAGAAGAGGATGACAATAAAAGACTACTTGGAAGAAGTAGAGCCATTTGTGATCCCAGAAGGAACCCTGAAGCCAACCAACACATGGATTCAGGATGATTTGCTAGAGTCCAATGATTTGATGATCTACCAAGGCGTGTTCAAAGATCCTGAAGGAAATGCAGTAGAGCTACCCATGATATCACGGGAGCTCAATGAATTTGTCAGAAGCAAGATGTGAGATTACCTAGAGAAGCTAGACCTCCATAAGTACTTTGAAGCTTTGCCAGCAGGGATTGACATCAAAAGAGTGTGGGAATTTGTAACCACTATCAAAGAAGATGGAGTGGCCCGAGTCACTGATCTAAAAGGCAAGCCAGATACCATGATTGTCATCACAGAGAGGGTGGTGGCAGCTGCACTTCACATCTCCAACAAGGGAGATAGTGTGACAAAGAGGAGAAGCTAGATCCAGAAGAAAAGAATTTCAGAATATTTCTTGATCTACTAGCTGCGGGTTACTCTAGAGAAGAGGCATCTACAATAGCATTTGAGCTGGCAAGCACAAGGCCAAAGGAACAGATGCAAATCCTTCGGTTAGTAGAACTGAAAGAGATGGCCAGTGATACAGTGGACCTACAACCACCAACCAATGATTGGGATGTGGTGATGCACAAGCTAACTGGGCTGAGGGAAAACGGGCTGAGGGCAAGATCAATGGCCACTGAGAGTGAGATTGATACTCTCAAGACAAATGAAGTTTTTATCAAATCAGAAGTGGACACACTGCAAAGACAGGGCCAAGAGAACATCGAGAAAAAAACAAAGCTGCAAGCTAGTTTGGACGCGGCATTACAAAGATGCCAGGAAATGGAACGACAAAATCAGGCAGCAGAAAACAAGCTTCAAAGAGCTAAAGAAGAATACAAGAAAATCAGCAAGTCATTGACAGATGCAGAGAGAGAAAGGGACAACCCGACTCTACAACTTGCTGAAGAGTCCAAGGAAGTGGAAACCTTGAGGAATGCCAAAGAAAAGGCAGAGATAGAGCATGAAGCGAGCCAGGATGAAGTGATCAAGCTGAAAGATCAGATTAAAGTCAAAGACCAAACCATCCAAAGGCTGAGGGCATCTCCTGCTAGAGTCAGAGCTGCTAGCTCCACTCACACCACTTCAGAGAATGAGCTATATGAAGAACAAATGAAGGAGCTCCAAAAGGAGTTAACACTGGAGAAGAGGCAAAGGCTGATGCTGATCGAGGGATCTATGGTAATGCAAAACCGCCTAGAAGAAGAAAATCAGGCCATGAAGAATGAGCTAGAAGCCATCAAGAGGAAGCTTGAGGAGGCGGAAAAGATAAATGAAGATCTAAACGACCTCCTAGTAAACATAGGAGAGTAAAGGAAAGAGGAAAAGAGGACACTTCAGAAGCAGATAGAAGAGCTGCGAGGCCAGCAGCAAACGGAAGAGCAGCAGTTTAGCACTGGGCCAGCCGCAATGGAGGGGATCGACATAGAGAATGTGTCAGATCCAGTGGACACCACCATGCAAGAGGAAATCCTTGTGTGACCCTCACAAGAGCCACAAGATCTAACACAAGAAGAAGAAGAGAAGCTGTAGAAATCCATAGAAGCGGCAGTCAGAGACACAACCAAAGAAGAATTGAAATGGGAGCAGAGAGTGTTTAAATCAATGACTATTCAGAAGATAGATGCCAGTAACCTTCAACGTGAATGGCTACAGCCCTCTCTCCCATATCCTCTGCTAAAATATGAAGCTACCACGATCAACAAACGAATAAAAGAGGAGCCAACAATGCCATTGTACAAAGCAGATATCTCCAAACCTGAAGGGGTCAAGCTGATAGTGGATTCTCAGCCCAGGTATAGAAAGGCATGGCTCACAAAATATCCTCAATATTTAATCCATCTGGTAGAGGCACCTAAAGTGATCAGAGATAACCTCAGTTTCTGCCCTCTACCAAGGATGAGGACATGGAAGGCCCAAGAGCTGTTGCAGAGAAGACAAACCACTTGGCTAAATTACCCGAAGCTGCCAGGCTTGAAGGCAGGCGAGAGAATAAGTGAGCAATACATGGTGAAAACCCTAACGGGCGCCATGAAATTGTTCATTGGCTTGCCTGACCTATCTTGCATCATGATGAGAAAGATATGTAAAACCCTTTTGGCAGTTTTCGAAACATTCAAACGAGGTCAGGCGACAGACAATATCTTTTTCTTTCAAAATACATACAAATGTGCATACGATCTGTCTACTCAGCCTTCTCACGAGGTGATCCATTCATTATATCAAAGGATTATGTTTTTGCCTTCTTATCCCCTCCAGGCCTTTGAAGAAGCTTTCTACACCGGCTTCTTCACAATCAGAACATATATATTTGGCTCGACGCTACTGGCTCAGCATGCGAGATACGAGTCCGTTCTAAAGATGCGAGAAAGCCTACATTAAAGAAGCAGCTCAACTGCCATGTCGGGGACGACATGAACAAGGAGGGGGAGTGTTAGTAGCTGGACACACCCTACGGAGCTCAGCGGAATATTATTTTTTGTAATTATTCTTTGAGAAAAACCGACATTTCACCTTTGTAAATATTGGGGCTTACGGAAGTTTCCAGATTGTATCCCATTTTTGACATTTAGATTGAGTAGATGGTTAAATTGGAACATTAGGGTTTGAGATTGTAAGGTATTTATACCACGTTTGACCTTAATGAAAAAACCTTTGTCATTTTTTAAAAAGTTATGTCTTTGAGTGAGCGTACTGTGTACGAGAAAGAGTGAGAGTTTCATCTTGATGCTACGCGTGCACCGGTGGTCAGAATCGAGTGCGAAGAAGTGTAATGTGTTGCCCCTGATGAGAGCTACGTGCCGATACCTACATTGCGGGTGTACGATCTGGTTTTGTGAGCTCGACCTACAAGCTTCATCTGGTGATTCGGTGAGCATACATTATCCGTTTTTGCATTTCAACATATCCACACGTTCGCATCGAGTAGAGCTACACATTGGCAATTTAGTTTTTGGAAATGACGACCTGCAGATTTTGGCCAGACATCCTACATGATTTTGCACTAGGTGTTTAGGGTTGGGATTTTGGTTCATGGACCTTAGGGAGAGAGACCTATTGGTGTTAGTAGGGTCTCCTTCAAGTTTTGTGGCGTTTCGAGAACATTTGATGGGTATTTGGCTCTTGGAAGCGTTGTAGGAAATCTCCTCTGAAGCACTCTTGGAGGTTGTAGCTTAGACATTGGATAGAGTCCTCTGTAGGAATTAGTCGAGAGTCGGTCGAGTGTAGATTGACACCCTATGCCTGCTTCCACGCGTCTGCGGGTCGAGCTTCGTACTTAGCTAACAAATCTTGTTAGGTGAGTTCTCGTTGTGCTGACGTCCATCGTGACGTATCTGCCAACAGCGCTATACATTGTATTTTTAAGGCTAAGCATGTTGACAATGTGGGCTACTAGAGTAAACCGTCTACTATCTATGAAGTGTAGCTTGCACAAGTGGTGGACCTTCAAAAAAGAAACTTAATGTATAGCATAGCTTATATTCTCCATGTTTTAATGGAGCCCACTTTGGACATATGGTAAAGCTTACTTTTGTCCCAATCTCAACTGATTTGAGCTTCGCCAAGTGGTGGAGCTCTCTTCTTTCCAAGTTTCAAAGAAGCACAAAAACAAATAGAGCTTTTCTTCTATGCTAGGTCCAATAGAGCTAGCTTGGACAAGTGGTGGAGCTTTGCTTCTATTCATGTTCCAATAGAGCTAGCTTGGACAAGTGGTGGACCTTCAAACAAAATCCCTTGTTGACAACATATCATGGGTTATCCAAATGGTGAGAAAACACCATTCAAGATATAGACTTAGATGTTGAGTGTGGACTTGGCACCTAGGATGGGCAAGTGGTGAACTTATTATCATTTCCCCATGCCCATCTTAGACAAGTGGTATACATTGTTTTCCTAAGGCTACACACATTGTGGACTTCTAGACTAAATTGTCTACTATTTATAAAGTGTATAGCTTGGATGAGTGGTGGACTTTTAAATCAAAAACTCCATGTTCTCCATGTTTTAATAAATCCCATTTGGGACAGATGGTAAAGCTTTCTTTTGTCTCAGTCTCAATGGATTGAAGCTTGGCCAAGTAGTGAAGCTTGTTTCTCTCCATGTTTCAAAGAAGCATAGATGGAGTACTCTTGGTTTTTTAAAAGAAAGAAATGTGTTGGGTTATATAAATAGTCCTCATTGTATGAGTGTGCATCCAAAACTAAGCCATACATTTGATGAAAATGTATTACCTTTGCATCAAGGCTTATCTTCATGCATCAAACCAAAATAATGTGTCCATGTATGCATTGGGACTATTTGTCAACTTGAACAATTGGTGCCTTGTGTAAAAGGACCCTAATATTGATTCTACCTTGTATAAGATCCTCACTTTGAGTTCTACATGTAAAAATGGTGAAATAATTTCTAGTGATTTTTGAGCAACCAATGTTATGTGTGTTTTCTTAGATTCGTAAACTAGGATGGATAAACCCCCTACAGTTCAACCAACAACAATTGTAGAATCCATTGGTTCTATTATTTCTAATATGCCCAAGATGAATGATACTTCTATACCAAAGCTTGGTGTTGTGCAGCTTGAGCAAGCTTGCAATCACAAGAACAAAGGAATAAGTGATGCAACAATGTAACCTACTTTAAGAGAGCGTGAAAGTCTGCTCATTGGTCATTGCCAATTGTTGCTACTTCATCTAGTTCAAATGTTGAGAAATCCATACTTACAATTGTATTGGATTTAAATAGTCTATTATTAAAACGTTCCCCTCAACCATCCTCACATCATGAGTCAGTGCAGGTAGATTCAAAAAGGTAGGTTATACTAAGGCTAGGTTGCATCCAATTCTTGAAGACTATATTGGAGAGTTTTAGTGTTGCAATTTGGTTAACAGCTAATCAAAACATTGTGCTTCAAATCAATAGAGCACTAGAAAACTTAGCTGGAGATACTTTTTTTTTTTTGCAATGTGGAATCAAGAAGGTTGCTACGTTGGTCAAAGCCATAGATTATTTAGACACAATAATCCAAACGCTGAGGCAATGTTCAATCCTAGGGACAAAATTGCCATGGGTTATGAATGTGATCCATAAAGAACGGTGCTAATCGATGACTCTCCAAATAAGGGATGTGTTTCACCTGCAACCAATTGTATTTTTCCATTCGAGTTTGATGGTGAGAAAATTGTTGACAATGTGCTCTTGGGGGAGCTACTTCCCTACTTGTATCATCTTGATGAGAGAAGGGATATGCGCAATTTCATGGCTTCTAATCATTATGGACAGCTTGCATTGACAAATGATAGTGAATATTGCTACAAACGGGAGCGCTGAGAGCCCTGCAAAATACTCGAAACAGCACATAGAAAACCATAAATCGACAAAACTGTATACCTGGAAACCATCATTGCACATACTCAGAGCTGTATGCAATACGAGAGAGACAGAGAGCGGGAGAGGGCAAGAGAGCGTGTGTAGGCGCACCTCCTAGAGCGGAGTGCTACACCGGCATGGCGAGAGAGAAGAGAAGAGAAGAGAGGAGAGAAGAATACAAAGACACTGGGTGCAATCTCCCCCCGTGCAAGAGTGACCATTTCCCTCTTGCACGTATTTGTTTTATAGATTTCTTGAATGGTCAAATTGGTTACAAACTGGCTGGCCGGTCCTAAATTGCCAAAGCTCATAAAAGAGCACTTGAATAATAAAATGTACATCATATAAAAATCCATTCGCATAGGCCAAGCTGGGTCTATCCTTTTCCACGTGTCAACTGCAATAAATAATAAAATGTCAATTCTATAACATACCTCTCCGTTGGAAAGCAACTGTCCTCAGTTGCAAAGATAAGAAATCTACAAACGATACTTGTAAGAAACAGTGATTAGAAATCGGTGTCAAAAAAATAGCATATAGTAAAAATAATGAAAGTAAACAACATTGCTTATGCCTATCGTCATCCACATACTACCTATTCTAGTGTCCCATACCACTAGAATAAGCAATATATGTCATATCGTGATGAATCAGGATATCATTGGTCACACTCATCATTCAATAATCCATTGATCTCATCAATCTCAAGTCCAATTCCATGAATACTGTCGCGACAGAAAATCATCATATACCAATTCCAAATCCCATTTCCAAATCCAAATCCAAAATATCTTTCATTTTCTATACACGGGTAACAAAATCATACCAATTGCAGTGATGGCCAGCCACTACAACATGATTTTGTGATTGGTGTTGCCTAAATCGACGAATCTACATCCATAGACGTACTGCCTAAATCGGCGAATCTGCACTAATGCTGCCTAAATTGGCAAGTTTGCATTTGGTAGAAAAAATTGTGAATCTCCAGTTTGTTGATGTGCTGCCTAAATCGACGAATCTGCACTAGGATGAGCATTGACACATTGCCTAAATCGGTGAATCTATGTGCATGTGACCAATGGACTAGACATGACACAAAAATATTAACTTTCTGTGTGACACCATTTTGAAGTATATCAAAGTACTTACAAATTTTCATTCAGTATCCCAAAGCACCTTAGCTTACCGGAGTAGCTACATAGCTTATTGACAAATCATCTCGATAAAATTTTCATGAGGGTATACTGTATTTATACCATTAGTGGCATATGGGGAGAGGTACAAGTACTGCAACTGATAATTTTGTTTTAGTAACTTGCAATGAAATAAAAGAATATCCAGTCTATCTAGAATTCAATTTAATATTAGTGTGATTACACTTTTAAGATGTACAGTGCTGGCACGGTGACTTGACAATTGGAATTTGAAAAGGAAGTAAACGAGATTAAAATAAAAAGTTATCCATAACCTTGGTGAAACTGAAATGTGAGACAACTTAACGAGAAGAAATACTTTGCAGTTCTCGCATAGATCCACTAATGCCACCAAAAAAAAAAAGCAAGAGCCAACTAGTCTAAGTTATTTCAATGGGCCAAAATAAAAGAAGTAAGAATAAAATTGTGGTGGAATCATTACAACTCGATCTAAAGGATAAAAGTATGTTGACTACTTACCGAGGCCTACCATGATTAGCCTTTGATTGATGAGAAGGTGGGATTATTCTGCTTAGATTATGTAAGAAGATGGGGTAGCCCTGTCTTGTATAAAAGGGTTAGTATATGCAGTCGAATAAGCACCAATTTGTAGTTGATGATATGCTTATAATAAACTCGATCAAAAGAAAATAGAGTCCATTCTGGCCTGTGTGGCTCTATCGGAATGATTGGACATGAGATAAGTAGTGAAAATAATCTCATGTGGGTGCATGTTGGCAGGACAGATAGTCGTATTTCCCTAAAGGTGTGGTGAATGTAATAACGATAGGCATGTTGAGCAAATTTTACTAAGAAGTAGAAAAATATGTGAGAGTATTTTAGCATTTTTTTTCATAAAGTTGCAAGTACATCAAATTTGAATCCTTACAAATGAGTTCATGACTTGTTATAACCTGGACGAATCACAATTAAAAGACGAAGTAGTATCATGATACACATTGCAGAAAGTGGTTACAGCGGAGAGTTTTAGTGGGGATTTTTGTAGATATGAGCAGATCAAATTTTATACTAGCTTGTGCTAATCAAAATTATTTATTACAATGCAGACAAGATTGCGAGAAATAATGTGTTGTGTTCCTATGAAAAAATCATTTAAAAAAAAACCATGCTAGATTATGTGTGCTACGAGAAGTGTTGACAACTTAAAACAAACCAAAAGACTAGTTATGAATTCCGGAATACGGGGGACCGACAAAGCTGTTGCAATATCTGTAAAAATAAATTGGGCTACATAGAGATCTATGAAAGGAGGGCCAAAGGGAGCCTGGATAGGCTTATTACAAAATATGAATTTAAAAAAAACTACAAGGACAGGGAGGACCCCTAGCATCAGGAACATTACAGACACGTATGTCTTGCTCAATTTGGCCATGGTCTTGTGAAGCAGCTTGATTCACATTAGCTCACCCCTCCTTAACAACTATCACACCACCGAAATGAGTAGCGCAGCGCTACCATTAATGGCCCACATCCACCGGCCGATAGAGCTTCTTCTTTCATGAAAACATTGTCAACCTAGGCGGGTATTTCTTGTGCACGTTGTGAAACCCAAACCTGTGATCAAAATCCTTAGCACCTTTGTGGGTATCATAGGTAAAGTCCTCAAACTTGCAATTAGTAGCATGGAACGCCCGCTCAAACTTTCTCTGGATATTTTGAGACTCCACGCCATTGAAAGCCACACCGTTTAAAACCAAGCAAATTCAATAAAGTGGCATGTTCTTTGGATGAGAGAACGAGCCTCATTCTCAAGGCGGGCTTCAAATATTAGTGTTGCTGGCACTGAACGAGGCGTATACTCGCAAGCATCTGTAGCGGGCCTTGTCGGTGTCCTGACATGTTGTGTCCCGTCGTAAAGCTAGGCATTTGCTTTTAGACTTTTATGCCTGCCAAAGTCCCAATGAGTTTCAGTTGTGGAAAAAGGTGTGTTACATTACCACCTACAAAGGTAATGAAGCACCCCGAGGAATTAAACGTGCTCGGGTGTGACAGTTTGCTGATGATATTTTTCGTCTTCTCAAAAAGGTAAAGCTAAATGATGATGGGATATCCACCTTATAGTTTTTAATCAATAGTTTTACAGTGAAAATGGTGGATTCTTGGGGGAGACACACATAACACATTACATGGTGTCTTAAACATTTGATTTTTGCAATTAAAATGCATCTGTGTGCGAAACTAAGGTTTGGCTTTTTTGTCAGCACATTCTTTTTGCACATAGTGCATTTTTTCTTGACACTTATGGTTCATTAGGCATCTGGAGCAGCCAAGGAATGGAGCGCTCACACTATCAAGAAAAAGCAGTGTATTTTAAAAATACATGACATGAAGGTGGAAGGAAAAAGAGCAATGCCCTTCACGAGATGTTCAATTGGTTCTATAGAGTTTTAGCAAGGAGAGAGAGAAAGAAGACTAGAGAACAAAGAAGTTTGAAATGTAGAATAGGGAAAGTGGTTAGCTTGAGGTGATCACAATCATATCATGCTTCAAGTGCAAAAGATAGATTCCGATGCTAGTTGGAGACAAGGTGACTTGATGGCAGGCGTTGGGTGGAAATTTCTTTTTTGACACTAACCATTTCTACTGTAAACATGCATTGTCATGCACACAATGATTTGTTAAGGCCACAATTATTAGTCCCATGGATCAATTTTGGAGTCTTTTTTAATTTTGAGAGATTTTACTGAGTTTTTATTTATTTTTAAATCATTAAGTACTATATAAGTCCAAACTCACAACTTCAAGTTCATTTCTTGTTTGCACATTTTAGAAGGCTCTCTCGAGCCCAAATGTACACGCACTCATATCTTGCACAACATGGACGATACACAAGAGCACACCACTACGCACAACAATGACACCACCACCATTGACATCACTGAAAATCTGTAGCTAGCACCTCATACAGAATCCACCGCTTCAAATCCACATCCTCAAACCACAAGTGGATAACTTAACACATCAACCAGCTCCAAACACCCAACCGCCCCCTAGCCTTCGACTCCACAAGATCAAAACACCATGCGAAAGATTTTTGGTAATATCCAGCCACTACATCATGCGAATTGCACACCTCTGCCGAATCTCCCACCAATCACAACTCTAAATAGACCCACACAAGAAACAAGACTCGAAGCTCAAGCAACGGCAGCACCTAAAGCTGAAGAAACCGTGACTACGCCGTGAAAATTCCACCCGCACGAGATGCCAAGAGGAGGAAGAGAATGAGAGAGATAGACAAATAGGAAACTGATAGAGAAGCATAGAGATTGCATGAAGAACAAAGAAGACAGAGAGAGAAAGAAGAATGGTAGAGAGATGAGGTGGAGAGATCTCACTTGGCTAACTTACAAGCACGAGCAAAGGTAGAGCGAAAGAGAATAGAGCTCAGGCTGCCCAACAAGCACAGGTTGGGAGCTCTAGACCTTCAAAATATTCCTCAAAGAGCAAAACAACGTGCTAAAAAGAAAAAGGACAAACTCACACTTGAAGGACAATAGTCCCAGAAGGAGAGGAGTGAAAAATACAAAAATGACCCTCCTCAATGAGCCAAACAAGCGGCTCCTCCACCACTACCAACGTCGCAGAAGAAACGATAATGGAAGCCAGGCATGGGTGCTTTACGTGAGATCCAAAAATAACAAAAGAGCACCGAGTCAATAATACCAGAAGCAGCCTTCTCTCGGGTGGTGAGAGAAATAATGGATGAATATTTAGATTTTGTTACACATATACAAAACGTACAACTCTATTGGCCTTACAGGATGTCGTCGAGGACATTTTGATGCAGTTGTTCCAAGATGGCATTTCATGTATGATGTATGCTAAGCGAGTTACACTAAAAAATACAGATCTAGCTCTAGCGATCAATATGAGGAATGAAGGGTGCCTCCACAAGAATTATTTTACCCCATGTAACCTTTGTTTATGAGATTTGCAATCTTTCCATATAATATGAATGAGTCAAATTTCTACCATTTGGTGTAACTGTAATAATTAATTATGTACTGTTTGTTCTTGAAGTATTTGAATTAATCAAGTTGTTAGATTTCACACCTCCTCGACCATCCAAGCACCTGCCGGACGCGAAACGCCTATCGGTGAATTTTTTGCAAAACGGGGCTATTCTGGGTGTACACAAAGGCCGTGGGACTGCCAAGTTGCACGACAATGCTCGTTGGTGCCGCACGGGCCACAAAAAGGCCCTGTGCACCACGGCTCACAAGGACCAATTTTGAGCGCACACGAAATGGCCCCGTCTCACAAAAAGTTACTAGTAGGCGTCCCACGTCCGATGGGTCCTTGGATGGTCGAGGAGGTACTGTGGACGCGTTGTAAAAATAAAAATTTATTGGCCAATATGAGAAATAGAAAAAAGAAAGTATAGGAAGTGACAAAAAACAATAAAAATGACAAAATTATTGTATATTTCTTTGGATATTACATCATGGCCGGTTGGTTTTCTTGTAAATTACATCTGTGGATATAGGGAGAATGGAAGACTTGACACCAAGGTTTTTTTACATATCCTCTAGGTTTGTCACTCCTTGACCTAGGCTTAAGGTACAATGGGAGAGGACTGACCTAGGGTGCTTGCCTATAAAGGCATACAATGTCGTCTCCCGGTCCACCAAGATACACTTATGAGCATTAAGGGTAAGGGAATATTCTACAAGGATGGCACTTAATGCTTTGCAATTGAGTAGCTCCGATGAACCATGCTTGGAGAACTCTGTGTGAGAAACTCGAAGAATGGAGCTATCCCTAACCATAGGAACATTGCACGGACCTCTAGTACGCATTGCAAACTTATCAACATAGTATGCGATCTGCAAAACATTTTAAACAACTTCAACACTTGCTATAAGGTACAATAGACTATCAACAAGGTTAAAAAATTCTTACATCAGTTTCTTCATCCATCTCTTCAAGAGTTTTCCTTATATGGTTGATGCTAGAGCGATCTTCTCCACTCATAGTGATCAGCGGTTTGTGTGGATGGAAAGTGCTTTTTGGGATTTTTTCATAAAATGAGGCACATGATTTGATTTCTATAAGTGTATTTTCCATGATTTGTAACAAATTCTGTTCGTTTTCACTAGGGACGAAGAGAAGCTTGTTGGGAGACCTTGGTCTTCAAAGTCAATTTGAAAGTTGACCTTCTCTTGCTTTCCACTGGGATCTTTCATGCCCGCATAGATAGCAAGCACTGAGAGTGACTCATCTTTTCTGAGTCCTAGTGTCTTTACAATGTCATCAAGGAACAAAAATTAACGACCATCCACCATCATTGTATGCAAAGTGAGAATTTTGAGGCCAGGAACTTCCTCCAACACCTCGTCTCCCTCTATCATCTGATCTTCCTCCCTAGTGGAGCTGGGATCGTGCAGGAGGATGAGTGCCATAGATGATTCAGCCTGCTCATCAACCTCTTCAATAACTTCATTTGATTCCTCCACAATGTTCACAAGCGGTTTTTGGTTGGCCTTTTCCTTTGATTTTCCCTTCTCCATGCCCTCAAGCACAAGAAAGACCAGAACCATGTCCCAAGAGATGAATTGGTTGCCTATGCACCCCATGCCCAAGTCTATGAGGTCATACTCATCCTCTATCCTGTAATCTCACTCAGTAAGCCCTTTAATAAACCTCAACAAGAGATAGCAAAATTTTTTGTCGGTCTCATAGAGATGTTTGAGAAAATCCACTAGCAACCATGCCATGTCGGATCCCTCAAAGACTATTGCATATTCCATGTGCTCCATTATGTAGTCAAGAAAGCTTTGGAACCCCTCTACATGAAGGTTAGCAGTGGCATGCATGTTGATCGCCCCCTCAAACACACTAATTAGTTCATGTGCATGATCTACAAGTCCTATCTTTTGTAGTTGTATGAGAAGTGCATCAGAAGATGTTGCCATGGGTTTGTTTGCAAAGAATATGGGAAGAGAGCTAAAAGCTAGCGTTTTGTGAATGTGAGAAATGAAGTTTAAAACCTAAAAAGTCACTTTTATACTCAATAACATTAACGTCAAATTATCTTAAAACTATAATTATAAAACAATAACGCGATAAGACATTGAAAGACACAACATTGAAAGGATTCACGCTCCAAATTAAAAAACTTGCACATTTCAATCAAAATCTTGAACAAATTAAGAATGAAAAGAGATTCAAAACACCATATGTATTAATGGGAGCAAAATTGCTTCAATTACAAGATTTTACATTAATACATCGTGGAAAACCAATGTTTGCACATAGAAAGCTCTTCTCTTTTTTGAAATGAACAACCTTTTCATTGATTACAAAAACATATTGATTGGGCAAGGTATCTAAGATTTAAATACTCGCAAAGATGACTGAGATTCTAGTTGTTATTCATCAAGATGTCGTGCACTGCATTGTCGTGTAGGCATATTTGTAGATCAATTCATTCTCTAGCAGCAACATCAGAGTCTAGTGCCTCCCATTCTCCCTTTGTTAGCTTCCATCTTCTGTAGGGAAAGACGATTGACAAGCTTTGCTTTGCAATATGGTATCTGCACACCACATTCTCAGTAACTACAGAGCACTTGATTGTATCTCCCTGGTGGTTGACTACCTTAGTCTCCCATCCAACTGCAAGGAAGCCATTGATCACACTTCTCCCTGTGAAAGTCCACATTGTTGGTGTCCTGTGAACACTCTGCAGTCAAAAGGTAAACGCAAACACATAAAGGGACATAAACCAAGTTAGGGAAGCTTTGTGGGAACCATAGGTTCACTTCATTTTGTTGAATGCACATCTGCATCAATTCTCCTTTTGGTTGTTGTGATTAAGGTACTATCTGGCTTAGGCCATTCCATACTCTACAAGGTTAGTGGGTGAACAGGAGAAAACCGAAGAAAGATTACTATACCTAGTTTGCCTAGGCATTACATCAGTATGGTTATAAAAAAAAATGTCACGTGAGACAAGCTGCACGGATGGACAACCAACATATAGAGCAGCTTGCCAAGGTCAACATGGATGGCCTCAAAAGTTCCTGTGAAGGACTTTATTGGCTCCCACTCTACAAAATCGGATGGGAAAACATCTACAAACATGAACAAGAAATGAAACCTTATAGACATCAAAGCAGTATATACGACAGAAATACAAAATATACAATCTAAAAACTTGACAAAGGAGTGAAATTACAATTTGCAAGAAACCTCGATGGAGCCACTATTGTCTCTAGCTTTAGTTGTGAAGCAACATACAAATGTTGCACCTTTGCAAGTTGCTTGCCCTCATGGGTCTGCTTGAACTCCATGATCTTTCCCTTCCAATGGTGTTCTCAAGAATCCATGTGTCTCCTTGAGACCTTGTGTGCACCTCTTGAGTTGGGCTGCATTGTCACCCACATCAATCGTTTGAACTCCATCGTCACCCAACATCCACTATTGTCTTGTACATTACTGCATGAAATGGAGTCAATGACACTCCTAGGTCGTCGAGTACCTGATGATGGCATGGGGAATAGTGGCACAACCTGAAGACAAACACTTATGGTTCTCAGATGTATAAGGAGCAAGATTCTTGATGGTACACAAAGATGAAGGATGCCACTTACTTCTATTCTGCTCCACCTGCTTGTTGGATTAATGGGGAAGATAATTTTGTAAATCTTGAGAGAGAAGTAGATCCTCTCTAGAGAGATTAATGGACAAGGAGCATGAAACCTGTTGAAGAAAGAAAGAGGGATGATCTGGCAGAAGGATATGTTGCAGAAGGATATGATGTAGATAATCAGCTTTATGTAGAATTGTTTAGTGAGGCTCATGGAGAAATGGAGAACTTCAGCTTGAGGAGAATGCAGTAAGCTTGAGGAGGAAAAGGAGGTTCAAACTTATGTTGCAGAGCCTTTGGGAGGGAAAATTGAAAGGAAGGAAAGAGAAGCAACTTGCAAGGTGAAGTGAAGAGAAGTGAGAGATGTTATAGTAGAGAGAGAGGGAGGGAATAATCAACACGTTTTTGAAGGGACCCCCTTTTAGGAGAGAGGGGGCGAGAAACTAACAACCACTAGCGAAAGAACGGATTGGTTTTTACTCACTTTGTAGCGAAAAGTTTAATTTTTTTAATTTATAAGATATTTTCTCTTTATATTTTATAAAAGAGTACAAGTTTGACCACTTACTTTTAAGCCCTTCCATACCCACCATTTTAGTCCACATGGCATCCACCCATTTGCCCCTTCCATAATCTCCTT